>NW_005187502.1:856998-889591 GCF_000239375.1 Pundamilia nyererei
GATGACCCTCGCTGTCATGCTAAAACATCCAAAAAATGCATTAGCTGGCCTTTTCACAATAAAGTGTTTTCTAATGGTTCAGTTGGTTCAAGTAGACTGGTGAATGTTTTTCATTATCATCCTTTGAATCAGCATACTCAAAAATCAGTCGGAATCGCTTCAACGTTTACCCATGATGCTTTTCCTGACTTTCTGTCATCTGTTGCAGCTTTGTCAAACTGAGGAACTGAAACTGCTTGCTGAAGTGAAAGAGCTACATCAAGACGCAACAGCAGACAAATGAGGATTATTTTGAGCTGTGCATCATGCAAAGCTACTGTAGTGGAATCCACGAAGAAAAATAAGGAGCTCAAATTGAGCACAGTAGTAAGAAGCTCACTCAACTGTTCGAATGCTCTTTGAACCCACACGAGTAATGAAAGAACACAGACTGGACTTTGTACTGTGAACACCTGCCAGAGTGTTTGTGCAAGTCATTTTATTATTTTTAGGAAGCTACTATTAGAGAGGAAATTCATGCAAAATAAATAATTGTGGATATTCCTAAATCGTTCTTGGATACAGTGCTCTAATAAGTCTCCCTAAGCTCTACAGGGTACTTCCTAATGTCTTGTTTAACCATGTAAAGTGTGCTCCCCCAAAGCTGCTCCACTGCACCTGAATCTTTAAAGTTGTCTCTGTCATTGTAGGAGAAGGCCTCCATGTCCCCGCTGCGGTAAGTCTTACAAAGACCCAACTCTTCAGCGGCTCGTAGTAACGTGCAGCGGGGGGCCGAGACCACGATGATATCACCGCTGGCGTCCTCACCCGGGTGGGCCAGTAATGCAGCACCTGTTCACAGTGAAGCAATGGTTAAACAGGGACAAAGAGCTGTGTGTGTGTGTGTGTGTGTGTGTGTGTGTGTGTGTGTGTGTGTGTGTGTGTGTGTGTGTGTGTGTGTATTGGTTTGCATGCATGGGTCTGTATGCATGTGCACAGGCATGAGAAAAGGGCTATACAAAAGCAATGTCCTCCGAGGCTCCTTTGAACAACCCCTCCCGCATTTTTTTCTTTCACTTTGAGTTCCCAAGTATCCCCTTCCCCTGTGTGGTGACTTTAAGATGGAGCCTGAGTGAGAATCGTCATTTTTAATGTTGAGCTGTTAATCCCCTACTGGAGTGCAATTGTAGCTCACTTTTATGTCTCACTGAGGAGGGTGGGGTCTTTCTTTTTTTCTTTTTTTTAACACTCTGTAAAAGAAGAAAGTGACTTAATTGAATTAAAAAGGAGGCTTGGCAGAAAGATTCATTTCGTTTTTTTTAAAAAACAACTTTGTTTCTGGCTCTCTGGTACAGGCCACGGTCTCACCCGTCTCACAAACAAACAGCTAAGGTGAGAGAGGATAGCCTCTGGTATGACAAAGACCAGCTCAGGTGAGCAAGAGAGGAGTGCATGGCAGGCCTATTTCAGCAACTGTCCCATTGATCTCTAAGTAAATGGATGAGATGACATTGTAATAGCAGGGACAGCTGCTGTCCATCTCAGCTATTATAGGCCGTGCTCAATGAGGTGACCATGTGAAATCAGATGCTGGTAGCTCTCAGGTAGCTGTGAGTCTGCCTTGGAGTGTAAAATGTGAGTTTTTGTTCTGCGGTGGGTGAGCATTTCTCAGTGTTTCAAAGTAGCATAGATAATAGTTTCAAGGAGCCAGCTAGAGTGTTGTTGTGAATGCTGTTGTGCACAATGTCATTAACATTGTTAATGTTAAATATTCAGATGACTCACCGGAGGTTTACGTGGTTTCAAGTGTCCTTATTTGGAGACCGTGTGGTTTTGTGGGCTTGTCAAAAATGCTTTTTTGTTTGTTTTTAATTAAATCTTTGCAGATGTGAAGTGAGCGTGTTACGGAGATATGAGAGCCAGCGTGACTATGTGTAATGATAATTCTGTTGATGGGCTTGCCGCTCTCTCCCTCCCTCCCTCTTTCGCCCTGTCTGGGCTGCTGAGGAGCAACGTAAAGGTCTAGAGTTCATTATCAGAGATTTTCCTCTTGAAGGGGCACAGCGACCAAAGAACATGCCGATCTCTCATTACTCTCACCGCCGTCGCATAATCTTTGCCCACTTACATCACAGACGCAGGGACCTGACTTGTCTAGAGTGGGCCTTGCCGTGTGTATCTATTCCCTTTCAACACAGGAAATTAATCCAAAAGTGCCTGTAGAGAAATCACCATTTCAAGCCATTAGCACTTGTCGTGCAAAGCTGCCATTACTGAAATAACCCGGGTGACGGAGAATATTGGACTTACTGGAGCAACAGCCAATTCATGCTACATAATTTTGGAAATCGCCCATTTGGGGAATATTGTAATGGCCTTGTGCAAATGTGGATTTATGCAGAGAAAGCTACCATAAGCCACCACTAGTGAAAGCACAAGGTTTGAGTTCTTAAACAGCCTGAAGAAAAATAAAATAAGCATAGCAGTCATAGAAGTATGGAAAAACTTCATCAGTCTCTCATAAGACAAATTCATGGTGGGCCACACACACCGATAAGTACATCAACATGCACATGCTGAACCTGCAAAAGAGGAATGAAGCAAATCCATGCAGCAGTTTTTATGGTTTCTTTTTATTGGATGTGATTGGATTTTGAAGGATTTTCCAGTTGATTCCTTGACTTTTGACCATTTCACAGCACACATCTTCCAGTGACGTGTGCCTGTCGTTTTACTTAATTGGTCTTTCTTTTTATACTCAAAGGTAAAGCCAGTGAATTCCTAGACGTGGAGCTGCCAGTTCTTTCTGTTCCTGTAAAATCTTCTAATTTGAGATCTGAAAGTAGAAAACATTGCCCAGTCCACCTTGTTACCCAAGTTAAGGCAACTGTTGAGAGCTTAATCAATGTTTTTTTTTGTTTTATTCCCTCTCTTGTTCCATTTTTGGCACTACCACCACTCCCTGTTTTGGAGATTGGCGTTCTGTGAACAGCAGCCAATTGGCAGCCACTATTTACTGCCACCAGCTGCTTTTGCTCATTGAAGTTTCTGCCTCCCGTTTACACACCAATATCTCGCTCTCCTTTTTCTCCCCTCTCATTAATCTTTGCAAGATCCCAGAGTTATGGCACAAGTTAAGCTTTGCTATATTAGCTGGCCTTTGAGGCCTGTTAAAGCTATTTTTGGGAATGCCTTGGTTTTAATCAACCACACAAAGGCACAGATAGCACTTGTTGAGTTAATTCCATTTTTTTTTAAGTCCTAGCGATGGTTGGTGAAGCTGAATTTGGGTGTGGAGATGGCTGATGGGGATGTTGGGTGGTGTTGGTGAAATATGGGCAGGGTCGGGCTTTGTCTCTTTTCTTTTTGAGGATGTTGGATTTAAAAGTTGTCTTTCCCATTTGACCCGTTCACGTCCTTCAGAACCTGTCGTGCTGTCAGAACTTTCAAAAGCTGTCTTGTTCTTTTCCCCGTCTTTGTCGGGAGATCACCTTGCCATTGCTTTGTTGGAAAACGGGGAGTGCGTGGGACTATTTAAAAACGATAATGGTCTTTAATGTGCACAGATGATGATTTATCTGTCCCTTCCTGGCCTCCCTTCGCTTATCGTGGACTTTAAAACATGAAAAGGAAGTTATTAGGAGGGAGACGGCCAAGGATTTGTCTGTTTTCCTTCCTTTGCAGAGGCAACAGAGCGCCAATCCAATTTGCCAGGCATGTGGAGTTATCCTTAAGCCTGTCAAATGCACCGACTGGGAAAGCTGTCACTTTTCTCACGGTCATATGGTCACAATCACCGCTCGAGTTATTTATAGGTCTCATACGTCACACATTCACTACTACAAGCACCCAGATATAATGAGACACCTCAACACACTGAGGGAATCATATGTGAGCCAGTTTATTTAAAGTATTTCATCTTTATCATCCTTCAGCCCTCTAACTGCATTTTACTACAGAGCTTACAGCTGGTTGCAATTCTGCTTTAGCAGAGCTTCTTTTTGTGAGGTGGTTTTGATCTTAAACAACTTATAGAAACTCACTCGGAGACACATGAAAGAGACAAAAAGACGCACAATCATTGATTGTTTCATTGTTTTCAGCAGTCGCATTAAAATATCAAAAATATCAAAAATAAGTTGGCAAGGTGCAGCTTTAAACAGGAAATAATGCCAAATAATGAGAAATTAGCTTTTGCTTTGCGTGGAGGAGAAATCTAATTAAGTGTGCTTTAAATCTCCTTCCACCAGTCGAGCTGTTCTCGGCAACCAGCTCTGCACTTACTGCCTCATGTCCGTGACATGACCGCTGACTTTCTGCCTGTGTGTGTGTGTGTGTGTGTGTGTGTGATGTCATACCTTGAGGATATGTGTTAACTCAGCAGGTTGAGTATTACCAGAGCCCTCCATTGTTCTCAGCACCATTGAGAGTTCTCCAAACACTGGCCTGTAATTAAAGGGCTCACTCCTGCTTAATGCTTTTTTGTTCCCATGCCCCCTCACCCTCCACCCCCACACTGGGGGTTAAGGATAATGAGCATTTTATGTGGATGTGGATGCACATATGTGTGCATGCTTGTGTGTGTGTGAACAGGCAGATGTAGTGACAGTATCTTAATCTAGTTTTGATTCACTGGTGCATTCATTCACACATCAGCTACCACGTTTGCCATCTGTGGGCGAGCCCATGACCGCTTGGTCTTTTCTGTCAGCACTTGGGCTAAATCCCCCGTGGCTTGTCCTGAACTGCGGGTCTACCATCTCCTGTGTGTTCCCTGACACCCATTCCTTTAACCACCTGAAGGTGACAGTGTTTTGTCATCAGTGTCTCCTGGCTCCCTCTTAAAACGCAGTCTAAATCCCTGCCACCGAAGTGAGCCCTCACCCCTCCTAACCAGGCCTGAATAATTCTTTCGGACACCACTTTCGGAGTTTGGCTGAGTACTTTGCTGTGTCACATTTAAAATGTGGCCACTTATAGAGGGTTTTTTTTGTCCCTGAACACAGCCTTGCCAAAAATAGGGACGCTGTTAGGAGAAGTTTTCTCAACAAGCTGCAGTTTCCTATCATGACTGTTGTATTGGCAGACAGGGATTCGCTCAGTGGAAGAAGTTAAATAGATACATTTCCATTATTGAGGACACAAACTCTGCTTCTGTATAGTTTTTTTTCTGCTGCACTTCTTCTATCTGTCTCTCTCATCACAGCTCTGTATTTCTTTTGTTTCCTTTTCTGACTCAGAAGTGTGTTAGTGTGGGGATTAGAAAGCAAAGATTACTCTGCGAATACACCTGCGGAGAAAAGAAACGGAAACAGCCAAAACTCCCAACACATTTGTGTGAAATGCTAACACTCTCGCCACATGACAGAATGTGATCCTTATTAGCTTTCTGTTGAAAGTCTTGGACAAACATTATCAGATATCTGTGTGCTCACTGAAGTCTAAAGCCCGTCTTAAGTTACACTGGTTGAAATCCCCGTGGCTGAGAAGAAACAACAGGGCGGCAGTGATGTTAGCTTAAAGAAATAACCTGTGAGACCCGCTTCAGGTATGCTCGGTCCCACTCAGCAGGGGAAAAGCTTTCATGCACAGGAATGTTTGCAGTCTTGCGACGATGCCACAACTGCTGTCTTGTAGACTCGTAACAGCTAATTCAAGATTCTCTCTTGCATGGAACACGGACCCTTTAAGACACCTTAAGGTCACCTTTGATTTCCTCATGGTGTGAGCAGGTGCGCGTGTGGAATACTGGGTTGGTCCTTAAAAGAGACATGAAGTCGCTTCCTGTTTATTGCTCTGAGTTGACTTTGCTTTTCCCCAAACCATATCATTTTGTAATAGGGTTCCAAGATTATTAATTTAAACCAATGGACTTTAAGTGATACAATTAAACTTGACCAAATCTTCACCCGGTGCCCTTTTCCATGGCTTGATTATTGACTGCCAGTGCTTCTTATTAGCATGTCGGTCACAGGAGAAGCGGCGGCCCGCGGTCATGACGATAATTGAGATCGTAATCACAACCAATGAGTTTGTGTGTGTTTGCGCATACGTGTGTGTGTGTGGTGTGTGGTGGGGGTTAGGTTCGGGGGTCCCAGCTGTCACATGGGCTTTGATTGATGGATGGCTGATGCATGATGATGGATGCACACTCACATTAAGCCGATAGACGGTCGTACCCAGGTTCGTCGCGGCTTCGGTAGTTTAAGGCAGTGTTACAGCTTCATTAAGGCAGAGAGCCACTGTGGCCATAGATCATGGCGGTGACAGGCCAACATTATGTCTGGCTGGGTTGATAATGATGCCATGAATATGAGGGTCACAGGTTGAAGGGGCATTAACATATGTAAGGCTCCCGCAGGTTGATGGGAGATAGCAGTAATGGCAGGATTTCTTCGCTGCTTTGAGTGTGTTTTTTTGTTTTTTGGAGTCCTACAAATACCTTTCTAGCGCATTTCAGTTTTGTCAAGTTTTTTTCTTCCATTTTTGTCCCTCTGGCAGGTGGCAAAATCATCAGCAAATGTTTGATATTCCAACACCGATTGGCCTTTTTTTTTCTTTCATCTTCAGTTCTCTCATTTTCCTTCTTTCTTCTTTTTCTCATCTGCCCGTCTGTCATTATCTGCCAACCTCTTGACCTTCACATTGATCATTACACAATATTGATAGCCTAAATTGAAATTATCCTGCCAGTCTTGTTTTTCTCTTTCTTTCTTTGCTCATCTGTCTGCCTAACCATTACTAAAGGTTATGACCCCTGACCTCCTCCGTCTTCCCTCTTTCCGAGACTTCGAGACTTAATCCAGTAATGGACGCAGCAGCAAAGGAGTTAGTACAGGACACCAGGGGCTGACAAGGAGGGGGAGGGTAAAAGGGCACATGTGCCTCCCTCCTCCTTTTTTAGTTTGTACTTCTATCCATTCCCAAGAAGCCCCCCTGCAAACCCCTTTCCCTCTCCTCACCACTTAAAGCTGGGAGCAGCTGCGCCAGGAGCACAAAAAAATCTTTAGAATCCATCTTTTTAATTCCGCTTTATTACACCCACTATCAATATTGTTATTGTTTAAAGTGGCCCTGGCTCTGACTGACGGGCATCCCACCGTGCCTCTCTCGTTAATTATGTATAGAGGAAGTAGTGGCGGCACAGGGGGTCGTAGCAGAAAAGACTTCGGTGGTGGTGGGGGGGATGCTGGTTGTGTATGGGATGGCGAGGAAAGCTACACCGGTCTGGTGTGAATTATTTACCACTGGCTCGTGGTTCACCTGCTGAGCGTCAGGCACTGACATTTGCAAAGGGAGCGATTGTCTGCATTCAGCACAGTGTGGCGTCTTGCTGAAGTAAATGAGATTCTTTACAGGTGTAACGCTTCTCGAATTAACCCGAGAGACCTAATAAAAGACAGGATATCGGCTCTGCTTGTTAGTCAGTTAAAAAAAAGGGGATTTTAAAAGTGGGTGTACGTGTAAAGAGAAATGCAACAGTGGTGAAGTAAACCCTCCAAACCAACCAGGTCCCTCTGAAAATGATGCACCAGATGTCAAATGATACACTTCTGAATGCATATGTAATATATGGCTGGTGCACCAGTGCTGCTGCTTGGGCCCATTTGAAATCTAATATTAGCCTTTCATTATAGGTAGCCAGTGAGAGCGTGTCACTTTGGCAACGTGCTAGAATAGCAAACGAGTTAGAGGGGTTCAGCTGCATGTGAATATCTGCTTCTGGAGTGGAATCATCTGCTCCTTCACATGGTGATAGGTTTGCATATATTTGTATTAAAGGACCGTGGCTGTCTTTTAATCCAACTGATTCTTTTCGGCACACGAGCGACTATATTTCAAAGTACGCAGCGATGTTGCTGCTGTCATGTTTACAGAGACCCTGTGGTAAAAATGCGCTTGATTTTAAAGGTGTTTTTGTGGAAAGCCCTGTCATTCTTTCATAATAAAGTCCTTAATGATTTCTCTGTAATTTAAAGTGTCTCCAAGCAATTTCACAATAAGTCAACACCAAAGTTTCCCAAGTACAAAATGCAAAACGTTATTGTGTTAAAGTTTTGGCTAATCTCAGGAAGGGATGTGAATCTATCCGAAGTAAAAGCTCACTGAAAACCAATTTAACACCAAAGGAAATTTGAGACATTTTAAAAAAAGGTACACTGAATAGCATTCGATATTTGAAGTGACATTCCCAAATATCTCATTTGATTATTCTTCAATCCCCTTCTCTTTTTAAAACTCATTGAAATCTGTTTTTTTAATTGCCTCCCTCCGCTGTCTGTTTTCATACAGTGGATTGGAAAACTTGGGCCTCTCTAATAAGCTGCCCGTGTGCATTCCAGCATACGATAGCATCTGAAGGATGAGGCAGTTTGAGAATGCAAGTGGGAAAGGCAGAGCTTGGCACTGGGTTTTGGGTTCACACAGCTCTGTGAAGAGCGCAGTTGGACCTGGCCTAGCAGGTCGGCAATCTTTGTAAGAATGTTTCCGGGGAGTATAGCTGTGTCAAAACAGTGGTCCACAGTGGTCCTGGTCCACTGTTCCAAAACTTGTTGTTTAAAACTTTCATGAAATAACTTTAATTTTGCAGCTTGTTCAACATCAGATGTTATTTTATACAAAGAACTTCTGACTGACTAAATTTGTCTCAAGATCAACTCGGCTCCTTCTTGTCTAAGTGCTGACGATCGTCTAGTCAGTGCTTCTGCCAAGCTCTGCAGCTCCCACTCAGTTTTAGAGTGGCCCTCCACAGACCAACCTACAAAGGCGACTTGTTGCTGCAATGCACCAGTCTCCCTGGGAATTTATATTTGAGGTCCCCTAATGCAAAATACAGCAACACATTTCATATTCCATGGCGCCAACCTATACTTAGACAAAATATTTTAGCGTCATAGTCGGGATACTGGAAGCCAAAGTCATATAGCTTCTCCACTGGCCTCTTAGTGTCAAGCAAGCTCATATCTCATAAGAGTTGTCTATAAAGATCCGATAGGCTCGTAAAAGCTGACTTAACCTGTTTAGATGGATACTGTAGCCCATGGCCTTCACACCTTATTTAAGGCTAATAAGGCTGACACTTCATTCTTCTTACCCTAAAGAGGAATTTTGTTTATGTGCAACATAAACAGCTGCAACACTGTACATATGTTTCAACTCTATATATATGCTGCTTTGAAAATAAAAGATTTACTGCATGTAGCATGATGCAGCCAAGTCATTTCTTGTGCAGTTACAAGTTTCGATCATGTGATGAGTTTTAAATCATTAGCATGCAACACATCTTTGTCTCATTACACAATGGCACGTTCATGTATGCACATAAGAGTAAGAGTGTATTTATTAGATTGTGCAGTCCTGACCATGCTCCCTCTCTCTCAGAGTGAGCACCCTTCGCTGAATCAATAGATTTGGATTATGGGCCTTAACTTCAAAGTTAATCTCTTTGGAGAATGCAGCCGTGCTTTGTTCTTCCTAGAAAACAATTTAAAGAGAAGTTGCCAGAAATGAGGACAAGTAAAGCTTTCAGGGAGCCTATCATCCACACAAATCATGCAGACATAAAGGTTTCTTTGACTAGTTCCATTATAATGTTTAAGCAACCAAAGGTTTAAAAGTTGCTAGTAGAAAGATAGGACAGAAAGCAGAAAGGGGAAATTCCTCACTTTGATCTGTTTAGAAATCATGCCAACTGAACAGAGAAGACAGAAAAATGATAATGACTAGAAGAGTTGATGTCTTTACAATAAAAAAATTAAAAAAAATTTTACGGGTGCTTTTAAAGTACACAGGACTAAAGGTATTTAAAAGGAACAAAGAAAAAGCCAAAGATCATTGCCTTTTCTTCATTTCTTTGGAGTCGTGCTTTTCGTAGAGGAGAGCCTTCTGCCGCTCCTTTCATACCGGACAGCCTGTTGGAGGGTTAATCAGAGCTCCGTGCTCCCGTGTCACGCCACTACCACATCCCAGGCAGGGATCCCACACGACGGCCTCCTTAGGACCCCTAAGGACCCTATATGTGGTGCTTTTGAGTCTGAAAGGAACCATGGATACAGATTCATGCGCACACAGTCACAGCACCACATTAGGGTGGGGATTTTAGCTGGCAAGGCGCCACTGTCGGTGCATCAGTCACAAGAGGACATGGGTGAAGTCAGAGCCTGACAAATCCAGGGTATTATCAGGCCTTTGTCCAGCCTGCAGCTGTCACTTACCAGGCTAGTGGGGAGAGAACGAGGGGGACAGAAGGGAATTCATGACCTATCCCTCTAGCCACAGAGGAGCACTGAGGCATTCAGAAGTAAAACATATGGGAAGAAGAAGAAGAAAGAAATGAAGAAGAGATGAGGCGAGAGAAAACTGGAAGAACTTTTTTATGAACATGGAAATGAAAATGGAAAGTGATATACGCTTCAAATGCTTCCATTTGATTGCTGGCAAAAATCATAGCAGAAGGGCCGATATATGCTGATTTCCTTCTGAAGACGCTAAAAAAAATGTTTTATCTTTGTCCCTTTCCCCTTCAAAAATGACCAGCAGTAATGCAGATCTAATCTCTTTCTACCATCGTGGTAGGTCCCAAAGGCTGTCCATTTCCCCCCAAATGCCTCATCTTTCTGTCTTTGAAATAAATGAAAGTCCACAGGGCGGTGGAATAAAGATGAGCTAAGCCTTTGACTTGATGCAAGATTGCCAAAGGGCCCAAACTTAAGAAGTCTGCCCCCCCCTCATCTGCTGCACAGAGATACTGCGGCCAGTGAGAAACCAGATAATCTGATAGAATTTCAATCAACAGCGATCAGATAAGAAATAACAGAATGTATGATTTTAAAGTCGCACGGAAGCTCCGGCAGTTCAACCCTTTTCCGCTTTTAGTTGGAAATGAACATTTCTGTAGCAACAGCCTGAACTCCAGTCAAACTTCATCTCTGAAATCTTATTCCAAGGATTATAACACTCTGCTGCTCTCATTTGAATACCCCTGAACTTAGGTATGCTCATATGACCCGTATTACACTCTTGGTGATTGGATTACTCATTTATTGGCCGGTGGCGGTGTTTATGGGGCATGTAGAGACTCAGCGCAGCTTTGATCCACCAACAGAAGCAAATATGAGGGCTGCTGCATAGTTTACATCCTGGGCCTAAGCCTTGTGGTGTGCGAGGCATCTGCTAAATCCTCCCGGATCAAAGGATGACTATTACACAGACAGGCATCCACATACCCCCAAATGCAGCTTTAGAGTGTTCATGACCCCTGTCAACATGTCCATGTGAAAGCACAGGTGTGGATGGGTGTGGGGGTACACACAGACACATGCACACTACCGGTGCCTCAAAGTTTGCTGCTAAAGAGTGGCAAAGCTGTTTCTGTATAGGCTGATGTTTTGTAATGTGATTGGCTCATTGCTAGTTCTTCACAAGTTCGAGAAGCTCTAGGTTCTTTCTGAATTGTTGTTGTGATCCGACTTTGCAGGCCAGGAATTCGTAGGTTCACTACTCTTGATAAGTCCTCAGAAAAAAGCTTTTACTCAGTAAATTCAGCATCGGTGTGTCTTTCTGGATACAGGCGTCCGTAATAGTCGAGAGAGGGGGAAAAAAAAGACATGTTGGCTCTTTTGTCTCTTCCTCCATCTTTGTGTTGCCGACTGTGTCGCGCGGTGATGTTTGCATGCATCTGGGAGAGACACAGCCAACCCAGGAGGCCAAGTGCTGACATTTCAGCCCGCAAAGTCACAGATGAATTTGGAGCAAATCTCATTATACCGGACAGAATAAAGATGCTGCCTGTGAAAATGCTGTGGCATATGGACACTTTATCTCCCCCCATGTTTTTTAATAACTTTACACACACTATCTCGTTTCCCACTGATGCATATTTTAGCTGCAATCCTGCGCGGCGGTGATGCGGACAGCTCGCTTGCACCCCTGAGGACACTTATGCCACCTGTGACCTTTTCCCTTTTATGCACAAACACACTGCTTACAGCAAACTGATGAGCAGTGCTCATTCGTACCATATTCCGTTGGCCTGGTCTTTCCTTATGGCGCATGTTCTACAGGCCAATTACAGACATTGATGTATTTGGAGGTGCATTTATAAGTGGTGACCTGATGCAGCGGCAACAATCATGCTGACTAATTACCCACCAAGGTGCCTGAGCGATGTGGGGCTCTTAGCAAAGGCAACTGAATCCATCTTCTTTATGCATGCAGACAGGCCTGCTGCTGGCTGTTACACTGACAGGGGACAGTTTCGGCTGGCTGTTTGGGCTTGATTCGTGCTCTTCCCCGATTTTGAGCTCCGTTTATTAACATATGAATATATTTACAGACCCTGAAAGTACTCCCAAGAATCCCATCATGGTGAAAGACAAAAAAAGATAAGGCCCTCCAGATCTAATCTAGATATGGCAAATGCCTCCTTTGAACACCTACGACAAATTTACCCCTTGGTAAATCAAGCCGTCATTCCCGGCCCACACTCGATGCAATTTCCATTTGTTGTAGTGCTTTAAAAAAGTGTATTAAAGAACTGCTAGTTCTTTAAATTGCCGGAGACCTTGTCTTCGCTCATGTTTTCCTACTCCACACCCCACAGCATCGTCTACCACACAGTGGAGCAGATCTTCACTGTCACATTGATACTTTCGTGAGTGAGAGAAGGGCAGAGGGGCTTTTTATGCAGTGAGTGTACATGGACTCTAGTTGTCTTGTTTATAACCTGTGCTTTCTGGATCACCAGTTGGTTCCTCTCGCCCAGTGGTACATGTTCAAGATACTCATGGTAGCACTGACCCTCCGTGGAAGGTCACACAGAAAAAAAATTACGAGCCTTTTATTTGGAGTTTGCTCACTCTTCTCTTTGAGCGGCAATTAAGCTCATTTGGAGTTCACAGATCTATTACAGCGTTGTGAAACCTTTCTTTTTCTCAACAAGCAGGGATGATGAAGAACATAAACCCACAGTTGCAAATGTGTTTTTTTTTTTATTTACACTTTTGCTCAAAATATCTTCAATAAAATCTCTGCAAATGTAGTCAAACGATTGCACTGGTAATCACATGGAAGCACACAATTCTGAAGTTGAAGCCTCGATGCTTCTGTAGTTAAAGTAATGAAAACTTGTATGATAACAGGAAGAACATTTAGAGGAGTGCACATGTGCGGTTCTATTGACTAGAATTAAGTAATTTAATTTATTTAAAATTGCATTTGCTATTTAAGCAACCTCAAGTAAATAGAGAGGGAACATTGATTTTGTAATGAACAGTAATAAAGGGACTTCACCATTACTCCACACCCTAAAAGCATAAGCTACCTCACACCCCAGTGAGCCACTTAATTGCCCACATCCACATAAAAAGGCCTAATGTACGCTCCCTGCGCTCCCACACATATAAAGCTATAGGAATCAAATGGAGTATAACTAATACAATTGATTTTGATCGGGAAGTACGAATAACACGATAACTGTGTCTTGCCAAGTGCTACTAAGGGGCACGCTCCGAGAGCCGTGCATCCTTTATGAGCCGCTATTTATTGTGCTTTTAATGAAGCTTGATTGGCAGCATGTCCTAGTGCCCATTATCATCAGAAGGATGTGCTCATTCTAATCTGCAATTATCACCATAATTGTGCTCAGAATCCTCTGGGTCCAAATAAGCAATCACTTCCACTGCTGCTGTGCCACCTGTAAGTGCTGCTCAGGAGGACACCCTGACAGGCTGACAGGTCTTCATATCAAGGGTCCTTTTTTTTTGTCTTTGGCTTTTTGTCTCCCTCTGCTCTTTATTTCTTGCGCCATGCTTCCCTGCTTTAAGTTTCACTGGAAATTTTGTCTGGGGTTGACTTTGTTTCTTTTCCTTTTCTCACATGCTCTTGATTAACCTTTCCCTTTTTTCCCACACGGCGCCATCCCCACACTCGTCCTCCTTCCTTTATCTCCCTCTCCTTTCCTCGCCCCATCCATCCCACTCCTCTCGCATCCCCTCCCAGCTCAAATTCCTAACCTTTGGTCACTTTCATCCCCGCGGTATGCATAAATGCAGGCCTATTATCAAGCCGGTTGTCTCATCATAATTATGCATTTTGTCATGTGCTGCCTCTGTAGCTGGTGATAAAAGGAGAGCCTGATTAAGCTGAAGGAAAGCTATTGATTCCTATTGACAGGCTCCTCAAAGGCCTTTAATGAAGGAGATGTAAATGAGGGTTTTCCACAGCGTTTAATGACTGCGTACCATAAAAGGCCAACATTCTTCTGCAGTCTGAAAGAGACATGCATCACTGACAATGGTGCACGAGGGACACTTTCAGTTATAGTGATGTTCACAGGCAATAAAAGGATGAGAGTAAAAACACAAGAGTGTTGGAACACAAATCGCAACTGTTGGATTTAAAAATCCTCTGCACCATTTATGTGGAGAGGTAAATTGCTGAAACGCAGAATTACCTGTAACAGCATGCTAGCAAAACCAATGCGTACCAAAGCATTAATGAGTCTAAATATCTAATTTCCTTTCTTTTTTTTTCTTTCCTAGCAGTCAGATGGCGCCTAGTAACCATGACCGGATACAGAGACTAAGGAATGAGTTCCAGCAGGCCAAGCAGGAGGACGACGTAGAGGACCATCAGCACACCTACAGCTTCAACCAGTCCTGGGTGAGTATCGAGTAGGAGCTGTATTCCAGGAGAGTGTACATACCCAAAAGATTCTTCGGGATCAATCCAGAGTTACTAGCTGAATGGATTCTTAGGCCTACACATATTTTTTTATTGCTTACTAACACTTCTATTCTGTTAACTTGAATGTATTTATATAGCGTCAAATTAAGGCACTTTATATATAAGGTAAACTCCCTTTTAACAAGTAGAAACCTCTGACAGAACCAGGTTCAGGGAGGGGCGGCCATCTGCAGGGACTGATTGGGCGTGAGAGGAGGGAGGCAGGACAAAAGAAACCAGGAGCCAGAGTTTAAAATGAATTTCTAATGATTAAAACCTACAGTGCTTTATAAACACGTGGAAAGCAAAAATGAGGTCTTGAACGCATTGTAGTAATATGAGTGTTTCTGCCACTCACTAATAAATCTTTGTTTTTCAGTCATTTTCACAAACAACCTCATTTTTTTCATACTTTTTGTGCCTTAATCACCAGTCTGTATTTATTCTGTATTTAGTGGCGAGTCGAGCAAAATATCGTTATCGATATATCGTTGCTGAGGCAACGTGCATTGAACACGACACATGAATCAAACACAACTGGAGAATGTAGCATCGGGTTCACGTGGGGATGATGAAATGAACATATTATTATATAGGAAAATCCAAAAAAGTGGGTTTAATAATCATTAAAAAAAAAGACACATAGATGTTAATAATTGCTGAATGTGTAATGATTGGTCCACGTGTTAAGGAAAAGATGGTCATTTAATTAAAATAGATTAAAAATATTAAAGTAATTTTTATTAATTCCAAATGATGTGGCATGAAGCAAAGAGCAAAAACAACAATATTACTAGTTTGTTATAACACAGCATGAAACTGTCACTGGTGCTGTCGTGTGATGCCATCAACCTTTTAGACAGCCAAACTGCCAAACTGCAAAAACATTAGTTTTCTCTATTACCTAAAGCTACATTTCGTAGACTAATTCTTAATTTCTGGATCCAACCTTTGACCTAGACATAATTGCTTATCTGCAGTCACTGCATTTGCATTTTCAGTCTTGGAAATATGACACACTTATGGAAGGAAGGCGATGTTAGGGGACAGAAACTAAAGACACCTACCCGCACTGTTCATTCTAATTTTCATTAGACTTGATTAAAGGGATTTTTAAATTAAAACAAATTTAAATTAAAATTTGAGAATAGTTGCTTTAAGCCGTTCTACTCTCCAACGATTGATCTGTAACAACAATGGGATTTATTCTTCATAATTGGAAAAATGTAATCAAGTTAATTCCTTTGCTAATTCATTCACACTTGATCTCATATCCATCCCTGCTGTGCATTAAAAGTTCAGGAACTTTAAGTAAGGAATCATATCCTTTTCCAAACTCCCTGTCAGGTCACCGATAATCTAAACTGTTGTCCCGCTTTTTACTTAACTGGTGTTTTAGAGGCGTGTAACTCATTAAAAACCATAACAAAAAAACACAGATAACCAAGTCGCGGGACATGTGGGATGTCAAATACCTCCATGTTATTTATCAATAATAACTTACAGTGACTTCAGTTTTTTGGTTTCTTTTTTTACTCAGTAACTTTTTGACCTCGGAGAAAAGAATGCAGCTAATTGTTGCTCCTAGCAGAGCTATTTAGAAAATGACGGGCCAGAAAGTCAGACCTTGAAAGTTAAAACATTTTGCATGCAATTTTCTGGAGAATTATCAGTGTTGGTTGGTCAGTTAAATTGGTTTGGAGTGGCCAGCATCTTCTACTGTTATTTCCGCTGTCCAATTGAGTTTGGGTAAAACACAGCAGCATGCTTCCCACCGTGTTCCTACACAGATGAAGGCAGGCTGTATTTGCTCTGGATTTTCTTCGGTATTTGTCAAACTGATGTTTGAAAAAAAAAACACAGAGTGGACGTCTAGCTCTGTTTTCTTAATCTCTCTTTTCCCATCCGCCATTAGATGTGAACTGTTTGCTCACCACCAAGAGGTCTCAGTCTTTCTCTCTGAGCCGCTGAGCTCTTAATTGCGTCTGATCGTCGACACTGTCGGGCACACCACTGCTCCACTGGTAATAAGATATAGGGCCAGCCCTTGAGTATTGAAGTCTGTTTTATTAGTCCTCTTTCATGTTATTTTAGTCATGTGAACAAGAATTCACAATGGCAGAGCTTATTAGGAAAGGCAGACTTGCACCCGTGTTATGCGCTGACACTGATTAGCAGAACTCGAGGGAAATCCCGTCTTAGCGTCGTCTAGAAGCAGAATTGATATGGCTCTATTTAAAGTCAACAGGGTAAGGATTTTGCTTTGAAAACCAAAGATATTACAGAAAGATGAGACAAGTACAAAAATGTGAAGTGACATACTGACATTGACTATGCTGACAGGAATGGATAGTTAGCATCTTTACTGTATATTTACCTCTGCAAGGAGGTTAGGTTTTGGCATAGTGTGCGTCCATGACATTCTTTCTTTCTGTAAACACAATACCTCAAAAAATTTGGATGAATTTTGATCAAATTGGTCGGGGTGTAGAGGTCCATTATGCCAACCTTGAAAGACCAAATCCATCAAAAAAATAGCCAGAAAATTCAGATTTATGGGGGGAACTGAGATGTTTATTAACCCTTATAACAAAATCCACAATTTGTTTGCTATATCAAGTTGTGTATAATATATTTTTATTATATATTTATTACATATTTTTTGTATCGCATTTGATACATTGGACATTTTTGGCAACTTTTTGTTAACAACAATGTTAATTTTAGACAAAAAAATTGTTTTGTCCATAACATTTTGATACTTATGTATCAAATATGATACAGGGCATTATAGGGTTAACAGTCCGTTAAAAATTTCCTTACATCCCCCAAGATCTTCAAAGTCAACTTAGTGACTTACAGGTAAAAAATTGACAAAAAGCCTTATGACTTAGAAAACTATGTACATGTATAGGGAATGATATATGGGAATTCTAGATATAATGTTACTTTGGACTAGAGATGGCACGATACCACTTTTTTATGTCCGATACCGATACCAATATCATAAATTTGGATATCGGCCGATACCGATATGAATCCGATATAGTGTGTTTTTTAATAAATAAAACTGTTTTTTTAATATCTTGCTGCTTTTTGTATAAGTTCAAACTCAAGTTTAAAAAAAAATAAAACACTAAAGCTGTTATACCTGTATGCAAAAAATACACTGCAGCCAAAATATTTCATAGTTCAGCAATACTGATCAATCTAATAAACTTAAACCTAGTCTATCCTCCCTATTCTGGTATATTAACCCCTTAGCAGTCCTACAAATTTACAATTAGTCCCCTAAACCATCCAATGTACCGTGGGCGGTACGTCCGACTGCTAACAGGTTAAAGAGTACTTAGCGTAAATATTAAGCAACCTAACTAATAGGGTTCCAAACTCCCAGCAAAAAAAAAAAAATAGGGAACCACCCCCCACCTCATGATGCTTAATTGACGTAATCAACTTTAATTTGATGCAGTGTGAAAATATGCACAGAAATCAATTATTTTTCAAGAATAATTAAAGAGATTCAACATCTTTCTTCAACAGAATTGCAGACTGCACAGATGGTACCTTCCCAAAGGAAAAAGTACTATGGCTTACTAGGGTATATTAGACTTAGTAGTTACTATATACAGTCATGGACTTCTATACATTTTACATCAGATTAGAACTTTGGGTGTAAGATTCAGATAATTAATTATTAAAAGCTAGACATTTTAAATGAGAATAAGAAAGAAAAGTATGTCTTTGTGCCCCCTTTCCCTGTTCATGCCCTATCGGCCCCCCTGGCTAAACTTTGCTAGATCCGCCCCTGCACAGTTACCAGCCGTCACTGTAGAAAAAGATCCTGGTGTAGAAAGTAATATTAAATAAATTCTAACAGCAGCTTATCAAGCTTAAACGTGCTGCTGTTGTTCAGCCGCTGGTTTCCTCTTTCTGGCGCAAAGTGGGCAATAAACAAACAAGAGAGACGGACTCGCGACAGAAAAGCCGATCAGCTGATCATTAATCAGTTTCACGATTAAAGTAGCAGCAGGAGAGGGAGGGAGAGAGGCAGTCGCTCCATATATCGGTTGTTAAGCTTAACGCTAGAATGCTTTACAAACATTCAGAGATGAACTTACACACTTGCTTTACTTCTCTCTGGGATAACTTTCTCGGTAAATGCCGGTTTGGTAGCGAGGTTACAAATACACACAGCTGCTCTATCACGTGATGCATACTGTTCCGACATGTTAAGGTTATGAGCTGAGTTACACCATGTCGCAAGTTTTGTGAGGTGCTTTTTTCATATTTAATGGATCAGATTACATTTTTTATTTCTCTTCAATATCCAATCCAGTAATTTAGGTCAGTATCAGACCGATACCGATACATAATATCGGATCGGTCCATCTCTACTTTGGACCTCTGACCTCTTCTTCAAGGTCAAATAAGGTTAAACCTTTGTAAAATCTAAAATTCTACTGTGTTTGTTTATATTGAAAACATTTAGGGAATGATACTTTTGTATGGGGAATTGAAATATTATCCCACATTGGACCTCTGACCTCACTTTTAAATTTCACATCTGCCTTTCTTTGAAGCCAACCCCAAAATGTGTTATATAATATCATACTGTAGTATGACATTATATAATAAGGTGAGGTTATTCATGTCCTGTTATTTACAAATCAGTAGCTATTATCCACTACCTGTAATGTTACATACAAAATATAAAAGCAAATACTGCTCAGAGGGAACTGCCTCGGCGGAGGAAGATTTGTCACAACTTTCAGAAAGTGAACTTCTGGTGTGGGTTTAAAAACTGTGGGTGGAGGTAGTGATGACAAAAAACATTTATTTATTTATTTATTTTCAGTGTTTTGACCCACACTCAAAAATGTAAAGTCATAGCTGAGCTCTGTTCAAAGCTATCGGAGCTATTTTTTTCTGCACTGAAACTGATATGTCCTTTTTTAACAGCATGTTTCACTCAGTTTCATTGCTGAAGATTGTTCACAATGATGAAAGTGAAACCTTTCTGACCTCTACTTTTATAAATCAAATCGTTCAGGGAATGTAACCATGAAAAGCAAGATGCTCCGGCAGGCAGTTAAATGCCTACCACATCAAAGTCTGCAGAACTGCACTTTGATGCCTGTTTCCCCTGAGCATGCGAGGCTCCTTTGTGATAGCCTCCACGCAAATATACTGTACACAAACAGGAACTGCTAGCATCTCAAAGTGTTACTCAAGAACAGCAGCAGTTCAGATTTCTGCAATCAAACTGCAACCAGATTTAAGGATTTTAGGTTATTTTAGGGTGCAGTTCTGGGTCACAGCACATGATCTTCATCAGTGGTTTCACCACATGTGATGGATAAACAGACCCGTGAGGACTTAAGACCCTGCTCTTCCATGTTGGCTTAATGGTTTAGCTTTAAAATGAATTTTTAATTTGGAAAAAGCTGTTTATGAAACATTCTCACGTTAAGGCCTGTTAAGTAGCTGCTCTCAATTTTATAGCCTGATCGTCATTAGCAGATGTATTCTGCATGACTTACATTTGAACTGTAATCCATTCAAACTGTGACTATAATCTACACTACTACTGCTAAAACGAAAGCCAATGTAAATGTTTTGCTTTCGGAACTTTAGAAAAATGTGTAAAATGATAATAATAGGGTTCGGCTAAGATAAGGGTACATGCATCAGTATTAGGTGTGGGGCCTGGTCTCCATGGGTTTAACCTCAGCTTTTCACTCAGGTCTGCCTGCTGCTAACAGCTGTAATGATCAGGTCCGTCGCTGAACCTAAGCTCCAACATAATGGAATAATGATCAAGATACAAAAACCTCATCTATCAGTCAATCCACTTAGCCCAGCACACGCAATTAGAGCTGGTATGTTTTTTCTCCTTGCCCGCCCTGCTTGTCTATAAGAGGGAATTTCCAGATGTTCATCATAAAGAACTGTTAAGCAATGTTTTTCCTAGAGCCCACCCCCCAGCCTCACATACACACACTCTTTCTCAATAAAAACAATTTGTGCTGTTAGGCTAGAGCACCAGTAAGCATGACCACACAGAGGAGTATGAGCACCACGCTGGTAACTTGGATCACACACATCAACAGCAACTTTTAAAGCCCACATTTATGTGAATTCTTTTGATTTTATTATTACTTTGAATTCTGCTACCAGGGTTCATGTGTGTGCACATATTAGCTCTGCTTATGCAACTACTAGTTTCCTTAAATATTGTACTTTCATGTTGATTAGTGTTGTGTGCCTCACAGTTAACTCTATTACTATGTGATTACTTGAAGAGTAAGCCCTGTTTAACTAGTCACTTGACTTCCTCAGAGCTAAACAGCCAGGGATTGAACCACCAGCCTTCTGATTAATAGATGAGTAACCCAGAAAACAAGCTTCCTGGATATGTCACGCAGGTTTGCGGTCTAACGTTTCACCCGAGCTCTGGCAGTCGTGTTTGTGTGTCCGAGACTCGGCAGTTGGCACACTAACACCCTTGCTATCTCTCTGGCCCTACACACCCCCCCTATTTAGAATTTAAGATAGCCCAGAACAATCTCACACCCAGCGAGGAGTTAACACGTTACAGGAAGGCCATATCATGCTGTGAAAAAATAAGGAAAAGCCTAAAACCAGCATTGCAAACCTGTGCTGAGATGTGTTTCTTTCAACCAGATCTCTGACATTGATTGATTGTCGCCTTTTAGGGCTTCTTAGTCATGCTACTGCATGACTTTGTAGGGATTAGTGCTGTGTAATGTTGTGCAAGTAGTGAAGCAAGGTTTAGTGGCAACATGGTTAAAGTAAATACCATAAGCAATGGGATTTGCCATTGTATTTGAACAATACCAACCTTAAAGTTATGTGGCTTGGTTGTTAATGTGGAATAGATTGATGCGTGATCTGATATTGTCACGTTGGTGTTGTTCCCATATCACAGTAATATAGGTCCAAGATCAACGTCACACTGACCAAAGATGTTATCTGAGCATTCAGTTAGCATTAGCCAAGAAGCTAGCTAATACTAATACATAAATTTAGCTAACAGCAAACCTAAATAGACAATATTTTTTATTATATTCCATGAATTAATAAAGAAAACACTTGAAAGCTGCTACCGGTTACAGAAGAGTTTGATATAAATAAAGGCATGTTTTTCTTTTCTTCCCACATTGCAAAACAACGTGATTGGTCAGTTTCACTTAAAGATACAGAAAAGAAAAATGACTTTTGTGCTGCCTTATGTGCATGCTGCAAAGTCTCTAAATGATATAGCGATAGCCACACCAACCTCCTATTCACTGTGGTTCCTTGGACCAGAGGCCGGGAAATGGCAGACCACACTGCTTGATCCAGATGGTTACGCCGCCCGGAGCTACACACCCTGGTAACCGCAAATGGACTGAGCTTGCTTATAATAAATTGGCGGAATTGGGTCGGTGCAGTGACTTTAAGAGAGACTCATTATCCAACTGGGCTTTTGTCAGGATGTGGTGTTTCACTACCATTCTCTCACTTTCTTCTTGTTGTATTTGCCCATTAGCAATCTTAATGTCTTCCACATGTCTGTTTGTATACAGCTCGACTGTTCTCTTAAAACGGTTCCCTATGTGGTGGCCTCCAAGCATACTATCAAGAGAAGCATGGGCGGTAAAGCCATATGTTAGTGCTGACCCATCATCGCAACCTGCTTTGATATCTCAAAGGTTTGTGACCAGCTCTGAACCAAGAAATATTACACCTCGGCTGTCTTGCTCGACTCCCACCCAGCTGCTTTCCTTGTCCTAGTTTTTTTTTTTTTTTTTGATAGCTGCAAATAATTTTCATAATTACATCCCGCCGGCTCTCATGTTTTAACAGGTGGAGAATTTTTGTTTCCTCCTGCTTTGTCTGTGACACCACCAAGGAAGCAGGGGAAAGATAAAAACGTGCCATATTGACATCATTTTTCACATTATTGGATAAAAACAAACACGGACATCTCTTTGATTTGATTTCAACAAATGTCATGTTTTATATGGCATTATATTCCAGGTCTAACATGAAATAATCTGATTCCCCTTCCCTGGATAATGGCATTAGGCTGACTGATTTTCTCTCCTGGCTATTTCTCATGCATTTCTCTTGGCATGGCGTCATCCACGTCAACCCTTCGGTTTGAGACTGAAGAGTGTAGCACCGCAGGATTCCTCCTCACTTCCTTTCAAATCACATTAATAACTTTCAGAGTGCGTGACTAATTATTTTCTCACTACCACATTCGACTCCAGTAAAATTATTTTTCTTTTCCACCTCTCAGTTCATCTGATATTGGTTTATGTGCTCTACAGTTTCTGAGCCCGGGAAACATGTTGTTGCAGCGAAACCTGAAACATATGAGTCCAATTCACTTCGCCCACGTGGAATACTATTATGTTTTTAAGACTCGGAGGGCTTGAGAAAAAGACTTGCTGTTGACGCTGAGTGAAATGTAATTGCGCTGTTATTGCAGCTGTCCAAGTGAGGAGAAAAGCAGTCATTTCAGGAACAGAAGACGTTTCCAAGAAGACGTTTTCGCTGACAGCTTTTCATTCCACCAGCGCACCTTTACCCCATCGATTAATTCCAGAATTGTTCTCATCGGTCAGATATTGCTGTATTATCAGAAGTGTTTGGCTTCACAGAGATACACTCGCAGCGTCTATTGATACCCCCCAAAGGGCACCTTAATACCCCATATTTAGCATGTTTAGACACTTGCTTGTTACTGTAATGTACATATTTATAATACCCATATATCATTCTCTATATGTCTACATGCTGTCAATACAAATAAAGGCAGTAAGAAGAGCTGATTATACTACTATTAACACTTTGACCTTCAGATACCTCGAACTTGAAATAGAGGTCAAAGGTTATAAGGTTAAAGGTTTTAAACCTTTATACAGTACTTAATATATGTTGATATTATGTTTGATAGTTTCAAGGTTTTGGTGATCTTTTGATCAATAAATCCTTCAGTTCACCTGGAAGACCTTGGTTAATGTAAGCCAAATTTTAATGGATTGTTAACATGACCGCACTCTACACCCTGACCAAGTTTGATCAGAATTCATTTGAGACTTTTTGTGACTGAATTGCAAGCACGCACGCAAATGCTACCAAAAACATAACCTCCTTGATGGAGATAACAATGGGAAGGTATCATTTTGTGGCAAATAGGGCTAATGTTGTAAATTGGGGAATTTTAAACTCAAACCCACAATCGTTTCTTCAGCCTAACCACACAGCGAAAAGTACGTAAAACGCAAGTGCAAACAAAATTAATCAGTGAATAGTTTTAATAATAAAAAATCCCAAAGGGCAGCCTTGCCGCAGTGTTCTGGCTGACAAATGTCACTACATCTTAGAGGTGGCTGTAGCTCAGGTCATCTACTGAAGGTTGGAAGGTAGGTTCAATTCCTGGCTTCCCCTAGTCTGCATGCCAAATATCCTTGGGCAAGATATTAACCCCAAATTGCTCTCCGATGCATCCATCAGAGTGTGAATGTGTGTGAATGTTACTTAGAAAGCACTTAGAACAATGTGCTTGTGCAAATGGGTGTGAATGGGTGAATTCACAAGTTGTGTAAAGCACTTTGAGTGCTCAGAAGAGTAGAAAAGCGCTATATAAGAACCATGGCAAGAAGGCAGCGGGCCCAGATGGCATCAGCTCGAGGGTCGTCAGGTCCTGCGCGGACCAACTGTGTGGGGTGATGGAGCACCTCTTCAACCTGAGCCTGAGGTTGGGAAGAGTCCCACAGCTCTGGAAAACCTCCTGTGTTGTACCAGTGCCAAAGACTTCACGCCCCAAGGACCTCAACAGCTACAGGCCGGTGGCTCTGACATCCCACCTGATGAAGACCCTGGAGCGGTTGGTCCTGGCTCAGCTTCGGCGCCTAACAAGCTCATCACTGGACCCACTTCAGTTTGCCTACCAGCCTGGCATTGGAGCGGATGATGCCGTCATTCACCTCCTACATCGTTCCCTCGCTCACCTGGAGACCACTGGAAGCACTGTGAGAATCATGTTCTTTGATTTCTCCAGTGCCTTCAACACCATTCTTCCCTCGGTTCTGAAGGACAAGCTGGAGAACTCTGGAGTGGACCATCACCTCACTACCTGGATTTTGGACTACCTCACCGACCGACCACAGTATGTGAGGACTCAGGGCTGTGTGTCGGACAGGGTCGTCTGCAGTACGGGGGCCCCACAGGGAACGGTTCTGGCTCCGTTCCTCTTCACCATCTACACTGCAGACTTCTCCCACAATTCCACCCAGTGCTTCCTGCAGAAGTTCCCTGATGACTCTGCAATAGTCGGCCTCATCACTGATGGGGACGACAAGGAGTACAGAGGACTGACTCAAGACTTTGTGGACTGGTGCCAGCTGAACTACCTCCAGATCAATGCCAGTAAAACCAAGGAGCTGGTGGTAGACTTCCGCAGGCACAAGCATTCTCCACTGCAACCACTGAACATCCAGGGTATGGACATTGAGGCTGTGGACAGCTACAGGTACCTTGGTGTTCATCTGAACAACAGACTGGACTGGACTCATAACTCAGACGCCCTCTACAGGAAAGGGCAGAGCAGGCTGTACCTGCTGCGGAGACTCAGGTCGTTTGGGGTGGAGGGCCCACTCCTGAAGACCTTCTATGACTCTGTGGTGGCTTCTGCTATCTTTTATGGTGTGGTCTGCTGGGGCGGCAGCATCTCTGCTGGGGACAGGAAGAGACTGAACAGGGTGATCCGAAGGGCCAGCTCTGTTCTAGGATGCCCTCTGGACCCAGTGGAGGTGGTGAGTGACAGGAGAACGGCGGCTAAGCTGTCATCCCTGTTGGACAACGTCTCCCACCCCATGCAGCAGACTGTGACAGCACTGAGCAGCTCCTTCAGTGGGAGACTGCGGCACCCACGGTGTGGGACGGAGAGATTTCGCAGGTCTTTCCTCCCCACTGCTGTCAGACTCCACAACAAAGACTTTAACTGAACAAACACACACATCCACACATGTGCAATAACACTAAGTGCAATAATCTTTTCTGGCATCGTTGTATTTTTACTCAGTTGTATATAGCATTCGTATTCTATTTTTATCTTATTGTATATTTTTATTCTATTTTATTCTACTGTATATAGTATTTTATTTTATTCTATTCTGTACAGCTGTGTACTGTATTTATTCTTATTGTATTCTAATTTTTGCGTCATAACTTTTGCACTGTCCACTTCCTGCTGTCACAAAACAAATTTCCCACGTGTGGGACTAATAAAGGTTATCTTATCTTATCTTAGTCCATTTACCATTTACATCCACATCTGGCTGTCTGCATCCACAGACACCCTTTCAACCATTAAATGCAGATTTCACATTAAATGCACATTACTGTAGCTGGTGTGTCAAAAGCATGGACACCAAAAGACACCGTGTACTGTATGTACCTTTGCAACACCACCATCTGATTGAATGGCAGTATTTGACATCCTGTGTTTACTGCAAATCAGAGGACAAAGTGCATTAAACTGTGAGTTTAGCTACATTCTGCCAGCTCCACAAATCCAAAGACTGCAAAGAAGCTGCTCAGGTTTAGAAATCAAATTTGGGTAAATTGTGAGTTATTAAGTGGTTAATTTATTCACACAAGCCATCCACCACTACCTGCCTTCCACAATAAAGCCTGAGCCTTATGAATGCTGACAAGTGGTCAAGCCACGCCTGCAACACCTCTTCAGCTTGCTTCTGTTTAATTGGCTTGCCTCGTTCTTTCATAAGCCAGCTCGTTAGCAGCATGCTGGTGCTGAGGGAGATGATATCTCCATGTCAACCTCACAGATGATCAGACGGCAAACACACATGCACACTGGTACAGGTTAGCAGTGTGTTGTCATATGCATATGAGCGGAATGAAGCCATGGCTGGAAATGCTCGTCTATAATTTATCTCTTCAGCACACTAGTGGTGGGCTAAACTGATCCAAACTGTAGCTATCAAGACCTACAGCTGACACAAACAAGCTCCATCGCAAAATGTTTAATGCATACTAAAGAGAAAAGTCATATCAACCATGTGGCCAGTGCAGTATGTTTGAAAAGTCAAGAGAACAGGATTCTTTGTTTGTTTGTTTTAATCACAGCATTCTTTAAAAGCAGTTCTCCTTTCTTAATTTGTGGTTGATATGGACCACGGTTCATTTAGTACTTTATTATCTGTGTACCAGGCAACACAGATCCCTTAAACAAGCCATTCAAAAGGTACCTAGGGTTAAATGGACTAGCTAAACACACTTAGGGCTCTACTACCTTTTAAGACTACAATATAAAATAAATCACTAGCCAAGAATCGCTGAAGCTGCAAACAACCAGCATGTGCCACTTTCCCACGAATAAGAACTCGTGTGAACAATTTAAGTTCAATTCATCTTTTATCAAAACAATAATTTTCTTTTCTCTTATATGGACTGGTTCTTGTAATGCGCTTTTCTATTCTATCCTGAGCACTCAAAGTGCTTTACACAACACTTTTTTTCTACTGTTTCTGAGTGCTTCCTAACTAACATCCACACACTGTATGCATGCTATAGTCCGATGGATGCATTGGAGAGCAACATGGGGTTAGTACAACATGCACTGAAAGGCTTAAATGCTTGCTTTTGGTCCTCTCTTTGTTACTGTGTATTCACTGTGTCTGTGCTAACTGTATTTGTGGGTTTAACAGGCCAGCAATGGGACGGAGACATCAAGTGGACGCCATTCTGTAACGGTTGAGACTCAGGTCCAGAAACAGCAGCAAGAGGACAGAGATGATTTCCCACAAGCACAGAGACAGTACAATTCCCTGCCACGGTGAGACATCCTTCCTTCCTTTTCTTTCTTTCTTCAAACTGTCCATGCATCCATGCGGCTGCGTCCACCCCTTTGACTTATCACGTCCTCCCTGCCCTTTCTCAACCCCTTCATTTGACTTTTTTTGATTTCCATCAATTTCTTTTCCTCACATTTTTGCCTTCCCCCCCACCTCCCCCCTCCCTCACTTATCTCTTTGGCTTCCCTCAAAGTCAATCACCACAAAGCCACTTTCAACTAATCTCCAGACATTTGAACGATTCTTAGCAAACTCTTTGAATGAAATCATTTAATGTGATCGCTTAGAATTATTTGACTGATATTCAACTTCATTAAGTCAATGCTGACCCGAAGAAAGCGGTGACTTTGTCCCAAGCCCCCCTCTCCAATAACAGCTCCAATATCACATTATTTTTTCTAAAGGCTATTTTTTCCCCCTACAATCTCTTGCCTCGCACAGTTTGCCATTAGGAGCTACAAGCACTGCTTTTCATCTTCTCCATCTTCTTGTTTCGATTCTTTTTTGCATATTTGTCAAAGAGATGCCAATAAAGCTTACCATATCATACATCTTGAGCCTTTTTTGTGGGAGGGGGTGGTTTAGTATCAATATTTGCCATTTCTGCCAGCACTCCGTTAAATGTCTTTACTGAAGTTTTTAATCTCATGGCAGTAGGTGCAAATTACAAAGTTAACCACTGCTGCTAGGGGAAAGAAAGTCGCATATGAAGCTTAATATCCTGGAAGAAAAGCTCCCCAAGGCAATAATTCTGTCATTTGACTGAGTGACACATTATTGTTGAATATTTTCACACTGAAAACAATCCATTGTGAGGGTTTTTTTGCATTGTGAAATGTATTATATGTTCAAAAATGCTAAGAGCAAAGTCAAGATTTATTTCACTTTTGCAGCTTGCCAATTTAAACAAAGACGGAGCCCTTAATATATGTGTGTGTGTGTGTGTGCGTGCGTGCGTACGTGCGTGCGTGCATGCGTGCGTGGTCTTTTCATTTTCTTTGCCAGTTCTCGTCTATGCTGTAACGCACAAGCACCAATCACTTCTTCATATTCATCCCCTTTTGTGTTATGTTGCCTCAAAACACAGTTGGGTCGATGAAAACGTGTTCGTGTCTGTGGATATGGATTTGCGGTCCACACGGACACATAATCAATTTGGTCTGTATAAGGCAGACTGATCTATGCATTCCCCTCATATGTGTTATCTGCTTGCATCTCATGTGGTGTGACAGTTGAGCTGGGACCTTCTCTCCCAGTGAGTTGCTTCTCTTGGGAAAGTTCATGTCTCCGGCCAAGCAGCCAAGCGAGGATGGCCTTTGATATGCATTCCTTTCATAATCTCATAGTGGCTTCGGGCTAAGAGCCACATGAGCTCAGGCTTGATGCTTGACCCTGGCTGAGGCTTTTCGGGGCTTGGTGTGTCGGCATGGCTTCTCATTAAAGAGCTAGTCTTACATCCCCAGATTAATAATCACAATGCCTTCTAATGTCAGCCACCTCTCTTATTGGAACCTCTTCATCTTTTCCTCTTCCAAAGCAGGAAGTCTGAGCAGTCAGCCATTCAGCAGAAAAGGGAACATTCCCTCACCAAAAAACACCCCAGAAGCTTCCAGAGGAAGCCATGGTAGCTGGTTATCTGATGACGGCCAGGCTTAGCTCGCTGTCTGGGATGTGAGGATTGGAAGAACACTAATGAAGGCTTGTTGTTGGAGCAGGATTAGCAGTGACAGGCAGCGGAGGTCGAGAGTGACTGGGAGAGGAACGAGTGTTTTAGTAGGAAGGAGAGACCACTGATTAGCCCGAAAGAGATGTACACACACACACACAAGCACACGCATGAATGCAGTGAATGTCGAGATAAGGTTCTTAACTGCGGGCTGAGTGAACTGCCAGTAGCTCTTTCATCTAGCCGTGCAACTATCGCATTCCCAGCCAAAAGAATATTGTTCCAAGTTAGAAAGAAAACATTATTCCAGGTTTGTAGACAATTTATTTATACAATATAGAAAATGATTGTTGCATTACACATTAGATGCTTTTGGGTGCATGTGTGCGTGCGTGCATGTGTGGAAGCTTTCTCCTACTTCTCATAAACTCTGATTCTTCCCAGCTGTTTTAAAGAAACACACAGCGGCCACAAATGTTCCTGCGAGCCAACTTCCTGGGTTTGTTTGTTATTTTCTGTCATTCTAAATTTACCCCACTCTTTGGCATGATGTATTTTCCCATCCCCTCCCGCTGTACATGTAACTAATCTACTTTGTGATATATTTTGGCAAAGGAGTAGAGGTGATAAGAGAAGTAGATCCCTTGACGCATCAATCACTATTACATTCCTGTGGAGCAACGCAATCTCTCTGCTCTCATCTCTCCGCTTCTGACTTCCCCCTAAAACTTCTGTGCTTTTAAAACCTAAAAGGTCATTCTGGAAACGCAGGTTGCTTCCTCGTGCAACAGGCGTTCCTGTGCTTCTAAACAAGCGACTCCCTCATGAGCGGTGCTGGCTGCTCTGTGAGCCAAGCCAGGGTGTAAGTGCGTGGCGGCTCGCCCAGACGGTGAGGTCCATGTATGGAGCATGTGGTGAGGCTCTCTGCAGTCTGTCCCTACATCTGCCCCTGTACTTGTGCATACTAGCAACCAAATGGCGGAACAAGAGGATGTGTTTGTGTTGCACATGTTCGTAACAGAAATGCATGCACAAAAAAACTCACAAGCTCACAAGAGCTCACAAGAGCCCACATACCCCACGTTTACAGGGCCGTGTGCTTTAGCCCTTCCCCTCCCTTTAGTCATTGTGAACCGCAAGGGCTTTCATTAGAAATGCTGAAATTCTGGGATTCTCATAACAGTTTCACTGTGATGATGATAGAAAGAAAATATTTCTAGCAATGGAAAGTTATCAAGAAAGAGGCACTGTGTTTTGTAGCATTTTCTTTAAATCTGTGTGCCCATGATGGCAGCCCTGGCATAGGAACAAACTGTATAGTGTTTCTACTTGCAGTGGAATTCCCTTATTGAAATCCCCACTTCAACACTTATTTTTAAAATGTTTATTATGAAACAGAATGGTATTTCAATAAAAGAAAGAAGAAATAGAAAAAAAACACAACAGAAGTTCAAAAAACCCACAAAGGAAGTTGAATAAAATAGAACAGAAGTAGAAAAAAAAACAACTCTCACAAACACAACTGTAGTGTTTCTGGTGAGACATTAATGCACAAGTGACAAAAACATGTGAAGGATTGCACCGAGACATGTTTAAAAGGATTCATCAGTGCTATGAGAGAGAAAAATATCACATGATACATGTAATACGTTTACTGTTAGCCATGTACTGTTAGCTTGTCAGTTCTGTAGCTGTTCTATCACGTTAATATCTCACCAAAAACACTTTCGTTGTGTTTTCTGTGTGTGTTTTGGTTTGTTTTTTTTGGGGGGGTGTTGCTGAAGTTTTCCTTTGTATTTTATTTTACTTCCTTTGTAGTTTTTTTTTTTTATTGCTGTCACCCCTTGAGTCGGGCATGCAGGGCACCCAAGCCGGTGAATGCATTAACCCAAGAAGGAAGTCACCTAGGATCAAATTGATACCATAGCTACATCGACTAAACCTCTCTGACAATTTTGAATTTTGAAAAGGAAAAACACAGCGTTTTGAAAACGCTCCCAAAAACGCATACATTTCAAAACAGAGCTGCCCCGTCGCAGTGTGGACACTCGAAAATGCAGACTTTCTAATAGCGGAGGGCATTATACAGCAGTTGTTTAGATTGCTCTCAATTTTGACAGCCCTAAAAATGATTAATATCAGTTTGTACATGCTGCAGATAGCTTTTCTTCAAATTCTTTAATTCTCACTCGCTTTTGCGCATGCGCAGGACTGTAACGTTTTGGGTTGTTTCAATATGGACGCGCAACTCTGTGAAAACAACTGAAAACGCTAGTGTGGACACCGTTTTTGTTTTTTTTTCCTTTAAGCGAAGGACAGTGCGTTTATTTACAGTGAACACATACACCAAGTGGCTATATACAACGTGCAGGGGAAACGGATTCGGGTCGCCAGGGTCCGTGGGAAACAGGGTTGGGAGAAGGGTTTTCCACACTTTCTGTACAAAAACGTTCCCCCTCAATCACTCCTCTCCGCATCGGGTTCCAAAAACGATACTGATAGCTCAACGATCCAGCGAAGACTAGTGCAGACTCGCCATCTAAGTAGTGCAGTAATCAGCTGGGATCAGCGGCCGGTGTGGTGATGAGCAGGTGTGTGGGCCAGCAGCGGGAGCCCGCAGTGAGCATCGCCGTGGCGAGAGAGAGAGAGAGAGTGAGAGAGAGAGAGAGAGAGAGAGCGAGAGAGAGAGAGCAAACAAACCACAAACATATTGCCCAATAGAGGATTGACCAGCGGGGCACAGGGACCATGACAGAATGTGTATTTTTATTTTATTTTACCGCAAGCAAAAAGTACTCCACCACAGATTTTCAAATTCTTATCCTACCTTATACTTTTCTTTGCAAACATTTCATTCATTAAACTGCAGTCATGCTTTGGGACCCTATCTGCGATGTTTAAGGGAGCTCTGAAGAAATGTTATGGTTGCAGCTTTTAGGCTTTTTGCATTTGATACATAGGGGCACAACAGTCCTATGTGAAAAGGTCAGTCCATCACAAACCATCATGTTCCCTGATGTTGTCTCCAAGACTTGAAAATATGCTGCCTGTTATTTATTTATTTATTTTTGTCCTGTGGCATTTTGGGATGATTTAAACATTAAGTACAAAAGTTGTCTAAATGGTGCTTAAAATAACATTTCACCATTTGATTTTTGTTTGATTGCAAGAGGAAAGAACAGACAGAGACTGCACAAGTAAATGCTATTTTAAATAAAGATATTAAAATACATACATACATATATATTTATAAATTCACCTGTTATGTTTATCATCCAAACTTGTTTATATTAAGTGTTTAATTACCCTTTTAAAGTCACACTGACAG
>NW_005187502.1:889813-898730 GCF_000239375.1 Pundamilia nyererei
TTTAGCCATCAGAATTGTTGTCATAAGGCCAAGAAAGATGCCTGGACACCGTTTCCAAATCTATCCGGGCTAGTGTGGACGTAGCCTCAGTTGCACTGCGTTTGAACACTCAGGGCCATCGTACATATTCCACTGCCAATATATCTGCCTATATATATTTACCATGCTTATATTCAAAAGTGCTTTCTTACCAAATGCTGGACTGACTTGGCTGGACATGTGTCACCACTTCCATCAAAACTTTAAATGGGCATATTTTTGAATGGAGTAAAATTCATCAGTTTCATCTAGTTGATTGTGCAATTAATAACCATGGTTGTTGGGTTTTGTTTTGTTTTTTCAGTTTGTACAAATTGAGAAATGAGTCCCACTTCCCTCAATTGTAAAACCACACAGTTGTGTCTTCTGCCTGTTCCTCACAGCCTCCCTGGAATGCAGGTGTTCTGGCCTAAAAGCATACCGGGCCCCTGTCTCCCTCTGCAGTCTTGTGCCTTGTACTCAAAAGCCTTTTAAGCACACAGCGGGTCAGTGAGGTGTGAATGGGATCTCTCTTAGCACCCCTGATGCAAAAGACACTGTCACAGATATTCCATCCCACGTCTGCTCTAATGGATTCTAATAATGGAGGAGAAGATTTAACACTTTAGCCAAAGACCCTGCAGATTTCAATGACAGCTGTCCAGGTGAAAGGGGAGCACGTGTGGTGGGAAGCATGCATGGATGATAGCTCTTTTGTTTAAATTTTGTTTCTAACAAAAGATACGTCCATAAATCTTTGGCCGGCCTGTCAGTGCATGGGCTGACAGGCAAGTCGAAGATGAGTAGAAGCCAGATAACTCTCTGAGGCCTACCATTATTCTGTCTGGTCTGTAAGTGCACCCATCTGCATCCCCAATACCAAGTTAAATGGATGACAGCCAGCATTTTCTCAGTGAGGTTTTAACATTTATGTTTGTTTACAATGTGGAAATAATAGTCCTGCACGCGTTTCATGCTTCCGATATTTATTTCCTGCCTCTTTCATGTCTCGTTTCTTTTTTCTTTTATGTTACTGGATTCAGTCTAATCACGCAGGAGCCTAAAACAGACCCCTCTGCACCATTGATGTTGCTTTCAGTATTTTAAGTGAATGCCACATCCTGCTTTTAGCTCTCACACAAATGTGAAAATGATCCCGTTCTCCGCTGAAGTGCAGTTCCTTTCGAATTCCCCTTGAATACTGCTGACCCAGGGGGCTTTTTTAAACAGAATCAAATAAAATCCACCTCTGTTCACTTTAGATTTAATTGCTGCTTAAGGTGACTGAGAAAACAGTGCAATTGACCCTACTACCTGTTTCTCTGTGTTTAGGCAACCTCGCAAGAACAACAGTGCGGCGTCCCAGGACTCGTGGGATAAGATGTACGTGCCAGCAGAGGGATTTCAGCCATCCAAGGAAAATCCTCGCTACTCCGGGGGCCAGGGGTCACGTAACGGCTACCTGGGAACACCCAGTATTAACGCCCGCGTCTTCCTCGAGACCCAGGAGTTGCTGAGGCAGGAGGAAAGGCGTCGAGAGCAGGAGGCCAGCAAAACCAGGCCTCCTCCTGCACAGGAAACCCCCAGCGGCATCACCTTTGACCAGAACAGAGACAGCACTCAAGCCACTGGCTCTGCCATAGCTCGGGCCCTCTCAAAACCCAAGGGGCCCTACAGACAGGACGTGCCCCCATCACCGTCCCAAATCGCCAAGCTCAGCAGGCATCAGAGTTCAGTGAAGGGAAGGCTGTTTTATTCCTGAGAGGGTGAAAAGGAAGAATATGGATGTCTTTAAGGAGATGAGGACTGATCCTAACAAGCATTTACAGGGAAAAAAAAAAAAAAAAAGATTTGTGGGATTTTTTTAAAATAAAAATACGAAATATAAAGATTTTTATAGGACTGCTGTAAAAAATGTTTATATTTAAAGAAAGATTTTTTTTTTAATTAAGAACCGTGATCCTTTTTAAGCTGTTTTATAGTCCAGCATTGTGATCATTCATACCTTGTATGCTTATCCTTTAAGTGCCTTTAAAGTCATTTGATTGTTTGGTGTTTTTGACTCTAACACACCCGGAAAAAGCTGCCATCACAACAGAGGACTGTTTGAGGAGATCTCAGCAGCGCTGCACCTAAACAGTCGTAACCTAATGGGCAAGTCTCAGTCCAGACATGCTTTTTCTACCACGCATCTGCTAGACCTCAGTCGATACCACGCTTGTGTGAATGAGGCTTATTTTTGATGTTCATGGCGACTTTAACTGTGTGTGTGTGTGTGTGTGTATTTGAGAGAGAGAAGGTGACAGAGTGCTGGCAGGAGCTGACATGTAGTGGGAGAGTGTGGAGGTTAAAAAGCTTGTGTGAACTGTGGAGTCAGAGCTTGGGTTTTGGGCATGAGCACCCATCCCCCTCACTTCAGGGAAAAGTCCCTTTTGGTTTCAGATACAGGACTTACTCAAAGTCTGTATCCTCTTTCCAACCCCCTCTTGTATTCAGTATGATAATCCTAAATTCTCTCTTCCCTTCTGCTGGCTGCTTTATCAGTCCCCCCTCCCCCCTCTCTCACATTGTCGCCATCAATATACAGCACTCTCAGTGGAGGAAAACGGCTTTAGATCTTCTTTATTTCTGCTCCGCTCCACCCACTCAGGGAATCCAGCAGTACAAATGGGGTCAGGTCTGGGTTATTAATTAATGTACGTCATTAAAAATAAATGCACACCTTCGTTTGTGTTTGTTCTCACGTACGGTGAGGAGATAAAAAATGGCAACCTTGGCGGCGTGCCGCTTGGCCCCTGGCCTCGCCTGGACTGATTTGGCCGTAACCGAAGCCTGCTGGCCTTTAGGTGTCTGAGCTGTTCTTCGCTGAATATTTCATCAGGGCAGTTACATGGGAAACTGCATCAGCTCTGCTGTGGGTGGCCTTGGTGTAGTGCTGCATATCCATGGGGCAGATACAATGGAGCTGATTTTGTTTACCTTCATGATTATTTCCATTATTTCCAAACAGGAATTCACTCTTCTGGAGTTGAGGACCTGATTTGCTATGTGAGGCCAATTTTTTTTTCTTAAGGAGAAAAGTGCAGATTACATTTGAGTTACAGTTTAGATTTAGATCAGGTTCGGAAAAATGACTTGGATATATGTTTATATGCACTAAAAAAACAGGTTATGCTTTCAACTTGAAACTGAGATGTAAATGTGATCAGGCTGGTGATCAGACTTCTCCTTTGCTACATTACACAACGGTCTTTTGTAACTGTTGTGGTATAACAATATGCTGTTTCATGGTGAATGTGCTCAACAAGCAGATCTCCAGCATTGTCATATGACACATGTAGACCTCTGGTGGTTTCTTTGTGTCAACTTCAGTCACGCTTGGATGGATTTATTTTGAACACCAAGGATGTATCTAACAAGCGAACTCCTTGATTCTCAACTCTGAGATCAGGCACATGTAATAAGAAACCCAGCGAGACATCTGCATGACCAAGAAGTCTGTTAAAAGCTAGCTTGACAAATCAGGTCTCTCTAATTCCATGTTCCAGCCATAGACAAATCAGCCTACCACAGACAGCAGACCGAAGCATTGTTGCTTAAAAAAAAATGCATTCGATATAATACACTGACTGGAGTTCTCACAGAATGAATTGCACTTTTCCCTTTTGTCCCCTTTGTGATCATTCAAATGAATTTGCTTCGCTAAACCTCTGTTATTTCCTGAGCCCCGGGTTAAGCGCCGAGTCTGGGATTATACTTCTTTGGGAACACACACACGGACAGCTGCGGCCACCACCGAGGCCTTGTTCTTCCTATAACGCTGCTTTCTGGTCCGTACAGAGTTCTCTCGGAGGACACTGCAGTGCGCTGGCAGCACATACAGCAGATCTCTCCACCCTGGCCTACTTAAGTACGCTGAAAATATAACAGCACAAGACTAGAATTAGGATTAAGATAAAACTCCAGGCTACAGTTTCACAGTCGCTGGTGAGATTATCGATTACGGTCCTCACAAGCAGCAAAAAAAAAAGTATCCTCACACATGCAAGGATATTGAAAGGAGAGCATGAGTAAGCTTGTTTCGCTACCAATTTTTGCATCGTGCTTGTATGTAGGTGGCCATGTGGTTAAGTGTCTGTGAATGCTGCCAGTAAATAGATTCTCCAATATGTCTCTGAATATGTCTTGGCAGCCATATGAACCACTCTGCTGCCGAGTGGGAGAAGAGCAGAGGAGTAGGAGGGAGAGAAGATGGGAGGCCTGACCTTGCAGATGATTCAGTCAATGGAGTAATCACAACTATTCCTCTGAGTCCGCACTACAAACGAGAGGTTACTGACGAGGCGGCGCTCACTTTTGCTGTCTCTTCTTCTCATTCTCCACATTTATCTCCTCCTTCTGTCTGTCAGTTTGCATCTTTTTTTTTTTTTTTGCCTGGGCAGAATTGTTGGATCTGGTTGTGTAGATGAAAGTGGTGGTTGCTGTTGTTGTTGGTGGTGGTGTGTGTGTGTTTGCATGGGCGTGCATGTGTTTATGTAAAGGAACTTTGACACAGCAGCTGTTTTAACCAACGTGTCCGTGTTTCATGTCTCATGAACTGTAGAGGCGCCCGTGATATCTAATGATTTTATTCCCCATCTCTCCTATGCAAATTAGATGATATCCCATAATGCACATTTATTATTTGTGTTGTGTAATTAATGTTTGTTCTCCATCTCTGTGACATATGGATATATTTTCCCCCATAAAGCTATTATTTCGGGAGATTTTTTTAAAGTCCTGGGATAAATGAGAAAGATATTGCCATATTTTCATTGTGTTTTTACAGCCTTCCTTTATTGTGTTTTATTATCCACAACATGGTACTATGGTAGTGAAAAAAAAGGAAAAAAAAATATTAATATGTAAGCACTGTGCAATTTTTCTTTATACAACAGTGTGTCATTAAGAAATGTTTCTGCTGTTCTCTGTACATACAATATGAACCATTTTTTCAGCGAATAAATTGAGGGTAGTTTCAGTCCTTGTAACAGTAATTTCCCTTGATTGCTTTGCTTTAACATTCACAAATTGTTCCTCTCCTTGATAACGCCAGCTAAGGGAAGTAATGAATAACTTATTCTTGCTGCTGCCATACCGGATACGTATTCAGGATTCAAGAATTCAAAATGAAACATTGTTGAACTTATGATAATTATCGGTTATGAAAGTAAAATTGGCTGTTCTCTTTCAGAGGTACGCACATGCATTTGAACTAGGAACGTTCACTTTACTCGTCATCTGGTTACCATATCATTTCTCACTCTTTCAACATGAAGGCAAGAGAGACCTGAGTAAAGGTTGAACTTTCTAAACAGTTGCTCTTATCACTTTTTGACTGCTGAAACAAGTGGAACGTTTATGGTCTAACCGCAGCTATAAACTGGTGCTAGCTGAAAATGTGGTTCCCACATTTGTTAAAGTGGCAACAAATCCAAAGATACAAAAAAAGCCCCACACTCGCACATTCTCTTTGTTTTTCAGCTCTTTACACTCCAGCCTAGAGCCGGCTTTCCTTCTAACAACATCCTGTGATGACGCTGATGGTGATAAAGACAATAGTTAAGATTATGATGTTGAACTCCGGGGAAAAGGAAGGTTTTAGAAAGTGCAGGTTCTGGCCCTGCATTACAGAACTCCTGCCAAATCTGCCTCATCCTGAGGAAGGGAAAGGCTTTTGATAGAATCCGTCTGCTCAGAGAGGAAACATAGTATAGAGCACATGCACCAGGGGTAGAGACATCCACTACTCCGTATAGCGCCTTGGGGTGCAGCAGTAAAATTAAGGTGAAGAGTGAGTGGAGTAAATTTGTCCAGCCTGTGAGAGGACAGAGGGTGACTTTAACCCTGAATAATACCTCGAGGGGAAATTTAAAAGCACCTCTGAAGTAACTCTTCTCTGAACATCCCTGCTGAGCCACAGTCCGTTGCTTTTTATATTGCCTTTGATTGAGGGTCAATAGAGCAAATGGGGAGGAAAGAGACTGCATTTGGTCATGTTCCAGCTCTGTTTCAGCTTTCACCTTTCCCAAAATTCAAAGAGCTTTAATAGAAATACATATCAATGCTTTTGTAGAGTATCACAAGACAAGTTTTTTTTCTTTAACATTTTTTTGTGGCCAGTCTAAAACATTTCCTTCATATCTGAGTACAGCTGAGTACAGCTTTAAAAGTCTAGTTTAAGATAATGTAAAGTCTAACTTTGTTGATATTCAGTTTTTTTAGTAGTGATGTGTTTACAGTGCTATCCTAAATCTTGAGCCACATCTCATTTTTTAAATATTTCATGTCCGAGGAGCCTTTTTCTTTAGACATGAGGTTTTTTTCACTCATTTTCAGTCCTGACCTTTTACTTGACCATTTTCAGACAGTTTTGTTTGAGCTGCACACTTTAAAAAATCTGAGGAAACTCAACAAGTGAAGGAGTGGCAGGACTAAAAAGTATCCACAGCAGGTGAACATTATCTGTTCATTCATCATTCTTTTGTTTTTAATTAATTTATTATTTTTAAATATGAGGAAAGATCTGAAACAGGACCTGAGAGATGACTTCATTCAGTTGAACCATCTACTGAACAAATGAGCCTAAGCAGCATCAGAAATGGTCTTAATGGGAGTTGTTAAGAAGTCATTCTTAAGAAAGGGAAACGGGGAGAAAAGGCAAATTACACAAGACCTGGTCTAAAACTCAGTGGCAACAGTCTTATGACATCTTTTGGATTTTTGGTTTAATATGTGCAGAGAAGACCATGAAAGAGGTGCGTGTCTAAAGCCATCTGTAAAACACAATGGAAGCTCTGTCGTGATTTAGAGCTGTATTTCAGCCAGTGCTGTTGGGGATCTTGTCAAAATTGATGGAATTATGAACGCTGAAAAGTACCAACAGATTTTGATTCACCATGAAATACCATCTGGAAAGCATCTGATTGGCAAAAGCTTTGTTTTTAGCATGACAATAATACCAAACACTGCCAATGAAGTAAAAGCATACCCAGATTTTTAAAAAACATGCATTGGAAAACTATTGGTCATGCATTGGCCTCCCCAGAGCCTGGACATGAACATTATTAAAGCAGTGTGCGATCATTTTGAAGAATTTTGAGAATGAAACAAAAGGTAGAAATCGCCAAAGAAGAGCTTTGGATGTTCTTCAAGATGCCTGAAGAAATATTCCTAAAAATCATATACCTGCTCTATTTTTGACCAACAATCAAATGTTTCTGTGTGTGCAAGCACTTGAGGACAGTATGGCAGACAAAAACTTCATCGCTACAACATTCCAGACATAAATCCAGTTGACACATCCATAAAGGTAATCTAAAGCCATCAAAAGACAATCCGTTTCATCCCAGTGTGATACAAAACGCAGCATATAACCTACTTTGCTGTATCAGCTTGCACCCTTAACACTTTGAAGCCTGGGGGAACAGTAAAGCTGTCCTTGGCTCTCGTCTGCCTGATCATTACTCACGCTGAAAAAGCTCGGCTGAGACTTTAATATCACCCCTTTTGCATCTCCCCCATCAGATTACTCCATAATGAAAACCTTCAGCGATTTCCAATGATCAACAGCAGACGCTGTCATTCGGCCAGTTTGATTTCATTACTCCACTTTGTCCTCGTGACCCCTGCAGGCCAGACCAGTAGACCCCTGTGCTGGCAAGTGCGAGCATGTTGATATGAGAAGCAGATGGGGTTTGTGTGAACTGCCAGTAGATAAAAATGCTTGTGTCAAGCGACTGGAAGGGTAGGGGTCTTTTCAGCCTGGTGATAGTGGAGTCAGAGTCACCTGTTTTGGGTTGAAGAACCTGCTTCTCCATTCGAGCCACGATCTGCTGCACCGCTGGGATTTCAAAAGCGGAAGTCCACTCTGTAGCAGGAAAACTCACGGCCATAAATCTCAGCAGATGCGCAAGAAAAAGCAGTTGTGGGGGGTTGACACAAATGCACACATGCACACACGTACCAAGAGGTTCTTCCCTAAAGGTTTGGGCAACATCTGGCGATTGCATGTTTCTGATGAGCAGATTGTATCTGTAATGGAGGCAGAGGAGGGAGGAATGCTAACGTTTGTTCGTATGTGTGTGTGTGTGCGGCCGAGACAGAGGAAGACTCAACCTAAGAGCAGGCTTACTGAAAAGATGACCAAATGAAGAACAAAGAAACAGAACAGATATCGTGTTTACCAGAACAGGCCTTGCCTCCCGCTTGGTGGAAGAAATTATGGTCACAACCGGAATCCATGCACTTTGTGCTGCCAGATATTATGTGAAACTGGTGGAGAATCTTTGAGGCCTGCAGGCTCAATTTGTAGAATTTTAAAAGCAGCTAACACGGATGCTGTTGAACTCCTAACATAGATCTGAAAGGCTTTAAACAAGATGCGGTTGTCCTTCTGCCAATCTTTCACACATCTTAATAATACTTAAGACCTTCTTTTCTTAATAGACAGTCATCAGACTACTTTAGAGGATTAACTCATGTATTAAGAACAATTATGTCAGAATTACTTCTTATTTTTCAAATTCGATCCACGGTTCTGTGACAGAGAAACCTGTCTTGGCTTGTGTTGAGATAGTTTTAGTTTAATGGGTTATATGAATATGTACAGATAGGTGAATTTAAAATATTAAACTGATGCTACATCATTGCATTATAAACTAGAAATGACACTAATACACCAGAAGAAAAAAGAAAGTTGTTTTTTCTTTCTTTTTTCAAGAAAATTGCTTCAGTACAGGAAATGTTCCTTATACCTCTTATGTAATGTTTTCTGATGTTGATATTAAATGATCACAAGTGCAACAACAACTGACTGATCATAAAAAAAATTGGCCCGTTATGATTTTGCTTTTTTTTT
>NW_005187502.1:898750-909814 GCF_000239375.1 Pundamilia nyererei
ATATATATATATATATATATACACACAAGCTAAATTTGTTTGTTTGTTGTTTGTTTTCCGGAACCCACAGCAAAGCCTGTAAATTATGTAGACCTCATCTTGTAAAATACAAAACGTTTAATACATCTCTGTTAATTTGGACAGTTACACCTAACTCAAAAGAAATAATTAATTTTTTTCTTAAATTTCTATTGGAGTGTAAGAGAAAACCCAAGCATCACAGAAGGTCTATTTACCTTCTGTGATGTAATGGTGTGAATATTGAATATTGTAATTCCTTATTTTGACTAAATTCAGAGTTATTATAGAAATTTTTTATCTTTGTTTGTTGTTTTTTGATTTTCAGACGAGGTTTTAAGTAGTTATTATATTTTTTTGTGTACCCTGTCTTTAATTTTAGTTTTAACACCAGCAATTCTGCAGATTAACAGCCCACCCAAGAGAAAAGATCATTGGCCAGCACATATTCATCAACAAATGGAAGGTCATAGCTTAACCAACACACTATCAATTATCCATGTGCACTCCATAAAATTAGGTCTCCCTGGGCCAAAACAGGGCCCAACCAGACAGCAGTAGTCCCCTGACAGTTCCCCCTTTTTCTTTGCCAATTTAACCTGAGGCCCTTTCCCATCCCATACCACCCACTGAGCGTGACACGCCGCCTGTAAACAGCTACAGCCCTACAGGCGACGGGAGAAGAGGACTTCCCCACAAAAGAGGAGAAACAATCAAAAATAACAAGTCTACACATGCGTGTGAGTCAGCGAAAGCTTGAGCTTGATGTTTTGCTTGAAGGTTTTTATTTGCGCTGTAGTGGGATCTGAGGTCACCGTGGAACCTGCAGCAAAGTACTCGAAACACTCTTTGGCTTAGCTTACGATCCGACTTGATTACACAGACTAATGTTTTATTTAACTGCGACTCTTCTGAAGCCTCAGAACTGCTCACGTGATAGCTGCCTCACTCCGGTGTGACTTTGGCCTGTAAAACTGCTGCTGCTGTTTGTTCCTGCTTGTATGACACACTGTTGGTTTGCTGCAAAGAGACAGACAGGCTGTCAGGAGCTCCTGGGTAACTGTGGGCTATTCCCTGATGGGCTCCGTGGAAGGTAATGGGCCTGCCATATTTCACTCACTCACTCTCACACACACACTGAACAGAACATTCAGGACCCTTTGCTTTTCAAGCTGGATTGGAAACAGAAGGTGTTCTGTGAGGCTGTTTGATTGGCGACATGTGTTGGGAATGGCACAAGTTTCTTTTTCTAGCATGGGGAGCCTTTGATTCTTCACAAAGTGTCTTTGAGGCATCTGTCCTTCATGAGGCATCTTCTCATGCAGCAACACCGTTTACCCCAGATTGCTTTATGGAAGCCATGAGAGAGTCAGCGGGAGTTCAACGCCGAGCTAAGCTGGGAAAACAAATGTGAGAATAAATAAAATCGACAAATGTAATTTCATCTTGTTTTCATGCGTGGACAAGGAATTACACGTACTTGACCGGCTTTGAAATGGTAATGCATTGTTTGAAGTGTTCTGGTAAACAAAGCAGCACAACATATGCAAATATGTGGTCGCCGGGTTTGATAATAATCTCTCCTCCCAAATTCGGGTTGTTTCAGTCTTTTCAACATCAAATAAGTGAATTATTCCACGGAGCATCTACTTGTGCAATACCATTTATAATTAGTGTTTCCATCCCTCCTGCTGCCTTCTGCTTCGCCCCACCTTTAACTGCAGCGGTGATTACAGTTCTGAGAAGCGGCGTGTGCCCTCTGACACCGAACAAAAGGTTTGCTTTCCAGCTGCAAAACATCGAGTGAGCTGTTGTGCATCCCGTACAGCGAACCTATGCTGCGTTGTCATTTTTGACACACGCGCACTTGATCTATGTGTACTCGCTCTGCCTTCACTATCCTGGGTAATAAAAGACACGACGCTCCGGTATTGCTCAATATTTATGGATTTATGGATTTATACAGAGCATCCCAGGCTGCACGTTCTGCTGGGTGGATGGAGGAGGTGAGGTGGCACCAGCAAAGCGTCTCAGTTGAAAATCTACATGGGAATAAATCCTATAATCTCTCCCCAGTTTGCACACTAGACTGGCTGAGAGCAATTACTCCGACAAAGAAAACATTTTTTCCCCCTTCTTCTTCTTTTTCTTCTTTCTCCTCCTTGCCTTCTATCATCCTCTCGGCCTTGTGTCAAATTAATCCTCTGAACTTTCCTAAAGATCTTCGTCTATTTCCGTTTTTCTTCTAAGAATGCAGGCAGTCTGTCTTTTTTTTCCTTCTTCTCCCCTATCTTTTTCAAATATGGCACCCGGGAGAGGAGATTGCCTTCCAAATGAAACAGCTGTCAAGAATTCCCAATGTCTCAGTGCGCTTTCTCCCCCTTTGTTCTACCTGACCCCCTCCCATCTCCCAACCCCTCTTGCAGAGAGAAAGCGAGACGGAGGTGAACGAAGGCCTTATCTCCTCTCTCCTCTCGGTGGGATCCTCACAGGTGCTGAGTGATGGGAGAATGGGAAGGTGGGGGTCCTCGAGAGGAAGTGGGAGGCGAGGAAAGAAAGAATGGTGGATTAAACAGAGGAAAGCTTCCCTCTTTTTGACAGGCAGCAGGAGGGAGAGGAGAGGTGGGACCACGGATTATTTAATGATGGAGGAAAGGGGGTGGTGGTGGGAGCCTGACACCTGTGGGGGAGTATTTAGGGAGGGGAGCCCTGCAAGAAAGAAGGTGACCATCTGTTGCAGTCACAGGCGATGGAGACGGGAGAGCCTTCAACCCGGTCCAAAAATGTTAATGGGCGCGCCGTGTATGCATATCAAACGCACATCTGCACGAGAAGCAGCATTCGCCTTCTGACTGCACATACATGGCCGGATGATTGCTGTACGTCACTGATTAGCATCATCACTCAAGGCAGTTTCGGTCTCCCCTCCATGTAATGCCAAAGCTTCATTGTTGTTTCATTATTGTATTATTGATCCTACCTTTAATTGACCCGGTAGCATGAATGCCCCCAAACCAAACAATCCATACTCTAAGTGACTCTAATTTGATTTTTGTTTTGTTTCTGTTTTAAACATTAATCTGAATTTGATTGTGGATGCATCGGAGCGAGGATGATGAATTGTTTGTTTCATAATAGCTGCCATACGACAAGGTTACAGAACTTAACTTTTGAAGAGAACAAGCTAGTCCCGCATGCTGTACAGAGACATGTTGTTAGTTAGGAGTAGGGTTTGTGCAATGGTTTTACATTGACTCCAGAAAAAAAAGATCAAAGCATTAAAAGCATTGCTCATATGGAGGTAATTATATAGTAATGATTAAGAGAAGCAGGAGGGGGGACATAAATATATCATACCTGCAATTTTGTATCCTCTAATATGGATAAAAAATAGATGTTTAAGCTCTCAGAGCAGAACTTTGATGGCATCACTGATGGCTGGAGGAAGGCAGTTGTTTGTAATAGTGGAAGAAACCATTTCGTCTCCTAATATTTTTCAGTATTTAGCCAAGGGCACCATCGCTCCATGTTCATGTGAAAAAGCCTGTGCTCTGTGCGAGTGGTGATGGGGGCAAATCATTGGTGTTCGCAGCTCACAAAGGAGACTCCTAATAAAATGGGTTTTTTTTGTCATACACCAATAAACCACATGATATGAACCACTGCTGTTCATATCACACCAATACATGTTCTGCTGAGAAAATCATAGGTCCTGCCCTTTATGTGTACGCTTCTTAAACAGCATCAGCACAAACGCTGTTGCTGACCTAGCACACACTTGCACAATGCTTGCTGCCACAAAAACAAAGAAGGCCAGGAACAGCTCCATGAACAAGGCAAAGAGCCCAAACCTTGCCCTGAAGGACCCATAGGATCCACTGCCATCATCCTGATGGCAGAGATCACAACCTCAGGGTCTACATCTATGACCGGATGAGGGGATTGGTTCGTCAGATGGTTTTATTGTCATAGTTTATGGGTTTGTTTATTACGAGTTGTAGATGTAAACATAATTTCTAGCCTAGCAGGGGTAAATGCTTTCAGACATTGCCGTTTAGAACATATATCCTTCAGATGTGGCCGGCGTGCACTGCCCTGTACATTTCTACAGCGCATGTGGACTCCATCGCAGTGACGACCTGTGCCTGCTTTCTTCTGCACTGACAGTGAGTATCTTTAATGGTGACGGTGTTTTGTTTTTCCTGTCTCTGGGGAGAGATAATTGGGGAGGGGGGGGCGCTCCCCCTCTGAGGTGAACGGGCCAGAAGAGGCTCTGTAAACATGGGGGAATGAAGATTAATCACACACTAGAGATGGTGTTCCCACTTTAATAATCAGTATTGATTACTGTCACCTTACATCTGCGCCAACAGCTGCTGCGAGGGGGGCCTGTCGCCCAAGGCTGGTCCACCTCACACTTCCCCTATTAAATCATTGTGTATTCACTGGAGAATAGTAGGATAAGCGTGGAATGCAAACCAATAGATATTCCTTATTGTCCATCAAACAATAATACTGCACAATACTACTTTAGCTTTGTTGCCTCACAGTGCAGACCAACCTTAATTTCAGGGATGTCAGTTTGTTTCACAGGTACAGGTTAAATCTGACTTCCTTCTTTTACATAAATATACTGCATTTGGCATTTTTCGACCACACTTTGTTACCCTCACCTCTGCGAACATACAAATAGTAAAAGAACTTGAACTATAATTGAGTCGCGATATTAAAACAGCCTATTAGATGCTGGTTGAGTCTTGTTTGTGTTCACATTGGTTACTTCCTGCTTTATTCTGGTTATTGCCTTTCATTGTGCAGCTTTATTATTTGCTTCCTGTCCTTGTTCTCTTCCCACCTTTGTGATTCCTCAGTTGATTTCACCTCTTCCTTGTTATCCTGCTTTTCTTTGGGCATCTTGAGTTCAAAATCCGGGTCAACCTCATGAGTTCTTTGTCCTTGAGTCCGCCTCCTTGCAGGGCACAATATCCTGCTAAGGGCCTATGGCGAAGGTGAGGGGGCTGTATATTCTGGAAAAATATTTAAGTACATCTCAAAGACACATCCCCAGAGATGCCTGGACAAAAGGTTTTCCAGCAGATCACATACTGTTGGCTAATTGTTCGCCCAGTTCTTACTGGTCCCTTTAGACCTGAGTAATTGTAAAATCAATGTAACATTATCGAAATGTTGATTATTTACATGTGGCAAACCTGCACCGCCAGCACTAAGCTATCAAGTTTCTACTTGTGAAAAAGTTCAGTGGATTGCTGTTAACCGCGCCAAGTTTCCTTGATCCTTTGAATGTTAGTAGCAAGTGCAGGTGTCATAATCATGGTTGAATTCGGTATCTTTGCACATCCCACACATGCTCGATTGGATTGAGATATTGGGAATTTGGAGGCCAAGTCAACACCTCAAACTTGTTGTTGTGCTCCTTAAACCATTCATGAACCATTTTTGCTTTGAAACAGGGTGCATTATCCTGCAGTAATAGTAATAGTAATAGGTTGTATGTCTCAAAGTAACATCCACATTGAATGCAGGGCCCAAGGTTTCCCATTGCCCAAAGCATCACATTGCTCTCTGCTCTCTTGATTTCTTCCCATAGTGCATCCAGTTGCCAGTGACGAACATCCACCAGGTAATCCACATGATGTAAAAGAAAACATGATTCATCAGACCAGGACACCTTCTTCCATCTGTGGTCCAATTTTGATGCTAACCTGCCCATAGGCAGTGGACAGGGGTGGGGCCATCATGGACATCCTGACTGGTCACAGGTATGCTGCCCCACATGCAACAAACTATTACAAACTTGACCACTTTTGATAGATACTGACCAATGCAGATTGGGAACAGACAACCTTAGGTTTAGAGATGCTCTGACCCAGTTGTCTAGCAACGACATTTTGATCTTTGTCAAAAGAACTCAAGTCCTTATGCTTTACCATTTTTCCTGCTTCTAACTCATGAACTCAGAGGACAGAATGTTCACTCACTCCCAAATATGTCCCACCCACTAACAGGTGCCATGATGAAGAGATAATCAGTGTTATTCACTTTGCCTGTCAGTGCTCATAATCTTACACCTGATCAGTGCATACAGTCCCGACTTTGCCTTTGTTAGAGCTCTATGTAGTTTTTCTTCTAATCTTTTTAATGCTTGTTTTGTTTGGCCCTATTTGGACTTTTTGATATTCTTCTTAGTACTTGTTTCTGCCATTAAAGAATTGTTCTTGTTTATTTTGTCTCTCTCCAGTGTCACTCTGGGTTTGCCACCACAATACACAATTTTTCATTCATTGTCACTGACCAGAATCCTGCGTAGCAGATGAATACTGCGAAAGAGAATTGCCATCCTCTTTCTTTTAATCATTTACATCATGGGTTGTACACCATGAGCTACTGCGCTGAAGTTAGAATGCTGAGGAAGACTACTCAGCACTTCCAGAGGAGATGACTGAACTGTAACACATGCTGCTGTGCTATTGCATCCTGGCACATAGTATGCTGAAAATTCATCAGGCTTTCAACCACACAAACACAGTTATCATTTACCACCTGCCCTGTTTGCCAGATTTACCTTCCTACAGCTTCATCCACTTCTCTAAAATGACACTCAAATTTAAGGATGACCATTTTGGCACAGAGAGTAATACATAAATAGCAGCCACAACAAAAAGTGATGCATAGGTGTACAGAAAGAAATCGTAAAGGGCTAATGTGCCAGAATGAAATAGTATAGGCATAAACAAGACTGCACTACTAAATTAACCAAATACAGCACTTCAGATTCATCTCCTTAGGAGACAGACTCTTCCTTATCAGTAGCAAAACGTATAAACAGTGATGCAAACACTGACTGTAAAGTGTTGCATAAATGTCATAATTCTGTCCCAGATTTCTAATGTGAAAGAAAATAAAAAAGGAGCAAGGAAAAAGCCCCGTTCTTCATAAATACAAGCTTTTATTTCCATCACTGGAATATGGGAGGAACAATTTAACTTTCCTGCAGATGTTAAGGAGGACTGAAGGCCTGACAAAAGGCTATTCGTTTCCTCTCTGTGCTTGTTGCTATTAATCCCTCCTACTGCACAAATTTTGGTTTCCTGAATAAATAATACTTTTGTTTCAGGCAGTCACACAGGCAGTAACTGTTTGGTTAACAGTCTCCAGTTTCATACAAGATGTTCCATCAAATCCAAAATGCATGATCTCCTGAAGGTTTTTCCTGGAGCATCTCCCCACTGCCCCCCCAACTAAACCCCACTTCAACTCGCCCCTCCAAACTGCATTTTTCACAGTCACAGAGACAGCAAGCGTTGAAGATTGATAAATAAATAAAAACAACTTCAATAATTCCTGACCTCTGACCCAGAGCTGAGGCATGCTGTTGTAAAGGGGCTTTGCGCAGACATGGGGCTCGTGGGTAATGAGAACAGAACAGCAGTGGGGCTTCTCTGAATGAGAACATGGGGTGCCGTGACCCCAGGATGGCCTTCCTCCATCTCCAGAGCCTGGGGCAGGAAGGCTGGGAGATTGAAAGCCAGTAGGGACCGTTTGATTGGCATCTACACTGTGTTGTTCTGAGCAACTGAGAAAAAGCCTAATTCAGGACTTTTAAACAATGTTACACTGTAGATAAAACAGACGAGTGACTGGAAATGTGTTTGAGAATGTCGCACCTTGGCAACCGCACGAGCCGGGTTTTGCGTCCAATTTATTTTACTGGAATAATTACACAGCCATGTTGTCATGTGTACATACGAGCCTGCCCACTTGGCCAAGGTCCATTAAAACTATTGAAACAGATTCCCCTCTCAGATAATTATGTGGCAAAACAACAGATCAATGAAAGCATTTATTCGGAATAGCTTTTAAAGTGGAGTTCATTCATGCATTTCTGTAAACATCAGAGGACAGAGAGCAAGGTGGAAGATGTGATGATTGTTGCTTTGTGCGAACCGTAATGATGATGAACTCTCAGTCTATTCCTTCTGCACTTATTGAACAGGGCCGTTATTCAAGTAGACGGGGTGCATTGCAGATGCATGTAAGTCTGAAAAATTTCAAACTGTCGTCTGAATATATGTGAATTAAACTTCCGAATGAGAGCACTGATTAATCTATTAAAAGTTACCTTGAATTATTTTAAGTATTTCTCAAAAGCACAAGGGTGTGAAAGCAATGATATTATTAATAAAAAAAACACAGGCATCTTGCAGTTTTCCACCGTAATGCTTCAGACTGACTGATTGATGACACTTGAGGGTGAATAGGTTCCTCTGAGAACAACAAAGCACAGAAACTGAGCTTTCACATCCTGTGTTTACCGAATGGCAGAGAATCACGAAGAATGATAGAGATAACTGAAAACTCAATAACATCTGTAATTTTCCTTCTGTTAGTTGTTTTCTTTGCCTCCCAAAAGACAATTTTTTTTGCTCTAAGGTAGTCAATAGTGACTGCCTTTTAGATCCCACTGTTTGATGAATTAGAAGTAAACAAACTGAGCTGCTGCCATGATTACAAGTGCTGCTCCCTTCTTATATTTACTGGGCGAGGGTACAAATAATGATGGGTTATGTTGCCTGACTAAGACTGCTATTATTCATATCGGAAATGTATCTGTGATTTTAGGTCAGCTCTCCTGACAGCACTGGCTTGTCTGCTTGGTTTTCGAGGTGTGAAATGCTAGATGATTGCCATCAAAGAAGCGATGCGAGAGGAGGGGTTTTGGGGGAGGACATAATTGTGTGTCTTTTCACTCTGCTTATCTCTGTTAATAATCATCCCTGTGTGGATGTATGAAAATTTGCTCCTCAAGTGTCAGGAACATCTATCAGCATGTCTAATGGAGGTCCCGGTCAATAAAAAATGCATCAACTGATTCAGATGTGAGGGAGCAAAACACAAGCCTTAGAATTATTTATGGCGGGAGCGAATCGGCCATTGTAACTCATTTTTTGCATTTTAAATGATTTGTGTCAGCTGTGTGACAGAGAAATGTGACTCCTCAATTCTAATGACCGGTAACTCAGCTAATTGCTCCACATACGAGCGATCACTTCAGTTATGGCAATGTGGAAAAAAATGTAGATATGGTTGAAAATATTCCTAGGAGGGTTAGGACCCCAACGGAAAACACTGAGACCGATCTGACATTTCTTCTCTGGGAGTAAGTTAGGTCTACCTCACTTCAGGTAGAATCAAAGTTACAACTTACTGAAAGCATTTTGCATTTGTAGGGATCAGATTCTGCGTAGCAAATGGCAGGGGACTAAGTCATCCCCCCCCCTTAATAACAGAAAGGTAGGCAAGGCATTCTTTGTATTCTAGGCAGCTTCTATAATACTCAACTTAATGCCAATCTTCTTCTTTTGGGTATTTCCCTTAGAGTCACACCGACCCTCATGCTTGGCATCTGCATCTTCAACATCTTTCATCCAGCATATCCGCTATCCCTCCTCCTTATGTGTTCAAACTATCTCAACCCTAACTCTTTAACTTTATCTCCAAGCTGCTCAACCTGAGCTTGTTTCTAATCCCGCCCGTCCTGCTCACTCCCAACCTTCACACCAGCTCTGCCTCCTGTTTTTGTTGGTGGCACCATCTCCAAACCACACATCAATAGCAGATCTCGCTATCGTTTTGTAAACCTTCCCTTGCTCTCGTCCTGCTATCCTTCTGTCGCAAATCACTCCTGATACTCATTTCCACATGCTTTCTTGTAGAAAGTCCATTGCTTTGGTAGTAGGAACTCAAGCGCAGAGCGGTTAGACGTCTCCAAAAACAGTTTATTTACAGCACTAGTGCATGATATATACAGTGAAGGGAAATCCAAACTCCAGGGAATCACGGGGAGCTCTCTCACACTCGCTCACGTCTTCTTTCCCAAACTCACACACGTTCACACGGCAGGGAGGTCACAGGTCCGGGGAGGAAAGTCTCTGTAGCAGAAGAAAGGGAAGTCACTCACAAATCACAGGTTCACAGGAGCTGGGAGAATCACTAACGTCTGTAGTACAATCATCCAGCGACGAGAGGATCTGTGTTCCAGCCTCAAATAGTGCTCCTAGGTGATTACAGCTGATTGTTGTCAGGTGTGTGGGCCAAGGGCGGGAGCCCACAGTGAGCTCCGCCCAGGCAGAGAAGGAGAGAGAGAGAGAGAAAACCAAACAACACATGTAGCCTTGTGGGGCCGGCCGGACAGGCACGGAGACCATGACACTTTGGATGGTTGATCCAACGTATTTCATACCTCTTGTATCTTCAATGCTATACTTGCCTGTCTTTGTATCACACTGATTTTCTTTGTTCTTTGCCTACACCACCTTTCATATCTAGTTCCTCCAAAATATACCTTCAAGTCAAATGTATATCTACTAAATGAAACATAGTCCTGCATCATATCTTGTTTAGATGACCTGCCTGACTGAGCTAACAACTGTTCTTACACTTTAGTAACTGTTTGGTTAACCTTTGACACAAGCATCCAAACGCTGGAAGGAGGCAAACAGCTCACTAAAATCAATGTTAAACAACAATCTGACTGTATATCTAAAAATGCTTATATAACCTGGCCTTTCTGCATCGGTGTATACTGTGGTACACGCTCAAATAAACTATTGAAAGAGGGAAGGTTGTCTTACTCGACTAGCATCTGAAAATATGAACAGATTGTCCTTATGGCTGTGGGCAGACAGTAGTGAGTCAGTTTTTAATGAAATACTTACATAATTTAAAGCAGGAGAAATGTTTTAACCAATGTCAACATGATTAAAAGCTCAATTGTCCTCTCTAGCCACTTCAAGACCAAGGCTAGCCATAATGGCTAAAACCCTTTAAAGAAGGAGGACAATTAGCATTTTTCTCCTTCTGTAGGGGAGACCGGGGATAGTTGTAACATTTTTGACATTTCTGTCTGTAAATTGAAGCTCTTTTAAGGTAGTGGATTCAAAATGTAATGCAAAGTATTTACATGTCTCTGCTATTAAATAGTGCAGCTATTTTCTCTGCAGCACAATTACCCATTGCATGGTATGG
>NW_005187502.1:910461-943618 GCF_000239375.1 Pundamilia nyererei
CAGACTCCTATAGCCATGAACTAGCTAACATTACAGCCAACGGCTAAAACATTAGCACTAAAGACCTACACAGAATATATCCCCATAGACATACAAATAACACAATTTAAGTTTGATGAGTTTAACTGAAAAGCAGATAATGCTATTAGAAATTGAAATAAAGTAGAAAAACTTCCTTTTTGGCATCCAAATGACTTTTTTTCGTGTTAAATTGTCTGTGTTTGACAAAATGTGCTGATTTTTCACATATGATAGCAGAACTGAATTGGGCATGCACAGGATGAGTCACATCATTTGAAACTTAGCCCTGATTGGAGAAATTGGAAGTGTTACAACTGACCCACGTTACAACTATACCCGGTCTCCCCTACACTGACTATATCCTCCTATTGCTCATCATAACCAACGTGCCTTATGCTACCAAAAGGACCCAAGATGGAATAAACCATAATTATCCTTTAATTGAAAGTCGGAAGGTTTCATTAGTAAATGATCTTAAAATAAAGGCAGACCCTAATCATGGCTGTGGGCAAGGCATTAGTAAGTTAGTCACTCCTGATGAGATACTTAAATAAATTAAATGTACAAGTTATCTTAAGGCTAGAATTATTAGAATAATTATACATTTACAGTACAGTGATTAAAAAGTTCCAGTGTCCTGCTGCTGCTTTCAGTGCAAGCTCTGAGCCATTAAAGCAAGATGAGGATGGGCATCTGCCCCCATCTTTTCTCAGAGTAATCAAGTCACATGGAAGGGAGATCAGATTGTATCACTTTTGGCAGAGTAATCCACTTCATATGTTCCTTGTAATAATTTTAAACAGGTAATCAGCCATTTGCAATGGATTATCCTTTGGGAGCAACCCTGCAGACCCTGTTAATCTATTATGATTCACCCAGATGTAATTTCATATTAAACTGGGTGACAATTCATTAAGTGGGTGCAGCAGCGCTCAAGTGCACAAACCACTGCAATTACAGCCCATAGTGAAGGGCCCTGACCCTGGAATGACCCTGCAGTCACAACGACCAGTAATGCTAATGGAAGCAGAGGAGTGAGGGGGAAAGATGACTGTCATGCTTTCAGCAAAGGTCCTGACCGTTCTTACAGGTGAAGATGGGCTTCTCGTAATTATTCAGCGAGGACACGGACTGGAACATTAGGAATGACCAGAGGAAATGGAGATGAGATGGATAGTGAAATAGAAACAGAAGCAATGAGGATGAGTGCTTGCTGTGGAAATGTGGTTTAGAGGGTACAGCTTATGTAAGAGAGCTTTTTAATTGCTTGTCTTTTTATTTTATCTTTTATTTTCTTAGTTGGTTCTGAGCAGTGTTTAGAAAAAGAAAGATATTTGAAATTACTTTCTGGGTAGTTGTCAAATCACTTGAAAGCCAAGAGTAATGAGGCCAATCCAAGTTTTGTAGCCCCAGATGAATAAGACATTTACCGCCTTACATGTGATAATTTAGTTTTAAGTATAGCAATATTCCATGAAACCTACATGTCAAGGTTATTTTATGAGAATAGCTGCCTTTAATTTCAGCAGCTGAATCTCTCTGTTTTCACAGCTGCGTGGCCACACACTATGTCGCTCCAGCAAATTAAATGAGATCAGTGTTTGGAATACAGAATCCAAGTCTTCAGACATTACTGCATACTTGCTTTTAAGGAAGGGAGGGTTTTATAATTGATAACCAAAGGGATATTAATTTAGAAGATTAGAACTGTCATACTACGAGAGGCTCGGCCAGATCTTTCTGGTTTGCTGTTTTCACACAGGACTTATGGTTAAAATAAATCCTCTGAGAATGTTTATGCATCCGTAGACACAGATTCCCAGACATGTTGCTCAAGATCGAGCCTGGCTGGGCTGCTGCATAAGCGCAGCAGTGAATGTAGGCGCAAAAGAGCCTGCAGAGTGTTTTGAATTGTGTCTTGTGAAGAGAATGCAGATGACATCCTTGGAATCTCTCCAATGACATAACTCAGGCAGACATAAGGAACCCCACTGAGGTGGAAGGAAATGGCTGCATGCATGCTCTGTGTCTCGCATTGCTTTGATCTGAGTGTTTTTTCTCTATCTGGAAGTCAGAATGATCCGGTGTCTTTCTGTTCCTCCCCTCACCCTCAGTCAGTCACAACAGATGGCTGTCCCTCCCCAAGGCTGGTTCTACCGTAGGTTTCTTCCTGTTAAAAGGGAGTTTTTCCTTCCCACTGTCGCCAAGTGCTTGCTCATAAGGGGTCATGTGATTGGTGGGGCCTTCTCTGTATTATTGTAGGGTCTTATGCTTACAATAAAAAAACACACTGAGACAAGTGCCATTTAAATAAAATTTAATTGAACTGAATAAATTAGCTTAATCTTTTCTATGAATAACACACATAACAGTTAATTGGTCTCGCGAGCATAGGCAAAAAGTGAAAGCGATGTGTTGCATCAGAAATAACAGACATAAGAATAAGAAAAAGTTAACAGAAATTTGATTACAGTTACTGAAAAAGTCTAAAAAAATGTGTTCATTTTGCACATTATTAAAAAGAAGCTTTGTGTGCAGAGAAAGTGCAGCTTGAGCAGCGCGTTAAGAGCTGCAATCGCACCTTCAGCTCTCCATCTGGGCCTGCTCAGGAGGTGCTCAGGCACAGTGTAGAAGCTGAAAAGTAGTAGGTTTACAAACCCTTAGGGCCAGTACACAATCCCTGTAGTTATATGCATAAAAGATTGGTAAATCACACTTAAAAATGCTCATGTAAACACACACACATATTCCACAGGTATCGCTAAAGGCAAATTATTTTACCTGTGTCTATAGCTGGACAGATTCAAATTTAAATAGTTTTTATTCCATGTCAGACAAACAACTGTTAACCCACTAACAATAATATTGAGTTCATATGCACTCAATTTTATGCAAAATCAAATTCATTTCAATTGCAACATTTCTCTCATCAGTGACACAAATATCTTTTTATCCACTTAAAATGAATTCTGATACTTTTTCTGCAGCATTATGAAATTCCTTTTATCTTTTTATGAAAAGCACTATAGGGTCCTGCTATAGTTTATAAGTTCTGTAGCCAAGTAAGAACAAAACAAAAGACAACAAAATTGAAGAAAATGTTATGCCCCAATGTTAAGGGAGTAACAAAAGAACAGAAGACAAGCTGACTTCAGTCACATCGCTGATGGCAGCAGTTACTGACACAAGTTAAATTTTTTTTCCACCAAAGTTTAATTATACTCAAGCAGGCACCCATTGGGAGAGACGTGTCACACCACCTCAGGGGGTGTCGAATCTCGCAGGTTAAACATAGAGCGAGAAGCGTGGGCCGCAAATCCACCTGCTATTCTCCATTACAGTCTGCTGAACGCATCAGAGAGAGAGAGAGATGGACAGACACAGACAAGCAAGTGTGTGTACTGTATACAGAAACATTTACATAGACATATGAAGGCGAGGATTTGTATGGAAACAGGTGGGAGGCTGCTTTCATTTCGCTCTAGGATTTTGAGTTTAGCATACAGCGATAGAAAGGACGGGAAGTAATTGTTTTCCCTGAAGATACCGCAGACTCCTCAGGCTGTCATGACTGCGAGATTTACTGCGGTATAAGAGCAGAGAGAAAGAAGGTGGGAGAGAAACACAATGTGACAGTGACACAGATAAGACACAGCACAGCCATATTTCCATCTGCTGTCAAACAGATGCTACGTCGCAGAAAAACACATCCAAGCAAAAAAATGTAAAGTCTCCAGAACTCATTGTGATATCGCTGTCACTATTTATCACAGCCAGCGTGCTGGCCATACTTTATGTTTTTGTTTTTATCCAAGCACAGATTAACTGTGCCTGAATTGTGATTCCTGCTGCAGATAATGAGATTATACTAGGAAAAAACAAACGCACACATCAACACAAGGTTAGAGTTTGGGTGAGTAAACAAATATTTGTGTCAGGGGCACAGTTTATGTCAGAGAACCAGTAAGGACACAGAGTAGTCAACGGGTGTTTAATATGTATGCTATATACAGTATTAATTAAATAAGAGGCCTATAGAATCAACTGCAAGATATCCCTATTACAGCTGATTTACTGTGTGCTGTCAGATTTTTTTTTAGCTTCTCAAGTCACACAATCCAGGTTTTGACAGCGAGGTGTAACCTGCAGGAGCTAAAACAGGATAAGTATGTGGCAACTGCCTTGTCTTGTAATGTTCATGAGTGAGCCAAGACAGAAATCCCACAAATGTAAGACTTTAAACCTCAAGCCTTAATAAAGCTATAATGAGAAAAACAGTTTCCATGTAATTGTTATACAACTTCTAGATCAAGAATGTTAGGAGAAAGCACACTTAGAATAACAAGAGAAATAGACATGCTAGTCAGCTAGTTAGCGTGAAGCTGTGTAGTGATGCAATGCTAATGTCAGAATTCCAGCGTCCACTAAACAATAATCCAAACACTGAACAGAAACTCACCAACATATTGTTTTGCCTTTAACAGAAAGAGGTCCAAGTGACCAATGCTGAGGTTGTTACTCAAAGAAAGTAATGTATTACACATTACTCACTACTTTTCTTAAAAGTAATGCTGTTGGTTACTTAATTATTACATTACTATCCTGTTGCTCTGCAAATGACCTAAAACACATTGTCTCACAATTACCATTTAACAATATAAACCTGAGGCTCTCCTAAAAAGGACTCATGATCTACAATCTTTCTTTTAGAGTTTATGTATGTACATAAAGCCGACAACCCAAAGCAAAGATGAAAACCACCCCCAAAGAAACCTTAAAGTGATCGGCACAGACTGTAGAAACATGAACAGGTAGAAATGAAGGCTGCAATGCTGAAAGTCTGAATGCTCATCACTGCTTTTGTTACGTGCTTGAGATCTGGCTCTGGCTGCTTGGCTGGGCTCAGCATATACTCAGCTTTAACATCACTTTAGGTTCTTGGCTTGCTTTGTGTTAGCATGTCGTACAGATGCTTGCAAAGAGCTGAAGTTGTGCTAGCTGTATAATACAGTTTTTTCTGTCCTGGAGGTAGCTTTCATTTCACCATTGCACCCTTGTCCTTTGATGCAATAACAATAAAAGTAATGTCCTTATCTCTACTGTGCACCGTGCCACCATTTTTCACCTTCTGCACACAAACTGAAAGCTAATAGTAGTGTAAGCATGCAGGAAGAAAAAAAAAAGAAATGTTTTTGATGCAAGCTATTCAAAAAGATGAATCAATTCACGACTCTAACTTTCTGCCTCACAATTTCACAGCAATAGTTCTTGAGATATTTTAGTCTGGAAATGATTGTCAGGTAGACAGTGTTATACCCAGGCTCGGTGTGCTAGTGTGGCTAATAAAACATACGTATGCTCATTCCAAGGAAGAGCTGGCAATAGTTTTACCTACTAAAAAGGCTAATATGCATTTATCATTTTAGTCACTAAAAATGATTTTAGTTGTCCCATTGGCTTGCCAGGACAGCTATTGAATGTGTAGCACCTCCAGCAAAAAAACTGTGACATCACACTCAGGAAATTATGGGAGACAGCAGGAAGGAGCTGGCATAATTGGGTATACTTACACCTTTGGACACAGTTCGGTTGGCTGTGTCGACTCTATTACAGGTCAGTGATGGAATACCAGCTGGTGGGACAGATAGAAGGGAAAGGAAAATTTCCAGGAAGTGTATAACTATGTGTCTGGGGCAGTTTAACTGTCAAACTTTAACTCCTCCACTTGAGTTTGTATGCACAGGTGACACTCTGATGGCAGCCAATAAGTGCATCAGCACTGGTTAAATGCCAAATAGGTCTGTCGTGTAGTTGCCAATGGAATGAAATAACCCTAAAACAAGGTTTTATTAGTTAAGAAGACATCTGTGCGCTAGCAGATACTGGGTTACATGGAAATCCTACTCAAGCAAAAGGGAAAGTAACAGAGGTGTCTTTACTGATGTTTAGTTTCAGCTTTTTCTGCAGAAAATGAAAATTAAAGCAAGAATGCAGCTCAGTCCATCATACTTATAATCCTGTGAGCATGAGACTGGCTGAGGCTGATCGTGGGAGACACCAGAGCTGATGAAACTCCTCCACAAGTGATGCTGCACACCACTTCGTCCAGACTAGGAGTCATGTGGAGAGCTTAAGGCTAGTTGCGCTGCTGCTGTTGCTAAGCTTCCACCGCTGCTGAACTGTGTAAGAGCAAAAAGACAGCTGCACAGAAAAAAAGAGAGTGGAGTGGGAGACAGAGAGGTGGCAGCAATGGGGAGCGAGGCAGGATTAGGAGGATGGATTTGGATGCTGGCTGAGAGTAGCCAAATGGTGAAAATTAAGGGAAAACAGTGAGCAGTAAGGCTTATCGAGGCAACTGAGATTTAGCAATGCCTGAAAGCTGTCTTCCACTGGATAGTGGGCAGCAAAACCCGAGTGCTGCTCCAGCTGATGCCCAGTATGCCTCAGTGAGAAAGATCCAGAAGTAACCTCCCACTATGCACAATATGCCTTAATATTTTTAAATCATGCCAAAGCCTCTACTTGTTAAATTAGCAATAGAAGATATGTCATTGTTATTTTAATAAGTATTTGAAAAGATGCTGAATAATGCACATTGTATTGTAAAGTTGACAATACTTACTTACTTTACCCCAAGTTCCTCTACCAGCAAGTTTTGCCACTCTCCAGCTATTTAGGTAATATTTATGGACATTAATTTGGGCAGTTATGTCAAAGCCCTATTCAAACAAATGAGGAGAGGGCCATAACTCTAATTTCCGTGACCACCTGGACATAGAGATTGCAGGTATATCATCATCGATCATCTGTTCATCCATTTTCAGCTGCTTGGTTCGGGTCATGGGGGCAACTGAGTACTGACACAATCAGTCTCTGCTCAGTTCGACAGTGCACTCTAACCAATGGCATGCTAATCCATGTCATAGGTACAAAAAGAAAAAAGCAATTAGTGTCATTCCCTGCAGTTTTACTACAATAACAGCATGCAATATAACTAAAATTACCATTAATTTTAGTGTCATGTCCCCTTTTCTCCTATGCTCCTGGTTTAAATCACTATTAAAATCACTAAGCTAGAGGAGGCGTGTTATTTCCTTAGACTTTAATTGTACTTAAAAAAAACTGCTGATATCTTCTGAATTAATGTCTTGCAAAGAGACTGCAGTGTCTTTCAGTTTCATTTGTGATTCTATTAAAGTCTGCATCAAGAGCATGCAGCTCTCATTCATTTGAGCTCCATCTCATGTGGAGCATTTATGATTACTGCGAAGAGAAAATAATTGAACCTGTGATTATATCATCATATCTGCTTACTGAGCACATTCTGGGTTGATTTCTCATATAAACAAACCAGAATTAAGGGAATATGTTTGTGAATGCACTTGCATGCATTGAGCTTATACAAAAAGCGAAAAAAAAACCAACAACCCCAGAAACTAAACAAAACTGGTACACTTTTATCTTTACATCTCGCTTCAAACTCACAGCCCTCTCGGACTTAACAAAAGATTTGCCTATTTCCCAGACACAGCTGTCAACCTTTGGGTATTAGTGTCAGGGCAGCACGATGCGGAACACTGACCCATTCTTTCGTCTGGCATAGCAAATGGCGATGAGGGCTCTTCAAACATGCAGGATTTGATTCATTTTAATATTAAAAACATGCCCTGCTTCCTCAGTGGCTGCTGTCAAAACAAATGTTTTCCATAATTCAACCAAGTGTAGCTAACAAATGATCCATGACCATGTTTTTTTTGTTGTTGTTTGTTTATGAATCACCACAATACCTGCCCTAGAAAGTGGATGACTTTTCAAAGTCCAAACAAAGCCTGCAACAAAGACTGCTTCCTCAGCTGCAGCCCGTTTAGCGAACATCTCCTCTCGCCCTCGTTACATTTGAGGCACTCCTTGCGAGCGAGCTCTGAATGCAGCGTGCGTGTTGTCTGTCAGAAAGTTCAGGAAATCTGAAGACATTTGAATATCAAAGGTTAGCAACCAACTTGAGCTGTCAGACGCAACATTCTTTTCACGCAAACTAGCTTGTCTTGCTAAAAGAACTTTAATTTTCACCTCACCTCTTCACTAAATCAAGAGTGTTAGCTAATACCTAGAGGCATGCAGTAGAATAATTTACACTAGTGAGATGAAAAGGGTGTCAGGGAATTAATTACAGCATTAAAGGTGCAGATAGCAACGGTTTCAATGCCTATGAGAGTGAGAGAGAGGGGAAAAACAGGCAGAGAAGAAGAAAGAGAGAAATAAAAGAGAGATCGGTGTGTCGAAAGTTATCTCTACCCTGCAGCATAATGGGAGTGTTAAACACAGCTAAACACTTCAAAGTGCGATTCGGTACAGGGAGAGGCACTCAGTGGAACGACCTCTACTTTAAGTCTGGATGTGAGCAGGGTTACAGATCACCTCTGCTCTCTCCCCGTCTTTATTTCTTTTAGCTCCAACTTAGTGACTGTTGCAGAGTTTGAATTCTTTTTTTCCCCATTTTTTCCAGACTGACGCGCAAGTAAACAGGAAGCCATCGCTCTTTCATCTCCAGCTGATTGCTGGGACGTTATTGCTTTGACTGAGGGTGACAGTAGCTGTCACGGCTGTCAAACGGCTCAGCCTGCAGCATATCAAACTGCAGGTTATACTGCGACTGGTGACATGCTCAATCAGCCATTAAAGAGTAATCACTGTCAGCCGTACATGGCCGCTGACAATCAGTCATCACGGGGACGGCGCTCATAGGGCCCGAATGGACTCAAGGTGATTCCAAAGAAAGTTTATGGTTTGAGGTTAGACCAACATATGAGTTTTCTGTTCATTAAATAAAGGATATTAGCCAATCATTCGGACCAGTGCCAAGGTCTGGAGTGTGACAGCCTTCACTCTCTTCAAATAAGTATGCTTGAGCTGTCTCTCTCTGAAAGATGTATAAAGGCTTATACAGAGCAGTTTAGGGTATCAGTGCCAGTACGTGACACAGTGTTTGCTCGCGCAATATTATATGACTGTCGACAGAGCGTGAACAGAATAAGGAAAAAAAAAAGGTTTTAAATATGATCCCCCTGTTTCCTTTAATAATCTACAGTTAGAATCTTCCTATCATTTTGAAGCAGTTGACCTCTGGCATCAACAGGACATTTTCACCCAGGGAATCACCGCTCACAGGATAGTTTTTTATTTTTCGACCATTCTCTGTTAACTGCAGAGATGGGCGTGTGGGGAAAAATCCCAGTAGATCAGCAGTTTCTACCTGTCTGGCTCCAAAAACCAGTCACTTTTCTTGCACATTTCATCCTCTTTGAACTTCAGCAGGTTGTTCTGACCACGCCCACATGCCTAAATATACTGAAGTGATGCCGTGTGATTGGCTGATTAGATATTTGGGTTATTAAACAATTGTACCCCAGGAAAGTAAGCGTGAAGAAATATGAAAACTTTAATAACATTTAAACAAGTAATATTTTGATAAACGTGTTTTTTCTTCTGCACTTGACTTAGAAAACATGACGAGGTACAATTGAATTACTTACATCATTTAACCTAAAAAGTTTAATGTGCCACAATTTTAGATAACAAACAAACACCCCCCCCACAAAAAGCATGTAAAGTGAAAGTCATACATTTAAAATTTAGCTTAGTGTCTTGTTAACATGAACAGCATGGCTATTATTTAAATAATATTGATTGGTTTATTCTTTATAATTTTTTTAACAGTTTTTAAATCTAAGTATTCAGTGTGATACTTCCTCTCTTCCTTCCTCATCAGTGGTTTCTTATGCTTTCTCCCTGTAACAAGAACAGCAGAAGTTGTTGATTTTTGTTTATTTGTTGAGGTCAGAGATGGATGGAAACTAAAATTTGGATCAATTTATGTCGTAAAGGTTTTGTCACTTTGTCCACCAACTTTTTGATAGCCATCATTACAGCTAACCCCCTTTGGATTCTTAACTGCAATGAGGACATAAAAATTTATGTAAAAATGTCAGCCGATCACATTGAACACCTCAAATAAGATCAAATACTAAATTCCTGTATCGACATCAAATCTGCATTCAATCCTGTGCTTGTCCACTCTTGTTGTGGGAATAATAAACAAACCAGTAAACTTTTCCATAATCACTCCATAAAACTTTAGCATTGGAGAACAAATGAAGGATTTGGGGTTGCATAAATTCCAACCAGTGTGCATGAGACTGAGGTAAGCGAGTGAAACGTTACCCAAGAGAAATACCTTCAAATGCCAGGAGATGCAGTCCTGGCCTGTCTACAGTGAAACAGTACAGGTTTGCTGTACTGTAACTGCACGCAAGGGCCTTGCTTCTCGTAAAACATAAGTTGAAGCTTTCCGAATCACCCAAGGCTTACCCAATAGGTCAAATATAAACTAGCAGAGATGGGCCTTTGAAACCGTGGGGCTGGTGTTTCAAACGTAAGCTTTAAATCAGGGAAAGGGGTTTTGGATGGAAAAGGTCAACAGGCTGTCACGTTCTGAAGCGTTGCCAATATTCAGTGTAACACGAAGGTCGAGAAGTAACGGAAGAACAACACCATGGTAGTCATAATGACAAAGAAAGCTGGAGTTCTAACTGAAGGCCAAAAATACAAGGCGTCAATAAAATCTATTGCAGAGTCCATAAAAGCTCATTCCAGAGGTCAACATGTGGCTGGAGACGGAGCAACGATGAAGTAAGGTGGGGATGAGGCGCTGATGGAGCAGAGGAAAAAACCAACTAACCTTTAATCCCTTAAACTTTTTCCTGAAGGAAGCACTTTTTTAATTCCCGACTCATCTTTCCCTGGGGAGGGACTGTTATCAGCTGATTCTTTCCCCCCTCCTGCCCCCGTTTTCCTTTACCTCCTCCCTCTCTGCGATGCATCTGCCAGGTGTGATAAGGCTGACAAACGTTACCTTTACAGGGCTATTAAAACCATTTCCCCCCGCAGTTTTGAAATGATTATCGCCTTAGGCCCATGGTTACAGGTTAGCTGATAGCTCACCTCCATCTGCCCATATCTGGGTGACTCTTTGAGGCTTAGGGCTGGCTGGGTGGTTGAAGATTATATGCGTTGCTCAAACCGCTTGAATACCGGGGGATAGCGGCAAAGGTGGGAGGGAAGAGAGAGGAAGAAAGGGGTGGAAGAAATGAAAAGAGCAGGAGTCCTGACACCCACAATGCTGCAGCGGATGATAAGGGATACACTGACAGCTCGTCCTCCTTCTGTCTGGGTCTTGGAATGACTTTTGTGTGACACACTGTAAGGCAAAGGGCAATTGCAGTCACTCTTAAAGGAAGGCAGCTTACTTGTTTTGGCTTTTTTAAATACTGCTACAAAAGCAACTTGAGCAGCAGTTGCTAGGTAGAAGAGCAGATTCTGAGAATACAAAAATCAAAAGAAATTCCCCAAAAGACCAAAGCTGTTTCACTTACAAACACTTAAAAATTGCTTACAGTAGACATCTGTTAGCAGCTGAGGCAGCTACAGTATGTGCCCTGCAGTGTGGAGGCTTCCTTCCAGCTAGCACCGTCTCCCAAATCCTCTCAAGCATCATGTCTGCTCCATAGAGATATCACCACCAACGCCAGCCACTGCTGGCTTCCTCCCATTACCTGCTCCTTACTTATCTGTCTGTGGCTGACTGATGGTCTTCTTTAGTTCTCCCGGTTTCCTGCTTCCCATTAGGACATATCACTTATTGGCTCTCAATCTAGGTCAAATTTGATCTTTTTTCTTTCTTCCTCTTTCTGTTAACAAAAATGGAAACAGAGCAGAAAAAGACAATGCTAGTTGATGTTAGAAATAAAGTGTTTTTCTTTTAAGCAATTAAGAGGAAATGCTAAGTGACTGAATGTGCTGCAGTGTTCATTAGCTCCGTAAAGGTGAAAACAGCTCGTCTGTGGCCACTCTCAACCCTTCCTAACAGAATAATCTGACAGCTGAGGCACTTAATTGAGGTAGCAACGAATATGTATTAACATTAATTTAATTGCGCTGAGAGCATTTCCTCTCTAATTGACCTTGGCCCCTTTACAGCATAATAACTAACACTGTCACTTTTGCTCACCACAGCCAGACACATCCTGTAAGGTCACTGACCTTGCAATCTGCATAAGGAATTAAACAGGCGATAAAGCAGGGCTTACAACAGCCTAATGACGAATTATCAGCAAGTATAACCTGCAAATTCATTTTTAATGTAAACCCTGATAACAAGTCATGTGGGAACCAGTAAAGTATGTGGTTAATAAGACCAACTGGGAGGCATAAAGGTTACTGAAATAAAAACCAGCTGTCTTTTTGTCTTGGTACTGGAGCTCACACACAGGAACTACCTAGAGCTAAGGCTGACATTTTTATAGTTGATGGCGAATGCCAAAATTACTTGTTATTCTAGCAATAAAGAACAAAAATAATCACTCCTTTGGGACAGCTAGATTGTATATTTTCAGGTATTTAACATGTATAAGATGTGGCTATGATCAAGTCTCCAAGTGTGAAAACGATGGTAAATGGACTGATTCTTAAAAAGTGCTTTTCTACTCTACTTGAGCAGTCAAAGCAGTTTAAACAGCATGTTTGTGCTGTGACATTCTGCAAATCCTGGTGTCAGTCTCACACCAAGTAAACGCAGTGATACCATTACTGATACTTTTAAACTCTAAAGGCAGCTTATGTAGGGAAGTATATTATAATTTATGAGATGAATCATCATCAGTTCGTATCAATATGAATACATTTTAATGAATTTGGGTCTGTTGTTAAACTCTGCTATAGGCTATGAATAAAATAGACGTGACAGTCAACACAAAAAGCTTCAGACCTTCTTCATAGTCCATGTTTGAGATAAATTTTGTCATTTCCAGAAAACAATATTTAATTGAATACAGTTATTTGGGCTACGTACCCAACTTAGATGATAGAAACTAAGTATTGATCCTATCATGCTGGTATCAATTTAATATCAGTACCAGCATCAATATCGATACTATCGATATTTGGATCGATCTGCCCAGCTTTACAAAATATCTGATCCACCCATTCATACACATATTCATTTTCTATCTAAATGGTTTCCATCTAGCATTCACACTCTGATAAACATTGGGAAACATATTGGGAAAAAAAAATCGGGTTTATTATCGGAGTGGAGCAGACAGAGAGTGAACCACCAACCTTTCTGTCAGTAGATGACCTGCTCTACCTCACTGTGCCACAGCAAAACAAAGGAAAAGAAAACCAGTCTGCTGCATTCACATCAAGACAAAAATTCCATTCTTCAATCCGTCAAAAGAGTGATTTGCCACTAGACATGTCCACAGCTGTTCCACAGAGCTTCCATACAATAACAAAACAAAGCACCTTTGACTTGAGTAGTTCCCTTAACCACGGCTTCTACCCAGCGGTTCACCAGAGTTGATTGGCATTGCTCAGCCATGCATTCGAGAGCCTGCCGAGAGCTTTTCACCCCAGTGTTTAATGAGCTATGCTCAGGTCCACTCCACATTCATCCCAGTCCATTATTGGCTCCAAAAAGCTTTTAAAATGTCTTTTGAGCACTCATTCTACTTAACCAATAGCTTATTCATGAGCATGCCAATGGTCCCTCTCAAAAAAGGAGCCATTTAAATTGTGAATTCAGATTAAATTACATAAGAAAAAACAATAACGGCATGTTAATTCACAAGGGCTTCTGTGCTGAAATCTTGAACAATAGTATCAATGTGCTCACCTCAAAAACAAAAAAAATGCTTCTAGACGTGTAGCACATTGTTATGCCTGATCTGATGTGTAATAACTAAAAGAGTGTGGCTGTAAATCCAGCTTCCATTGTCTTTCACAGTGATGCACTTTTAACATGAAGAACTTTTTATAGCGAGACCGAGAACTGAATCAGTACCACGCTCTCAGGATTAATTCGAAGGCCTCCTAGTTGTTTTAAAACATCCGTTCTCGGGTGTCTGAGCCCCCAGGAGGGTTGTTTTCTCTGCAACGGTGTTATGAGGAAAATTCTAGTAATGAAAAAAAAAACAACAACAACAACCGCAGTGTGAACCTAGCCTGCAGTGTTGTGCTGGAACCCCAGGGAGATGAGAACATCTTATGAGTGAGGCCTTTCAATAATGGAGTTCACTATTAATCATCTCTCTCACATGTCCACTGTGTCTCCTTTCTATTTCAGTGAGGCGCCGTTCTTCTCAACCAGAAAAAAAAAGAACCCCAACCCTCTGCTACTACCATTCTAGTAATTCTCCTTCCTCCATCCTCGTAATAAGGGATTATTGGCAAATGTATCTTTGCCCTGACGGTGAATGCCTTGAATACACCGAGTCCATCATCAATTAAGCACCAACATGGCACAAAATGGCTCTGTGGCCAAGCTCTGATGCTCGCCTTGATATAATTATTTCATTTTGAAGAACAGACGCAATTAGATTTGGATGAGGGTTTTTCATGAAAATGGGAGAAATCAATGGTCTGGCCAAATGTTGGCACTGAATCAGCTTGTTTCACTGAGTCCAATTATGTACATCTTCATAGGCATGTTATTACACCGTGCGCTTTAAAGCAAACCAGAAGAATTAGTGGTGAATGTGAAGTCGGGCTTTACACAAATCACTAAAACATTTACATAAAAAGGGGGGAGGCTGAGACACACTAATAATGACACTGCCTAATTGGTTAAAGAGGTTTTAGCTAGAGCTATTTGTGCCTTCTTCCAAATGTGAACATGTGGAGTCATCGGGATTAAATGTACTGATTTACTGTGCATCCAGTCTAATCAAATTTAGACTGGCATTGTAGATGTGAGCAATCATAATGTGTCGAGGCAGATCTATAGATCAGACATGACATCAGATCCCAACCGACCAGTGCCTCTACGAATGATGTCCTATTAGACAAGAACCCACAGTTTCCTTAACCCCGAAACCAACCACAGTCAGCACGCACATATGTAGCAGTGATACGGATGACTAGAGTATGTGCTGAACATAAAAACAAAACCCTGCCATTGGAAAATGGTCAGCGCGTTTGCAAAAGTGTGAGAGAATGGGTTGGTTTAAGCCATTAAATGCAAGATATTTAATCAGATACTTTTCTTATTAATCTGTGTTATTTAGCAAAGCACAATCTGGCGGCACTTGAGTGGCAGCTTCATAATTGGCAAGCATCCAGCCTTGCTGTATAAACGAACCCAGAGGAAATATATCAACTCGTTCTCCGGAATATGATTGGAAAATGAAACATATTGGATACACATATCCAGCACGAGAAATTACTTCCATGAGCACTACAGTCATGTTGAACATGGGCTCTGGTTAATATTTGCACATTTTCAACTTGTTTGGAAAAGCTTCAGTGATAAATGTCCAAATATTTTGAGCTGAAATTGGCTTTAAAGTGTTAAGCTCTATAAAAAGTAAGACAGCCCACTACTGTCTGTATGCTGATCCAAAAAGAGCCCATTTCTCCCATTTTTGCTTCTCTTCACTGGCTCCCTGTTAAATCCAGAATCAAATTTAAAATTCTTCTCCTCACATACAAGGCCCCATCTTATCTTAAAGACCTCATAAAACCATATCACCCCAATTGAGCACTTCACTCTCAGACTGTTGGATCACATGTGGTTCCTAGGATATGTAAAAGTAGAATGAGAAGTTTTTTTGACCTGGCCTGGACCAGGAGACCCTGAGTCCTCCTTTAGTTGCGATCGGTCTGGGCTTCTCGAACTTCACATGATGCAAGTTTCTTCTGCGATCACCTCATTGTGTGTTTTACACCACTGTGATTTAATTATTGCTTATTATTAATTTCTGGCTCTCTTCCACAGTGTGTCTTCTGTCCTGTCTCCCTCCATCAGATTGCTGCCGTCCTGATCCTATCCTGATTCTGTTTTGTCCTGTTAAAAGGGAGTTTTTCCTTCCCACTTTCACCAAGTGCTTGCTCTTATAGGGGGCTGTCTGATTGATGGTGTTTTCCCTCTATTATTGTAGTGTATTTACTTTACAATTAAAAGCGCTTTGAGGAAACAGTTGTTGTGATTTGAAGATCGATAAATAAAACGGACTTGAATTGAACTGAATTGTCGGTCCACACACACATACACAATGATAGAGCCATTAATTCTGTGGAGGCTATCCCAGCTGACACAGGCTGAGAGGCAGGATACAAAGTGGACAGGTTGGCAGTCCCTTTCAATGTCCTTTATATTCTCAAACAAACAAAATAAGGTCATCAAAGTAACTGTTGTGTTGGCAAGAAATGTCTAAATCACAGCATTTGTTATCAGGCAACTCTAAAATGCTAACATTCACTAAAGGAGAAGAGAGCACTGTTGCAAGTTGTGTTAGTGTGTGCCAACAAGTCCTAGTCATCATGACTTATTTACATTGTTTACTCTGGCTGTTCCCCAAAGAGGCAAGAGGGGCACCATTGCAGGAAGGAGGGGTGGCTGAATGTTTCAGAGACCAAGAGCTGAACAAGAGCTCTGGAACATGCCAGGGATTTTACATATTTATAGAGTCAGAGGTGTTGCCGAGCTGTTTGCGCTGCCCCAGAGGTCAGGTTACAGTAAAATCACTGCATCTTGTGTCACCTTGTGTGTGTGCTTTGTTACTCTGTACAAGCGCTGAGAAGCAGAACCATATTAGCAGCTTGTTGTTTTAATCATACAAAAAAGGTACTATCAGCATGCGCATGGATAACATTTAAATTATTTAAGGGGGTTGGTTTGGGCAATGACAGTGGAAAGTCATAATTATAACCATTGGTTGGGGAGACAGATTCTAAAATGGATCTACATGAGCTCAAACCATATTTGTGTTGCCAAAATCTGAAAGTATAGTGCTATTACATTTAGTGATACAGCCGGTTCACATATGCTCTTTATGTGTACAGTGCGTGCCCGCAGTTAATCGGCCCATTTCCTGTAATTCCAGTCCCCTGATGTGCACATGACTGATGCCCAAACAGCAGAGAATAAAAAGAAGGAAAACAATGCAAATATCCTCAGCTTCACTGATGAAGAGCACATTTTCAGAAAGATTGATCTTAGGAAGAGCAGTCAAGATCAAAAGGCTTTCGTAATATATTAGGAAGGAGGGGATATATATATATATATATATAAATGGTAAATGGCCTGTATTTATATAGCGCCTTACTAGTCCCTAAGGACCCCAAAGCGCTTTACATATCCAGTCATCCACCCATTCACACACACATTCACACACTGGTGATGGCAAGCTACATTGTAACCACAGCCACCCTGGGGCGCACTGACAGAGGCGAGGCTGCCGGACACTGGCGCCACCGGGCCCTCTGACCACCACCAGTAGGCAACAGGTGAAGTGTCTTGCCCAAGGACACAACGACCGAGACTGTCCAAGCCGGGGCTCGAACCGGCAACCTTCCGATTACAAGGCGAACTCCTAACTCTTGAGCCACGATCGCCCTATATATATATATATATATGTCAGCCACCTCCTGTACATGGATGACATCAAGCTGTATGCCAAGAGTGAACGAGACATCGATTCACTGATCCACACTACCAGGCTATACAGCAATGACATTGGAATGTCGTTCGGACTGGAGAAGTGTAGTCGGATGGTATCAAAGAGAGGGAAGGTAGTCAGAACTGAGGGGATTGAACTACCAGAAGGCAACATTGCAGACATAGAGGACAGTTACAAGTACCTGGGGATCCCGCAGGCAAATGGGAACCATGAAGAGGCCGCTAGAAAAGCTGCAACCACCAAGTACCTGCAGAGGGTCAGGCAAGTCCTGAGGAGTCAGCTGAATGGTAAGAACAAGATCCGGGCCATCAACACGTACACCCTGCCCGTGATCAGGTACCCTGCTGGGGTAATAGGCTGGCCAAAGGAGGAGATAGAAGCCACTGACATAAAGACAAGAAAGCTCCTTACCATGCATGGAGGGTTTCACCCCAAGTCCAGCACCCTGAGGCTGTACGCTAAGTGGAAGGAAGGGGGCCGGGGACTGGTGAGTGTCAGCACCACAGTCCAGGATGAGACAACGAACATCCAAGAATACATTGGGAAGATGGCCCCAACTGACCGAGTGCTCAGTGAATACCTCAGGCAGCAGAAACCCAAGAAAGAGGAGGGAGACGAGGAACCATCATGGAAGGACAGGCCCCTGCACGGTATGTACCACCGGCAGATAGAGGAGGTGGCTGATATCCAGAAATCCTACCAGTGGCTGGACAAAGCTGGACTGAAAGACAGCACAGAGGCACTAATCATGGCAGCACAAGAACAAGCTCTGAGTACAAGATCCATAGAGGCTGGGGTCTATCACACCAGGCAAGACCCCAGGTGCAGGCTGTGTAAAGATGCCCCAGAGACAATCCAGCACATAACAGCAGGGTGCAAGATGCTAGCAGGCAAGGCATACATGGAACGCCACAACCAAGTGGCCGGCATAGTGTACAGGAACATCTAACCTGGAAGTCCCGAGGTCAAAATGGGAGATGCCCCCAAGGGTGGTGGAGAATGACCGAGCTAAGATCCTGTGGGACTTCCAGATACAGACGGACAAAATGGTGGTGGCTAACCAACCGGACATAGTGGTGGTAGACAAACAGAAGCAGACGGCCGTAGTGATCGATCAATATCAGGAAGAAGGAACACGAGAAGCTGGAGAAATACCAAGGGCTCAGAGAAGAGCTCGAGAGGATGTGGAGGGTGAAGGTAACGGTGGTCCCCGTGGTAATCGGAGCACTAGGTGCAGTGACTCCCAAGCTAGGCGAGTGGCTCCAGCAGATCCCGGGAATAACATCGGAGATCTCTGTCCAGAAGAGCGCAGTCCTGGGAACAGCTAAGATACTGCGCAGGACCCTCAAGCTCCCAGGCCTCTGGTAGAGGACCCGAGCTTGAAGGATAAACCGCCCGCAGGGGCGTGCTGGGTGTTTTATATATATCTTCTCAGCATCCAAAAAACTGGATTTGATCAGAGATCATTTTGCCAGAGCTGCTTGGTTCAGCCCTTCTCAATAGCTTCCCTCATAAGTGGAGTCAGTGCTGATTGTCTCTGCATTCTTTTGCAGGCTTGGAAATGAAAACAAGAGAAGCCACAACTGAAGCTGGTTTCTTAAATTAGATAACTTCATTTGCTCCTTGACAAGATGTATCGTCTTGATGCTGGTTATGTGTTGTGGAAAAAGTCATTTTAATGTCATGTGTTTTTTTTTTTTTTACTGCGTTTTTATTGTAAACCATGTCTGTGAGGCATTTTCTGTACGGGAAAATAAATTTTGAATCAAATTGACTTGAAATGTTTCGTTTCAGAGGCCTGTCAATGTCGGAAGCTAAATGTTTATTACTCGATTTGTACAATGAGGAGGCGAGTTGAACAGACCTTTCCAGGCAAGGTCTATTCAGATCATATTTCCTAATTATCCTGACATACTTCAGACTACTTGGTGCTAATCAGAAGTCGAGAGTGTTCGGGGGCATGAAAGAGGAGGGAAAAGAAGCATGCTGGATAATGCTCACCTCCTTAACCAAAGGTTTATTCTCAGCCGTGGTTGCCTTGGTGAGCAGGACCCGTGCTGCGAGCAAAAGCGCGCAGCATTATCAGTTCACCAGGCTTTGAGAAGCTGCAGCATCACACAGAGCTCAATGGGCTCCCCTCTCAGTGTACAGATGGCTGTGACGGGGCCCTGGTGGAAATAACACTAAATAACATTCTCTGAAAATTCTCTCTTAGGATGTGACAAAAGAAAGTGGGGCTACCTTGCCACCTGCAACGTCTGGCACCTCTCTCTCTTCTCTGCCAATTAAAAGGCTGAAAAAAAAAAAAGCCAAGCCTCCAGGCTTAGTTTTGCATAATAACATTTGCATAAAATGAGACCATCTGTTTTGAAACCTTTAATTTTTTGACTGTGACTTTAATGTGTTAATGCTGTAAGCTCTGATTTGCTACGCCGCTGATTTCCTTGTGGGCAAGGCTACTGACAAAATACGAAAGAGGTCTAGATCCCTATTAAATACAACACAGCCAAAGCCATGACTCAGTATGCAACAGTGTGACAGTTTGGCATATAATCCTAATAAGACACTGCCCTGATTACATATATGCAAATTCTGTTAGTCAATATTGGCTTACAGAGCTGACATGCAAGTCAAGGTACGAGTTTTTTTTATCTACAGCATCTTTAAATTACACTTTTCTTAGCGTTGGCTGCAGTTTCTGTGGCATCAGATGAAACCATTCTGAACTAAGATCTTTGACAGTGTAATCCAAGCCCAGTGGAAACATGAAACAGTCGGATCAACCAGAATTTATTTATAATTCAAAGTCAAAATAAGATTGCGTGGTTACATCAGGGGAGAAAAAAAATGTATTACTGAAACTCTCTGCCCAATCTTTTACTAATGTTCCCCTTCTGTCATTTTATGATCAGTAATTCTAAAATTCACTAAATAAACAATAATTCAACACAAATTACTCGTGGGGAAATTGTTCTTTGATGCAGTACTTCAAAATGTTTCAGTGGTATTGTTTGGAACCCCAGCAAACAAGTAAAAAGCTTATTGGTAAAAAGCCATAGTCTGAATGTTATACCCATCTACACATGCAATATGGATGTAACCTCTGCATAACTTATGCAAATATTTTTTGATTTTAGCCCCAATTTTAGCTAATCGAACTTACCATCTCATTTACACGGTGAATTAGCTTATTTAAGTCCCCAGGACTACTTTATGATCTAAACATGACTACTTCTATTTTAAAAATAAATCAAGATGCAAAACTTGAGACTTGTAGTCCATAAATGAATGAGTTATGTAATGGTGGCTTAAGTCCCTCTTTTATGTTCAGTCAATGTACACAAACTTTCAAGCACATTTTAACACAAAACACCCTGAATTTAGAATTTACAAAAGTTTCCCATGATATAGAAAAATTCTGGAAAATGTGAGTCATGTTGCGTGAATAACTGGTTTGCAGCATCTGGGGAGTACGGCATAAAGAAGGTCAAAACCAAAACCAACAATTGTAAACTGATAGCTTATTTTTTACACACATTACACTCAGTTATTTACTTATTAGTTTATTAGTTTATTTTAGACAAAATATATAAACTTTGAACGTTTTACAGCATGTAAAGTTTTTTTTTTTAAAGGAAAAGGGCCTGAAGTGTCACAGCTTACTGATACTTCCAGCAGCAAACGATTGTTTTTCTTTTCCCTTCCTCTTTCAACAAAAGTTCTTTCAGAGTTTGGGGCCTTCCTGCTTGCACTGTTGTGAGATTTATTCACTGATTTCCCCCCCCCCCCACAGTTTAGATTCAGACTCTAAGGGCCAAATCGAAGCCTTCAATTTTTGCCCTTTGAGGCACAATACTGTGATTTTGAAGTGTTTGTAGAATCATAGTCTGGATGGTGTAGTAGCAGTAGTCTCTTTTTTCTTCCTCAGCTTTTCACCAATGCTGGGTGTCAGGCTACTGTACTCTTATTAGAAAACAACCAGAAAAAATTTGTTCAGATTTGTCCAGATGTCACTGTAGAGCAGTGGAGCACTACTTCATAGTCTGCAAATCTTCCTGAAGGTCGATTTGCACTAAAACAGGAGTTATGATTAGCCTTTCCAACAAAAGTGTCTGCCTGTGGCGCTGCTCCAAAGAAAAAGAAGACCTCAAGACACTGCTATCATCTTACAGGCTTTATCCAGCTTCATGGACATCATTAGTTCTGTTCTCAGACTCTAACACAGAGGATCAACACTCGTGTTTCAAAATTCTGAGATTGGACATTTGTATCCATTCTCCTCCCTGTGACTGTAACTAAGCCATAGCTAAGCCATAACTCTAATAATCTAATTAAGAGACACTGGTTTAAATTGCTCACTGAGGCTAATCTAGGTGTTCCCAGTGCACGGTAGATTTTTAATGTTTGTATGCCAGTGTGAAGTGTTGCTGTGTCATTGTAGTCGTGTTGGCACATGCACAAACCTCAACAGTGCAAAGCAGTTACTAGCAGGACTTGAAATACAGTTTCAATGTGTCAGCAACAGTATTAGGTCAGTTTCCACACTGCGAATCATTTGCAGCGTTTGTTGTTATTGATAGGAAGTGCATCCCTACATCCACAGTGTGCCACACAGTCTGCTTCAGAGAGCGCGCCTCCTGTCTCCTCGCCTCGTCAGAGCTGCATTTAAGATGGGCCAGCATGCTGCCGACGCAGAAGGGACGATGAGAAATTACGAAAACGCCAGAGCACGAGCGCTTCCAGAGGGGCTCAATAGGAGCCGATGACCACTCAGCAGAGGCTCGCTGCCATGCATGTATCTGGAACTGTCATGTGTTATCTAAATGAGCCTTATAGGGATCCAACAGATGGTGGACATGTGGGACAAGTGTGGCTCAGAATATGCTCTGGTTTGCAGAACAACAACGCTTGCACAAATGCACAAATCGCTTTTTATAAGTGATGACTCCCTCTTGTCATGAGTTCAGTGGTTATTAAATGAAAGAGGGCTGTAACTCCCATTGTGTAAAACATAGGCGAGACTCATCTAATTAAGAGGAAAAAATAAAATGACCATCTTCTTCTTCTTCAGAGGGATCAGGCCAGCCGCCTTCTTGGTGACTCCCTGTCTACAAAGCCTGCTTTCAGATTTAAGTTTGCATTTTTTTTTTTTATCACCACAAAAGCTTAACTTAAGCTCTTTACTCAAGAAGAGGCGTGACTCTAAATAACTGGCCGTTGTCTTCGCCATATTTCCAAATCAATCAGTTTGCTTTTATCTTTTATAAGACTGCATACCCCTTATAGGATTATAGCCCCATACATTTGAACAGTAAACAGTCAGTCAGGATATGTTTAATCTAATCCCCCCTTCACACCGACACCTCCTGTTACCAGCCCCAACAATGAGCCTGGAAGTGTGTGCCTGTGTGTGTGTCTGTCTGTGTGTGTTTTTCCATATTTGGACAGGAGTGATCAAGAGGTTTAAGACCCCAAAGTCTGATCTATATACTGTGTGTATTTCTGATGAGACTTGACTTTTTTCCTCTTGTTGTACACATCCTGTTCGCTTTCTATGCAACTGCTATTTTTAGATGCTTTTAACATTTTGCAAAAGTGTAAAATTTTGCAGCCAACTGGCAATCAGTGGCTGAGTCCATGTGGCCAAAAAACTCATTTTCAATGCCATGTGTGCCAGCATGCACAAGTCCGGTTTCCATTGAACATTCTTATTCAGCTGCCTCTGGATGCTACAACAGAGCTCCGCATTAACAGCCTCACACCAGGGTACAAATTCACGGTGCACATCTCGATGATTGTTGACCTTGAATGTGAAAACAACAAAATTAAAATGGAGCATTTTGTAAAAATGTTGTTGTGTACAATCATAAAAGAGACAGTCCAGGACAGGCATGAAGATGAGTGTTTTCTAACCCTTCCAACCCTGCCAATTCTTGGCAAAGGGTGCTAGGAATTTACTTCAACTTATGTACTGCCAAATCACAAGAACAGTCGACTCAAGGCAATTTGTAAGGAAAAAACCCAACAGTAATAGGTCAGGGTTTTCAATTAGATGACCCCCTGATGAGTAAGAACTTGGTGACAGTGGGAAGAAAAAGCTCCCTTTCAACAGGAAGAGAACTGTGGCAGAACCAGGCTCAAGGAGGCGCAGTCATCTCCTACGACTGAGTGGAGGTGAGGTGGAGGTGAGAAAACAAGATAAAAGACACCATGCGGAAGAGAGCCAGAGATGAATAACTAACATAACATCTTTGCCACATTTATTCAAATGTCCAAGAATCCCCATATGACTTTCCTTTATCTGTATTTACCTGCTGCTTTTGGGTTGTTTTTAACTTGCAACTGCCTGTGTGTCACTTTTCCATGACTTTATTGTGATTAACATTACTTTTAGACACTTTTTTTGTATAACTGGTGGCATGCGATGTAATAATTAGGAAATCAAGTGAATTTAAACACTAGACTTCACAGTTCGTAATCAGTTCCACTCTGTAGATAAAGGCTCTATTAGTAAGCCTATTTACTACTGAGTTGTTTGAAAGTTAAATTCAGTGGTCTCAAACCAGATACCCTGCATTCCTCGCAGTCCTCTGCAAAACAATTGCTACTATACGGGTAATTGTAATACTGGCTTGGGTTTAGTGTACAGAAAGTGTACAGAAAATAAGGATGGGGGCCATACGGGGAGAATTCATCAAAAATTCTGAATATTAGATTGACTTATCAGGTGGGCTGTTGGGTGCAATTCAATTATCTCTTTGTTTTGCTGCAGGGAATGAGGGGAGTAGATGGAAATGCAACACACAGTGAAATAGCAGGAGACTGCTGGTACAGATAAAAGGTCAATAAAAGCAACAGCGTGAAAGAGAAAAGTGATTAGCAGTAAAACTAATAGATTGTGGAAAATTGTACTAAGGGAGGCATTTTAGTTGTTTTGTTTGAGTTTGAAATGGGAGTTTTTAGGGTATTTCCTTACGAGTGTCTTTTAGAAACCAACATATCAATTTCTTAATGCAGAAGTGCGATTTCCCTGCTGCGATGTTCCACATCACATGTCTGCACTGTACGTTTCCCCTTCTTTCTTTGAGTTCTGCATTGAAAAATTATCCTCAAATTGCGTTGCCTGTGTTGCTTCTTTTCCATAATGGGAACAAACCTCACATTTTCTGCCATGTCAGAAGGAAGCTGGATGAAGAGTAGAAGTTGTTTTTTTTTCTTTTTTTCTTTACACTTCCCAGAACCCAGGTCGTCTTCTAAGAACCTCTGATGTTATCACTCTCCAAATGCAGATCTCATTCAATCACCCTGCGATCGTCTCCTTCCTCTTTATCTCCCAAAGCTTTTCTCTTAGAAAGCCCACAGGAGCCCATTCTGCACTGCTCGCAGTGATAACAGGGGATCGAAAGAGACGAGGTGAATTTAAGGGGTGCTGCATTTAGCCGCTGTGAGATCATTCCAGTTCATGCTTTGTCGGCGACTGGAAAAGGCGGGCATATGGGACGTACTCCTCCGCAATGCAATATTCAAAGAGATCTTACATAATTCATCTTTTTTCTCCTCTGTTTCTGGAGAGCCATCCTCAAAGTGTCACTGGCAGACCCTTTTAATTTGACAAGCCTGTGAAGCTGGAGTGCAAAATCTTGACTGCCTGGCTTTGCAACTTCTCACGGGACGGGTTGATATTGGGATGATAATGAGGCACTCTTTTCAAAAGAATGGATGAATTAATAACCAGTCGTTCGGTCTGGGAGGAATAGTTCAAAGGCCGTCATAAACCAGTGACTGCTTCCAAACGAGAGGAACCATGATTTATTTAGGTCATGGACAGTGAAAAAAAATGATATTTTTGACGTCTGGAAGCAAACAGAAAACAATGTAATTGAGATTAAGTTCAGATGGGAGTCAGCATGCAGTGGCAACTCAATAGCAAAATATTTATGACCTCCGTGGGGAATCTGTACATTCATGATTGTTTCTGTGTACAACATACACATACACATAGTTTTTGTGGCGTGGGCATAATCAGACGTGTTTGGGCAGGTGATGAAAAGGCAAAAACAATAAGAAAAAGCATGTGACTAGTCATAGGAGCTTTGAAAAAGAAGGCAGCTGAACTTGTTTAAGTCCAGACTATCATGACCTGGATGACTGAGAACCCACACATGCATTACGACTCAATTTTGTTTCTCCTCTTTTGAGTCAAAATCATCTGCTCGTACTCAATTGTTCTTTCTTTCTTTCTTTCTTTCTTTCTTTCTTTCTTTCTTTCTTTCTTTCTTTCTTTCTTTCTTTAACATGACACCAAACATACAACAGGATGAAACATGGAGACAAAGCAATGACAGAAACTGACAGAAACAGAAAAGTTAAAAAACAACAAAAACAACATACATATTAGCATATTTCATCCCATTAAAAGCGTTGATGTGTAAGGCTCTATTTAGTACAGAAAGTGATCTTATTTAGAGGAGATATAGATAAATACACAGACAGACAGATGACAGTAACAATCCTAATAATAATACCACCAATATAAATAATAATTGGATTAAGGAGAAATAGGAGGAATAAGAGAAAGAGATGAATTAGTTTATTCATAATTATAGAATAGAATGTATACAGTGAGAATAATGAAGTGGGGTGTTACATCTGTACTACATCTGTGGCGACCTTTGACATGAGGAGTGTTTCAGGATGATCTTCAGATACTCACCGTGATTTGGTGATTCAATTTATTCCCGTAGCAGTTTGGTGGTTGGAGGCAATGAGGAAGGCTGCAAGTAATATGTTGCTCTGTACTGATGCAAACCAAATAAGACCAAATAAGAACTGTTTCTTGCTACATAGCAGTAAGACAAAGCAGATGCTTTAATTCTCTGCTGTCACTGTGCCAAGTCGGTTTTATCATGCTGTGGTCTTTCACTGTAGATCACTGAATGTCAGTGTCAAGCCAGTCCAGGCTTTTTTCATTGATCTGATTCTGTTAATGATGGCTGCAGATTACTTTTTCATTCAACACAAATATATCATTTTCATTTTCATTCCCGTCATCCACATGCTTCCTCCTTTCCTCCTTCCAGATATATAATATCTAGGTCACATTCTGGTGAATCACTTATAACTGGAGTAAATATATCTTCACCTCACCCCAACTTTTCAATCACGCAGCTGCGTGATGGAGCAACCTCGGCACACTGGAAATACATCGCATGTTTGTTAGCCAACGCCCAGCTGGATCCCGCTCCTTCCCAAGCGGTCCGAAATTAATTTGTTGTGGACAAATAGTGTTCAAGGGAAAAATGTGAGCTGTTGTCTAGATGCCGTGTTCCCCATGTGAGCCACCTCTATTTGTCTCAGCAACCCCAGACATCTGCAGCCCTCACAGCTGGGAGAGAGAGGTCATTACCAGGCAATTTCACCCCTGCGATCCCTCACGTCTTTCTTCCATTTAGCCAGCATCTTTCTACCCTTCATGCTTTCTTGATAGACTGTTTTTTTTTTTTTTTTACTTCTAAATCCACATTTTGCATACCAGTGCATGGAGGCTAAAGACATGGAGGATCCCAGGTGTGGAGAGCTTTGAGCTGTTTGTTTTTCAGGTCAAGTGGTCCATTGCAAAGAAAAAGGGAGGTGATTAATACTGGGTGTGTGTAAAGGGATTTAGTCCATAATCCATTGACTCACTTGGAATTACTTCAGCTGTATGAAGACATACTGTGGGACTGTTTTTGAAGCTCGGAGAAGAATGGCTTCTTGCTTATTAGACCACTTTAACAATTTACTGGCTTGGCAGCAAACAATAAGCCAAAAATAAACAACCCAATAGGGAAGAGCGAGCGCACTAAGCCGTCATTCAGTCCATCATAATTGAATATCTGCAATATCAAGCGCATTCATCCCACTTTCTCATTGTTTGCTTATTGTGAAGCTCAGTGAATAAATATTGTTGATACTGCTGAATTTTAATTCGGGGCCGCGATCACACATAGCTTGTGGAGAAAATGAAAACGGACACAGGTTTGTGAGTTTTAAAGTTTGGCTCGAGGCTTAGTGGTAATCACTGGGCCTCTCCTGGTTAATCATTTCCTTGGGTGTGAGGCAGGGTAGTAGGCAACGTGAATGGCTAACGGGGAGATAAGCTGGAAACGCAGTTCCTCTGCCACTGTGTACAATAATCTGAGCGCTGCATCGATCATGTCTGCTATTGAAATGAACAGATGGACTTGCACATATGAAGCACAGAGGGAATAGATAAAGCATTTCTCTACGTGCTGTGGCAGTCATTTATTGACTGTTGGGCAGACAGGAAGTGCTTTGTACACACATGTAATAACTCTGCGTATTGTTTTAAATCAGAATCAGAATCAGAATACTTTATTGATTCCTATGGGAAATTATTTAATATGTTATAAAACATGGTTAAGTATTATGTTAACTGTGTCATTTTGGGCTGTATATTTTCTTTGTAATCACAATCAGATTATAAATGTAAAGCTGCATGAAATACATGAATAATAATTAATTATATCAAGTTCATAATTCTCATTTTAAAAAAATATTTTAATTTAAAATCCCCCAAATAATCAGTTTATTGTTAATTTGTTACAGTTTTCTTTGTAAAATCGACTTTTTCTTTTAAAGTATACCTGCCAGCTCTCCACCCCCATGCTGCTTCTCAAACAAAATAAATCATTGTGTAGTAAAAGTTAATACACTAATCTGTATCAGTATGTTCATAAAACTCATCCTGTGTTCAATTCAGTAACAACAAGTTGCTGTATGTTGTCAGGTAACGATCTTACAATAACTGTGTTCATATGTGCAGTATTGTCTCCAGCAGAACCTCTAATAGCTACAGTGTGTGAAACATCATTAGTACCCATGCTAACAAGCTGTGTCATTGTTTAGTGTGCATCACATTCACAGAACACATTCACTCTTGTGAGAAAAAGTGTTGCTCGCCTCACGTTCTTCAGTAACAAACTCATTTAATTCATGTCCGTGTGCAACACTGCAGCTGTTTCTGTGGCATGCTCTAAAACCTTTATCCTCCTCGCTCTGTTTATTCAAAGCATGAGTGTTATTTTACCACATTCACTCATCTCTTTCTATATAGAACGTCTTATTAGTAAGAGCACTTAAAACCAAGGGCCGACAGCCACTCAGCTTTTAGATTTTTATCACTTTTATTAATATGTTTTGTAAATAAAAGACTCTATTGCTTTCACTCACACCTGGAAAAGTGGAAGTGAAAGAGCAATGCATTTTGGCCTGCTCAAGTCTGAAATGGTAAAAGTAATGGGTAACATCTCCTTGCCATTTCAGTACCTGCTCCAGTGAGTGAAGGTTCCTTTCACAGCTATGCTTTTACAGGTGATATGATATCACAGCGTGAAAGGCATCTTGCTAAATGTAGTTCCCCTCCAGGTAGGCATTTCAATGGATAGAGTAAGCAACCTTTAACCACTGTGCCACTTTATGCCACTCTGTATAGATCTCTTGAGAAAATTCACATGCATTAGGTGCTATTATTGGAATACATCTCATTTAATGTTAGGACTGTGAGCTCTTGCAGTATGCTGTGTAGAGAGAGGCAATCTTTTTCTTATAATAACAAATGGGCATAATCTGTTTAAAAGAAGCTGAAATTACAAAGAGATAGATTTCACAATTTAAGGTGTTTGACAGAAAGATACAAGAATTCTAGTACTCACCTTAATCATAATATTAAAAAAACCACATATAGTGATAACTTAAGGCATTGTTTTTATACATTCATAATGCTCACAAAACCAAAGGCTCTTATTTTCTGGTGATTAACAACATATGCACACAGTAAAACCTAAAGTAATAATGTTTTCGCTCAGAGGACGAACCTGTTCACTGCAGCCCAATCGACTGGGTAAAACACTTTGTTTGTTTCCCCTATTCCTGTTAGGAGCAATATGACACTGACACTAACTCAGACTTACACTAACAATGCTGCCACACTGGCAACCTTTGTAAATGCTTGACAAGCACAAATGTTCAGTGCTACCTACATATTCTCAAAGTTTGTAAATTCATCCTATTTATCCATTTTCCTCTGCTTATCCAACACAGGTGGGTCTGGAGCCCATCCCAGCTGGCACAGGTTGCGTGGTTAACACAGAGAAAGAGACAACAATTTTCCTTTACATTACCATCTATAGTAAGAATCACCAGTTAACCTAAACCCACTAACTGCATGTCTTTGGGCTGTGGGATAACCACCAAGAGAACATCCAAGTCTCCACACAGGATGGCGCCAACCTAGATGGTGGATTCAAACCCATAACCTTCTTGCTGTGAGGCAACAGTGCTAACCACCATGCTTCTGAAGCAAAATCATTACCACAGCTTATTCAATTCTGGACTTGAGGTCGATTGAGTCCAGAAGTCTTTTCTTCCAGCTCCTATTAACCATAATGTGATTAACTTTGACATAACTCCACTGAAATTGAACCTGTTTCTTCTCTCTGTGAGCCAAGTTATAAAAGATAGACTGTTTTTGAAATTGTCAGTGTACAGAGATTACATCAAAATGCTATTACTGTAGTAGATAAACTGTGACGTTAAAAAACACATTTGACTGGGATTCAAAGCTTTGCTGATGCTGTGATGTGACAGCAGGAAGATGCTGCACTGAAAATAATTTGTCATAGATTTCATTAATTAAGTTTCAGCATTTGCACACCACCTGACCCTGTAGTAAGGTCATGTGTCAGTGTTGCTTCCTTTTTCTTAAAAGTATCCCTCCAAAGTGCTACCCATGCTTAAAATTAAGGGTCTCTCAGTCTGTGTCGCAGTATGTTTTTTATGTTTAGATGAAGAAAAAGAACTGTTTTTTAGAGATGAAAGTGAATGAAAGAAGTATGTGAATGGCTGCTTGTTGTCCCCTATCAGCTTTTAGATTATAGCTAGCAGTTTGGTATCAAACATTTTGCCACAGCCTATTAGCGTAATTAGCTCGTGTGTTGATCTCTCTGCAAGATAGGTCTTCAATGGAGCCATTGACCTAGAATAATGGGAATCTGCTGCAACATAATGAAGCTGAAAAACACATTCAAAGACTTCCAACGCAGTGAATTTAAAGTAGGATGTTTTTGCTTTTTTTTCTCTGCATATAGCAGAAAGAGAGAAAAAAGATAACATCATGTTTTTATTTTATACAATTTTCTTTCTTTCTCTCTTGGTCCACATTCACGAGTTTAATAATCACACTCAATAGGTCATTGAAACAAAGTTATTATGGAAACGTTTTTGTATGATGTTGGCAACAAGAAGTCATTGATCACACAGTGAGATATATTTCCTTTTCTGAATAAACAAGACTTGGAAGCAGACACTCCACTGAAATAGCACAAGCCCTCACTTCCCTCTGGAGGAAACACATGCCTTATAATCAGCAACCAGAACACAATCCAGACATATGGGGCTTTCATTGCTCTGCTCTTGTGTCAGCAGTCATGCGATTGCTGATTTCATTGTTGCATTTGTCTTTTTTCCCCCTTCTTCTCTTTGCAAGGGAGTGTGGCTTATAACACGAATAATTAGTGGCTGTGATAAACTGTAGCGAGTCTCATCCCAAGAGGCCAAACTAGAAGTCTTACTCAAAGAAGACAGCCTTCTACTGTCTTTAAATGAGCTATTTTTACTCTACTAGTCAACAGGCAGTTGGGGGATTTCACTGTGTTCTGCTTAGTCTTTGGAAAATACTGTATAATTACTTTGTGGTACATCTGTGTGCAAATTAAGATATCATGTCTAATTAAACCTCTCAAAAGGCAGATGTAACAGTACAAGGGTTGGCAGTATGGCTCCATACTGCATAAATGTACATTCTCTCCTCTAATATTTCTGCTTCTTCTCCGTATTCACACTGTACCCACTCCATGATTTATTCATTCTCTAAACGAGCTACTCTTGACTTAATGTACATAAGTGATGCAACAGATCAACAGACACTGAACACTAATGGGGAGTGCAAGGTTACAGATGATCATGATGGAATGCAGAAATCTGAAAATGGGGCTCAAAGGCTCCAAGTTCCTGTTGAGTCTGCCTGTTTTTTTCTTTACGTAGCTCATAAATGTATCTCAGTTGTGAGGAAAGTGTACCTTGAGCCAAGTGCTCGATGAAGATGAATGATACTGAAATATACAAGCTGAAAGTCAACGCATTTGGCTTCCAGTTAATTTCAGCAACAATGCCGCCTTCTTTTTAGGAGTGGGTTGTGATTCAGCAGTCACATTGATACATTGATATAAGACTTTATCCCATGACCAATTACAAATCATCCGGACAATGCTGACCTTTAAAGGAATGGAAAGAAACCCACAGACCAAAACAAAACATGCAGTTGTGGAACTGCCCAAAGTCATTTCTTTCACTGAGAAACAGCTGCTCACAGCAATTTCTTAACTACTTTTCTTTTTTTCTTTTTTAACTAAACTGTTTGGATAGATTCTAAGGAAATGCATTTTTTTTTTTATTTTTTAAAGACATTTGGAAGATATTAAGCAATCTCCTTTCTGGACTAAACAACTGGACCAAGACGTCTTAAAAAAAGCCTTGGGACAGATTCCAAGTGTACACTGGTGTGGTTTTGTTGTGGTATGAAAGAAGAAAAAACAGACAGGTGAGGTTTTATCATGAATTATAAAAAATAAACTCTTAAATTAAATTTGTACTCTAATGCCAAGGGGTTAGAGAATATTTCACGATTCCCAGCTAGCCGGACTATTCCCTGGACTTCATATTTCCTGTTTTACTAAATGTCTAAACATCCCCAAAAAGTAATCTTTCAAAAATATGCCTTTTGATTCTAAGCTATCCATGAAATAAATCTTTATAAGAACCTTGCAGTGATGGTTAAAAGAAAATGCAATCTTTTTTAGTTTAAAGCCAACTGAATGACACCGTCTACAAAAAGTAGAGACGAAATCCTGATGCCACTGAACCATGCAACCGCCACACCTTCGCTGCACCTAGAAATTCTGTCTATAAAAATGATTAACCAAATCGGTGACATAGAGCAGCCCTCACTGAGTCCAGTGCTCACTGAGAATGTGTTTGACTCATTATTGAGCTCTGGCAATGACTGTTCAGGGACCAGAAGAATCGCAACAAAAATCCAAATACCTTGTACTCCCGAAGCACCCCTTCAGGACAACAGGATGTCTTGAAGAACTCATTTGAATGGCTTTGTGAACCAAGAGTGATCACCAGCAAGTTTTAAACAGGAGAAGGGCTTGCCAGATAATTTTGTTTTACTGGGCAACAAACAAAAAACAACAGGCCTACTGCATCCATATTAAAAGTTGCACATTCAAGAGTGATTGAACTGTAACAATCTGACAGCAGCATCACATTAAAGTGTTTCTGTGTATATCCATTTTGCCACAAACCAACTTCATGACCCGGAGTTTTTGCACCAGTCTCACTGCATCGTGATTTCGTGAGAGTGGGAGAATTCATTTGGCCAGACTGCTTCGCTTAATGTCATATCCAAACACTGTGCTGCCCCGTCTGCTCTCTACTGTGTAATGTGTTCCTTATACAGTATTTCACGTTTAGCATGCACGATTCATTTCTTTTTT
>NW_005187502.1:944322-977701 GCF_000239375.1 Pundamilia nyererei
CACACACACACACACACACACACACACACTTACACTTGGTTATCACATTAGTCGATTACAGGCCAAGATTTCCTGGGTGACTTATTAATCATGTATTTACAGACTGAGTATTATATTTGCTGCAGCATGTCTGCAAATTTAATGCAGAACATAATTGTATGCTAACAACATATTAATCAGTGTGTGTGTGTTTTCTGTATTACCTGACTTCATTTTGTTATCACTACAATTCACTGATAAGCTGCACATAAGAGATAAATCAGCCCAATCTCATTCACACCTGGGCACAGCGAGAAAGAAGAATAGGAGGCGGAAAAAGAGCCCAGCTAGTGCCACCTGACTGATGAATATGCTCATGCATGTGGACACTTGGCTGGCGCGCAGAGAATAACAGGGAGGGGATCTGGCACTTCATCAAGTAGACCTACTACTGGGAAATCGCTGCGCGAGAGCGATGAGGATGATGCGTTTATCTAGCTTCCTTTGTGATGCATAACTGACTCTGCTGGCCTCACTCTCGCAGCGCACCGTATGCTTTCAAACCAGAAGCTCAACAACACCAAACATTAGATACTTTATTCACTTGACATGCTGCAGGAGTTTTTTTTATGTTTAGTTTAAGCAAACGACTTCGACTCTTTTCTTTATTCATCTTCAGGACGGATATGTTTTTTTGCACATGTGTTACAAGCTTCCCCCTCACTTAACAAATGCTGTCAGCATAAGCCGCCTCAGGTGTAGTGTGACAGCTCCCTACAATCACAGTCAGATCTGTGTTTGTGAAATGCTGTGGAAATGAGAGGGCGGACCATTAGAAGATGCGCAGAAATGAGGCTCGTACATTGCAATCTATAATGAGATTACAGCTCAGGGCGCATTGCAAGACCATTTGTGCGTGTGTGAGTTAATTGGCAGCCAAAGAGCCTAAGAGGGAATGTTCTGTGAGCCCAGCAAACAGTAACTCAGACCCAGGGCAACACTAATTATTCCAGGCTGCCCGCCAAATTTACAATATTACAGCTTCACAAAGCCATCTTAGTGCATGTGCTCTCTCTATTAGATGGTGTGGCACACAATCTGTTTTCAGGCTCAAATGTCCAATAGGAAAGTCTGCCCTGAGTTCCAGGTGTACAAATACAGATGTTCGGATGCATTTTTGTGTTAATTTTTTTGTTTTTCTTGCAATTGCTTTTAGATATTTTTCTTGCTCAGTCTGCATGGGACAATGTCCACGTGAGCACAAAGATTACTCAGAGATGTACGTTCAGACCAGCTGCCTTCTGTCTTGTAAAACTAAAAGTTGGATGGAACAGAATTCCAAAACACATGAGCCAAAATATTGAAACCTAAAATGTGACTCCATTTTGATGTTTATCACATGACATCAACTTAATGTTTGACACAATTATATAAGACTTTGCTGCTTTTGATTAATGACAAATGGTGAGAAGTCTCGATCGCCCCCACTCACTTACTACAGCATAAAGCCATCTGAGTGTAGAGACAATCATTTCGGAAAGAAATCATAAAAAGTGGCATGAATATGGAAGTTGGGGGGCAGGGGGGTGAAAATAAAGTGAGAAAAATTGAAAACCCCATTTCTGCTGATGGCTGTCAGAGCAACTGATGCTTTAAGCTGCGGATACGGCAGCAACCTCTGGGTGTGTGTCATTTATTTGTGTGGTGTACTCACATGCTTCGGTTTGTGCGTGGCAGTGACTAATTATTACAAAAAAGGAACAGAGGCGAGGGTGGGGCATGGGTGTGTGGGGGGAGGTATCTGTTTTTCAGGTATCTGAGTAAGAAGGGAACCGATGTCCCACCATCACCGCCCCGCACGCACTGCACGCACTGCACCTCAGTTTGACATGCCTGCCTTGCTAATAGAACGGCAGTGGTGCATGCTTGAAAAAGGGGTGTTGGGGGGGCTGCTTAGAAAGCTTTTGATCAGCAGTCCCCTGTGACATCAATTAACTATTAATGTGCAGCCCTAGAGCTGGATGATGGAGAGCTGTCCAGGGTCACCTCCATTCTAAAGCCACGCGGCCTGATAATGACAGCTATTTAACCTAACTGGCCTTAAAATATGTGTGTGAGGGAGAGACTAAAGAGAGACTAATGCAGCTTTATATGAATTATACTACATTTAAATCATAGTGTATTATATTAAATATGCTTTTTTTATATTTGATGTGCTGATATTTGATACACTTTTGTGATATTTTAAAATGACTGCATGTGAGGAAAGAAGAAAATAATGTTAATCTGTTCGCCGTCACCCACAACAGGCTCTATCCTGCAGCTCTTTGTTGCTCAACGACTGAAGCTGTGTTCTGCAGCTAGCACGCTGTCAGGGAACAATCATGACATTTTCTGTGTCACCGCTTGCTAAACCACTGATGCATGTTCTGCTTTTGCCCTCATCATTTTGCCTCAGTCTGCAGCACCGACTGCACATGTGAGAGACATTAAAATGCGAGTGTTCCATGATGTGACCAAACTCACATGTCGAGAACTTTGTTTTTCTTTTTTCCCCTGTGATTCATGTTTACATCCCCAGCACTCCTCCCCCATCAGACTAATGAGCATTTCTTTTTCTTTGTTTCTAATTACCCTCCTTTCTGTCATCCGTCTTACTCCTTTACCATTGCTGTGTGACATCTGGCGCTGGCCAGACATTCCCAAGTCAATGACCAATGTCCTCCCGTAACAAGGATATATGGCTTCATTAGCCTGCAGCTGATTATTTAATCATTTTTTAGATGGCTTTAATTGAAATGATGTGATGAATGGTGCTGAGGTTCATTCCCTACAGAGAGGTCTAATTGTGACTCTGTCCTCAGCACCCCACCTTGGATCTGCCACATGCTGGCCACCTCTCTCTCAGGAAGCAGGTAGTGTAGTATGTGGCTGCTGCAGAGCAAACAGGGTTTTTTTTTTGACTTACCCTAAGAAAAGCAAGAGGAACCTTCACTTAGTTGGATACTTTGGATGCATGTTGTTGCATTCGTGTGGATCATGACATTACATAAATAAATATTTGCTTTCTGCCAGTTGGCCTTTCAGAGGTCTATGTAATTAATGTTAGACATAACTTGTGCTAGAATGTTTCTCTCTTGAGAAGACAAAGTTAGGGAGTGATTGTCCAATCAGGTACAGTGTATTTTGCAATATTTAGCAAAGCTGTTGTCACCGTTTATCTTTTTAAAATTAAACTGACTTCACAGCCTTTTCTTTCCTAATTGTAACCAAAAACACAAGCATAGTGTATACATAGTGTAAACTTTGCAGTGTGTACTAGTCTGAGTGTGGTATACTGAGGTAACAGCATCCATCATGCTAATCTTGACACTCTTCTGAACCACTTATTAGACAGGCAGCGGAGCACCATCTTTAACAGATTGATTCAGCTCAGATGCTGCAAGGACCGATATATGTAGTCTTTCATACCACATATACTGAAATTACATAAATGTCTGGCAAAGAATCGTCTGCAGATATTCATCCATCTTCTTCCACTTCCTCTAGCTTGTCTGGGGAAACATCAAGGCGTTCCTTCCTTTTTCACAAATTGTAGATTTCTAAATTGGATTTCCTTCATGACACAACCAAAATATCTTCTCTTTTCTCCCAGAAGGAGAGACGAATATCATTGTCATTCCTGGTAATCTCTCCAGCATGTCCTGGGTCTGCCCCAGGGCCTCTTCCTGGTCGGACATGCCTGGGACACCTTTCCCAAGAGGCACCCAGCTACCAAAGCTTGTGTCCATTGGTGAGGGTAGGGACATAGACTGACCAGTAAATTGAGAGCTTCGTGGGTCTGATGGGACTCCACTCTTTTCCGGCTGAGGACTATGGCCTCAGATTTGGAGGTGCTGATTCACATTACCACCGCACTCGGCTGTGAAACATTCCTGTGCAACCTGAAGGCCGTCACCTGATGAAGCCAACAGAGCCCCATCATCTGCGAAAGGAGAGATGAGATTCTGCCTTCCTCTACTTGCCTACACCTAGAAATTCTGTCCATAAAAATTACAAACAGAATTGGTGACAAAGGGCAGCCCTGGCGGAGTCCATCACCTATGGGAAACGAGTCTGACTTATTGCTGGCTATGCCAACCAAGCTCTTGCAACGGTTGTATAAAGATTGAGTGGCCTGTAGCAATGGGCCAGACATCGCATACTCCTGAAGCACCTCCCACAGGACACTCCTAGGGACACAGTTGATTGCCTTCTGACCACAAAGTACATGTAGACTGGTTGGGCAAACTCCCATGCACCCTCAAGTATCTTTGAGAGGATAAAGACCTCTCAGTCCAGTGTTCCACGACCAGGAGGTCTGCAGATACGGTTTATTTATTTATTTATTTATTTATATTAGTACAATTATTATGAATTTAAATTTGCTATGACAAATTATATTATATTATATATATTATTAAGCGTTTGTCATGATCTCATCTGAAATTAGTAATATTTGTTTTTAGCCATCCATTCTCATTCACTTTTCCAATTCAGGGTCGTGGGGGGTGGAGCCTATCCCAGCTGCAATAAGGTGAGAGCTGGGGTACACCCTGGACATTTCACCACTCTGTCGCAGGCCTAACACAGAGACAGAGACAACGATTCGCACTCACATTTACGCCTATGGACAATTTAAAACCACCAAGTAACCTAACCCATTAACTGCATGTTTGTAGACTGTGACTCATGGTGGGTTTGGACCCAGGATCTTCTTGTTGTGAGGGTGGCTTTTTTTTTTACAAGGAAAAAATGTAACTAGTTATAAGTTATTTAAAAAAATGTTGCTGTTACATACATATTGCGTGACTAATATATATTGCATGGCTGTTTTGATAGTCTTTTTTATTAAAATGTGTCCAAAACTAAAAACTGTACCCTGACTAGTGAAGTTTATTATAGCTACACATTTTAAAAAGACACCCAGCAAGACGTCAAAATTAGGACAAAGGTATAAAAGGCAATGAGAAAAAAGTACACATGCAACGTGCCCACGTCATCACGCTGTCCCAGTGTGGTAACAAAGCACACGGAAAACAAAAGACGCTCTTACTTGTACTCACTAGTTCATGACCCATATTAGAGGGAAGAATAATTACAGTTTCAGGGCAGAGAGGAGTGATGGCGCACCATATGTTACTGATATGACTGTCATTTTGCCTTATGAGAGCTGCTATCTAGCTCCCTAAGATTAGTTGGAGCTCTAATCTATTGATCCCATGGGAACATTTCTCCATAAGTCTCTCAATGGCTTCCTACTTAAACCCTCATCAAAGGCTGAGGCAATGCGCCCGGCGAGCTGTTTATGTCAATACAGTTAATGTGATGCACTTCACGGCTCCCCTCTCAGACACCAATGCCGGCACAAATGAAGATATAAATATTCAGCCAGAGACCCAAATAAAAGTGAAATAAATAGAAAATAAAGTCTTCCCTGTGAGGATGATAAGGCGGAGCGCTCGGGGACAGCGCCAGGGAAATGTAAGACAAATCCCAGCGCTGAGCTTCAATTCTCTTGCTGTCATTTCATGATCCCCCCCCCTCCCTCCTTCTCCTCTCCGTAGACACATTGCAATTTCACCATTCAGACTGCCTCGTCTTTGTTGTCTGCCGTCTCTGTGTCTTCCATTAACAGTATGGGCAACGTATCATGGCATTGTGCACGTATGATCCTAACTGACAGTAAAAAGGATAAACGTCATGAATAAGCACTCCTCTGAGCGTCAGCCATGACCTTTGACACAAAAGAGTTGATATGCATCAGTAAAGGCAAACCATCATCAAACACATATATCACGAGGTCCATCAGAGATGGAAGCATGAAAATGAGACAAAAGTCTGTAGATCAGGAGTGTCGAACTCCAGGCCTCAAGGGCCGGTGTCCTGCAGGTTTTAGATATATCACCCTGTTTCAACACACCTGAATCAAATGATTAGTTCATTACCAGGCTTCTGGAGAACTTCAAGACATGTTGAGGAGGCAATTTAGCCATTTAAATCAGCTGTGATGGATCAAGGACACATCTAAAACCTGCAGGCCCTCGAGGCCTGGAGTTCGACACCTGTGCTGTAGATGCTTGTGAATATGATCTTAATGGAGGACAGAAAGTTGACACTACGTCTATTGCTATTGAAAGTGTATTTCTATTGAAAGTAAACATTACATTACTGCTAAATCTGCAGTAATGTAATGTTTATTACATTACTGCAGATTTAGCTAAAAAAATAGTCTCCAACATAAATGAGCACATTGCAATATTGAAGGTAATTGTTTGATTTAAAGAACAACCACAGAGCCAGTTCAGGCTTTTGCTTTTCTTTTTTTCTTTTTTCTTTTTTTTGCCTGTCCTGATTGGTTCTTTTGCCATCAGAATTATTGTCTAAAGGCAAAGAAAGATGCCCAATGGATTTACTTTACCAAATAGACCATCCCAGCCTTGCCGTATTGGTCTATTTGATTCACCTTTGCTTTTATTGTGTATTTTATTTTATTTTCACTTGCTACACGCAGGACAGACATGACTGGGGGAAAGAAAAGGGAGAAAGAACGAGGGAAAGAAAAACAGCGGGGATGAGGAACGGTGATAAAGGGCAAAAAACAAAAACCAACAAAACAAACAGACACAAAATACATATATCGATCACCTGTTGAGAAAGAAAAAAGAGAAAAAGCAAAAAAGAGAGCAATATAATAAACAACATCATCATGATGATCTATGTGAATATAACAGTAAATACTAAATATTGAATATTATTGTGCAGCATGTAGGATCAACAGCGCACAGTGTGCTTTGAGGTAGGAGCCAAAAAGGGTGTAATTTGTGTGTGAGCACCCGTGTGTACACATGTGAGCATGAGCGCGCTTGTATTTAAAAGGTTCCTTCATGTAATGATCTGCTAGAGGCTGTGGGGGAGCCACAGCCCCGTCCTCCAGGGCATGAAGCAGGTATGGAGGAGATCCAGGCTCCAGACATCCAGAGGCCCTCAGAGCACAAGAGACCAAGGAAGACCAACAGAGGGGCAGCTGTGCCACTCTCCCGGAAAGAGCTGAGAATCCCAGGCTTTTGCTTTTCACTGTATGGTTAGTAATAGGTGCCCTTCACTACTTAGACTGGGGCAAATTATTAGTTGATCCCCTGCTGAATTTTTAATTATACTCACCAACAGGCAACCACTGTTGGTACGATTAACTGGAAATGGGAGAAATGATCATAAATCGCCCTTGGTCTGGAGCTCCATGCAAGATCTTTCCTCATGGGATGAGGATAATCATGAGATCGATGGCCGATCAGCCCAAAACTACATGTGAGGTGCTTGATATGAAGGCAGCTGGGACCATGGTCACCAAAAACACCACTGTAATCACACGACGCCATAATGCCCTCCTCCAGGTCTGTCTTAACGTTGCCAGTGAACATTTATGCAATTCAAAGAAGGTTTGGGAGAAACCAAAGTCAAGCTCTTTGGATTCAACGCAACCTGCTGTGTTTGGAGGAAGAGAAATGCTGAATATGACCCAAAGAATGCCATCCCCACCATCAAGCACAGAGGTGGAAACATTATGCTTTGGGGCAAGTTTTCTGGGGAATGAATGGGCACTGTAAAATCTTAGATGAGAACCTCCTTCACTCAGTAAGAAGACTGAAAATGGCTCAAGGATGGATCATCCAGCATTACAATGATCCAAACCACATCACAAGACAACAAAGGTGTGGATAAAGAAGAATTACAATAAGATCACGCAGTGGCCTCGCCAGTCTCAAGACATCAGTACTATATAAAATCTGTTGAGTAAGCTGAAGCAAACTAAAGGATTTAAAGTTCCTGTAAAGAACAGTGGGCAAAAATCCCTCCTGAGATGTGTGCAAACCTGGTGACCAGCTCCAAGAAACATCTTACCAAGGGCGTAGATTTGGCATGGACGGAAGGGACACGTTACGTTACGTTCTCTACTGGAGTCCTACCTCATGTGACAAATATGGCCAATGTGATTGGCTGTGCCTTTCAGGGAGCTCTGTTTAGTTTTAGCAGGGGCAAGCTCCTCTCCTCCTTGCAGGACCTGCAAGAAGGAGAGGAGGATGGCAGCAAAAAAGAAGAACCTGGATATAAGAAAGTATTTTTCAAAGAAACCTGTAAGTCACTTAAAGCCAAGTTAACTCATAAAATGTGTCCGCCATAATAATGTTACAGGCTATGCTAGGCTTTGGCCCACATCAGCCTAAAATAGTATGTAACCATGAATAACGTGTTTTGGAAACTAACTGCACAACAGGCAGCACTATCAATTATCTCAGTCTCCCAGAGTAGCATTTCTAATTTTGATTGAAACTGTCAGAGAAAACGGCAGCCTCGAGTAAGCCTGGATATTAGTTTACAGAGGCTGTTAAAATTAATCCGTCCCCATTAATGCCAATACCAAATCAACGCCCTTGCATCTTACTGCTGTTCTTGCCAACAATGGTTTTTCCACCAAGTACTAAGTCACCTTTTGTGTGGCATAAAAATTTATAACTTTCATGTAAAGTGATGTTCTGGATTTTTTTGTTTTATTTATTTATTAGTTTCATCCTGTCTCTCCCCATGAAAATTAAACTAACATAAAAATAGAAATTGTTAATTTCCTTCGAAATGAGTAAACTGACAAATTCAGCAGGGCATCAAAGAATTACTTCTCCTGCTGTAATTAGGTCTTAAAAAGTCTTAGGAGCCAGTCTAAATGTTTCATTGTCATGGCTCATGGCACTGACACCAAAGGGTACCTTGTGCATATTTCTGAAATGCCAGCAGGTTTTATGAAACAGACGTATTAGATGGGAATAAGAACAGGTTTGATTTCTTTCCCTGACTTTAAGTTTGTCTGCAGTTTGTGTATCAAATGTTTGCCACATGTGTTTATTTCTTAACAGCTTTTGTTATTTTGTCATTTTTACTTAATTTCTACCGAAACAATATTTGTACTTCTAAGCTTCTTGTTCAGTATGAACTACCAGCTATCATGCATTATATTCTACCCAGTGTTTTAATGGAATACTGAGTAGAGCTGTAGCTCTATGTTTGAGTGATATGGGTCAGAGACCGAAGACAGGGGGTTCTTGCACCAGGGGGGCAGTGTTGCAAGAAGTTATTATTCTCAGTGGTTACAGGAGGCCAGAGTTTAGAAATGAGAACCACTAGGGAACGTAGCAAGTGATAGAGAGAAATATATTGGACAAAGCAGTACAGTGTATTTTATTGTGACACTTGTACCACATAATATGTGATGAGAACAGTGGGCTCTCTGATGCCTTGTGAAAAATCTACTTAAAGCCATTGAACCATGAGCTCCAGTGTCAGAATGTCTCACAGGTAGGAGGAACAACAGATTTAGATTTAAAGGACAATCCTAACAAGTTAAATGAAAAAATGGGGATGGGGGTGGGCACTGGAAAAAAAAGCATCCTTTTTGAAATGCATTTATTCTTTTGCTTTTCAGTGATATACTTAAGATTTTTAGCCCTAACAAAATCATGCTTTATTGTCAGGGACACAACCATTTGTCTTGATCTTGTCATGCTGACAGAGAGAAAACAGATAAGAGAAGATGATTGGAGAGACAGGACTGAGTAAATTGCCTGACTTGCCTGAATCAAGTGTGAAGGTTTGGACAATTTCAAATGTTTGGTCAAGTGGAAAATCGAAGGTTAGACGTAACCCAGACATTTATATCTTTGTGAATTTAGCTGTGCCTTTTTTTACTTAACAGTGTATTTACTTGTAAGACATTTTCCCCCATTCTTTGTCTACTAACCTAAAACACGCTAAAAAAAACCCTGTACTTGTCCTAACACTAGTTCTTGGTGCTGCAGTACTATTGATATTTATGTTTCTTTGTTCACTAAATGGTTGTTCACAGAATTTACTGCTCACTCGAATCCCCCCCCCCCCCCCAAAACACTCAAATCACAATATAGCAACAATAAGGAGTTTGTGTAAGTCTTTAAACTGTTCAGCATTATACTGAGCAAAAAACTCTCACACTGTTATCAAGTTGGAGGGTGTTGTCTGTTTTATCACAGGAATTATGAATGCTTAAACCAAGCTGTAACCTTAGAGGCGGAAAAATTGAGACTGGCTCCTAAAGCAAGCCTCAAGCATTTTAAAAATGACTAATGTGCAACTTCTCAATTTGATATTGTTGTTTTGGTGTTGCTCCTGTATCAACACAACTAATGTTGGTTCAGGTTCAACACTGCAAGTGACCAGTAACATTATAGTGATGTCATATTTTTGCAATGTAGAAATTCTGTTACACACACACACCAAACCTTATCCCTAACCCTACCTGTATGCCCATAACCGTAACCCTAACCATGATCACATTCTAAATCCGAACTCCAATTTTGGATCGCAAAGCTATAACATCATACCAGTGTAATTTGGCCAGATGCAATGTTGATCCTGGACAAGCATTATTATGTTGATCCAGGAACAATACCAACACGAGGATATCAGATAGAGCTATGCAACTTTAGAGTAGACTGTACCAGGAAAAAATAAAAGACAGCTCTGTGGGTGATAAACTTTTATGGAGCTCATCTAAAATTTGCTTTACTTTGAGCATGGTTGCTTTCAGTGAAGGACAGATGGTGGAACTAGCATCTGTAGCTCTTTGCTAGCCATCGGCTCAGCTAATCAAGAGAAGATGAAGTGGATTTTTCAACTGTGTTTATTTTGTTGTTGCTTTTTGAACATTTTTGAAAATAACTGTGTGGGATTTCTTGAAAGGTGATTGCCTTTTTCTTATATGTTACAACTGATTAGCAGACACCTCTATCTATGCAATGCACCCATGCAGGTTATGGATGCAGCTTGCATCCAGGGGAAAATGGTAAAAAGTCAAGCTTCAAATTACGAATCCCTAAACAATGGCTATATCCAAGATTCAAAACATTTTCACTTCACAAATAACATTTATGTTTACTTTCCAGAGTAAGTGTAAATTTTGAACGGTCACTGGCACAGTTGTATCCTGTTAGCTGGCAGTGTTTTAAGTTTTTATCTTTTATTGCTCCTGAGCAGTTTAAATTGGAATTTTAAAATCAGATAATTATACTCATCAACAATACCTCATGTTAATATCCTGCTTCTTGTGGCCTCTTGCCGTCATTACTAGGTGCTTATGCTACCTACAAGACTTGAAATCTACAAATTCTAACACTCTTTTAACCAAACCGAATTAATCAGAAATGTCCAAAGCAACAGGCCTCTCCAAATAACATATAACTAGAAAGCAAAGTTAGATTGTGTATATGGAATCACAAATACCAGGTCCAGTTCACAGCACACAGGAGCACTAGCACCGTTCCATTAGTTTGAGTGGATAAGAAACACACTTAAGACATTAAATGTCAAGTCAAAGCTAAATAATAATCATTATACTGTGTACGCAGCGCTGACCTACATTGTAATCTTTGCGCAAACACAATAATGATTACTTTGTGATAAGCATCCGAGTGGACACATTAAGCAGCGTTGTTATTTTGCAGAAAGGAGTTTACGACCCATTTATCAGAATGTTTGGTTTCTCCAGGTTATCTCAGATGGAGAAAATGGTTCAATGGAGCCAGAAAACGATATCATTAATTGGGTTTGTTGTTCTTGGGAGTTAGATAATCAAAAGAGTGAGTGCTAGGGTTTTGCTTGCATTGTGAAGCCTCACCATCAAATTTAAGCTTTCTTATTCTGAATGTTTTTCAGGAGACGATTTCTGTTTTTATATCCATGCGGGTGTCTGAAAGCTATCGTATAATTAATCAGGCTAATCACGGGCTGATGCCTGAGGCTGTTGTGAAGGGTCAGCTATTGTCTTTCTAAGGATTGCCATTTTCTCTGCCTTTCTGTGCATATAGGCATGTGTAATATAGCATATAGCATGTTGTGCTGCAAGTGTTTGGGAGCAAAGGCAAGTGGAGCAGAAAGCCTGCTGAAATTCAAAAATGTAAAAGTCATCTTTCAAAAAAAGAAATAAAAATCACACTTTATCTTCAGTCCTCAACAGGAATTGGTATCAAAGGTATTTCTGAGCTCTGGGATGAAAGTTGCCATGTATCAAAGTTATTACCATGGAAACACTCGATTACTCTTGCCTTGCATAAATGAGTCAGGATAAATTAGAAATCCAATTTGTATTGTTTGCCATGCTCAGAATAGATTACAAATGTATCAGCCAGCTGATGCTAATTCGTTTGGCAGCCTGTGTTGTTCTGATGAGAAACGAGAGGAGCGAGGAGGCGGTATTGGTAGTATGTGCAGTGTTGTTTGTCACCAGCTTTATTTACCTTGCAGCCGCTCCACAGGCTGCAGGCATATGGCTTATGATAATGAAAGTCCACATTAGGTCTCTCTCTCTCACACACACTGACTCATTCCCACATCATCTGCGATCCACTGCTCCTCTTTATTCACTCCACTTTCAGCATGCATGCACTTCCAAATCTGATACTAGTTAGATCATTTAAATTAGCATATAGCCCAAAGGTGAAAAAATTCCCTCTTTTTTTCCCTCTGCTTGCTCTTATTTTTCCAACTCCGCAGAGAAGCTGCCTATGGAGGGGTGTTGTAGAGGCAATGTTTGTAATGTTAATTTTATATCCCAGAGGAAACAGATACAACACTTTGATTGTTATTCGTACATCGAGGACTGACAGCAAGAGCGCTGATGTAAGGCAAAAACCTGCTATACATTGCATGGTCTTCAGGGCAACACGTGCATACCTTCTACCTAACACTCAGCGAATTATACATAGACATGGAAGGAATAGTGTGATTACAAGTAAGCAACCTTCATTGTAAAAAAAGGAAAAAGAAAAAAATATCCTTTAATGACTGCACAACAATTTCAGAATTTTGTGTGTGGATATTGGTTATTTGACCATATTTATAACCATAGTTATTTGAACACAAAGTGCATCAGAAAATAAGTTTTGTTTTTTGTTGTAGATAACAAATCCTTATGCATCACATATAACAACCTTTTTTCTATGTTAATGGTCTATACTTGTCTATCACTGTCACATTTAACATTTTACATTATACTTAGGCTATAATTCAAAATCCTGCTGCTTACCTTCCGAATTATTAACAATATAGCGCCAAGCTACCTCATTGAGCTACTTAGATCATACACCCCTACTAGAGCATTAAGATCATCTTCCCAGTCACTCTTGGTACTGCCAAGATCTAGGCTGAAGACTAGAGGTGACCGCGCGTTTGCCTTGGCTGCACCCGATTTATGGAATAACCTCCCCATCGCTATACGTGAGTCTGATTCCATCCATTCCTTCAAATCGCGGTTAAAAACCCACTTATTTAGCCTCGCCTTTTCTACCAGTTAATGCTTGCTTGATAGTTAGCTTAATGCTTATTCTTATCTTCGGCTTTTAATTCATTTTTTATTTATTTATTTATTTATTTTTTGGACTCTTTTATCCTCTACACTTAGCCTTCTTTTATGCTTTTATATGCAATTCTTTTGCCTTCGTGTGTTTTAATGCCATTCAACCTGCTAGCAAGTTTTGGTACCTTGCCATAGCCCTCATCCTTCCCTGTTATTTCATCTTACCCTCTTGCATGTTAAACACTTTGGTACACTACTGGTTTTTAAATGTGTTATATAAATAAAGTTTGTTGTTGTTGTTGTTGTTGTTGTTGTTGTCGTTGTTGTTGAAGATGCCAAAGCCACATCCGACACTTAAAAAGTAGCCTAAACATTTTACTATTATATTTTCATTCTCTGCCTTTGGTAGTAATAGTAACAGCTGTTTTAAGAAATTATTTAGTCATGTCACAGACATGCTGGGCTACAGTGAATAGCTAGTAAGCAAAAAAGGATGCAAGGCAAATCAAGGAAGGCTAACTTTGTTGAATTCTAACAATACCTGCCTTCCAGCTATGACATTTAGCATATTTGCAAGTGATACGTTTACACCAAAATAAAATAAACTGTTAAGTTTTGTGTGTTTGTGCTTTTTTACACCACCAGCCTATCTTATAACCCATGGACAGTAAACAGGTTTGCAGTAAAAAGCACCACAGAGGCCAACGACAATGTTGCTAGTTTCGCTTCAATATGTTAAGGTTCACCGCTAACTGAACAATACCCGACCTCTGCTTGAACAGAGATAAATGGAATTTAACAAAGACGTTTGTATTTTTGTGGCCTCTCCCAGTGAAGATGAAAGCCAGATGTTGGTGGGTGTTAGCTGATTTTTTTTCTCCACTGAAAAAGTGGATTTGTTTAAATGTGTTGCATGGACTGTTGCATGCTTGTTTTGCAAGAAATTCATACTAAAGGTTGTTTTCTCTACACTGCTACTTTAACTATTATTCTCTTTATGGCCAGAGAAGTGTCCCTTGATTGCTATCATTTAACCACTGAGCAGCAGCATCAGAATTTCATGAATCACTCTTTGCACTGCAGGTACACATCTGCACTGTATAGTGACAAAATTATTCAGTAAATGATTCCTGGATGGTGTTAATAAAAGTATAAGAACAACTTCATTATTTGCACAGCCTGCTATGTACTGTGCAACTGCCAGCACTTGTTTAGAGTTTTATTTATTCTTTCTTTTCACAGTTGTAAACCTGCAGACCATAAAACTTAATCCTTAAATTGCAAGGTTTGAGAGAAAACTAGAGACATGTTGTCCCGAGGCCAAAACTCCTTCGGTGTATCAAACAACAGGTCCTCTCTCAGTGGGTTCCTGGTGGTGCTGTAAAATTACTGTGATGTTAAGAGCAGCTATCAGAGCAACATTTGCCCTGTGGAAGCTGTGGAGAAGGCTCTGGAATGATGCCTGACTGAAGCAAGAGACAGAATTTTCCTATCCTATCTTAACCTATCAACCTTGGAGGTTTTCACTTCTTTTTTGCTGAAATGTTCTTGTTAGACTCTTGGTCTATCACCTTGCCATTTTCCCCCTCTTCTGTCTGTGTAACTATGGCCTGTATGATTTAGTGTTTCTGCAGCAGACATCAAAAAGGTGTCACACTAACAGAAGCATCCAGGGGTGTCACAAAGCATGTTTTTATAGAGTTAACACACGGTTACATGTACAATTGTTGTTTTTCGACGAGACACGACTTACCACATGAATTGGCAAATGAGTCTGGCTAGGACTGAATTAGGATTTGAGTTGTACGCTAATTAGAAATTACAAACCCCAGCACAAGCGCTGGCTCCGGAAGCCTGTCTGAGCATGTGTTGCTCTGCTCGAGTGGGATTTCGGAATCCTGTATGAAGTGAGCAGCCAAGCACTCTCACAATGGACTAGAATTTAAAGAACCACGTCTAAAAACAATATGAGCCACAAAAGCATAAAGTTATGAAAATGACATGGAATTGCACTCTGGTGACATTTGCAGAATAAAAGCGTTTCCTGTCTTTAGTCCACTAGAGTTCTCTTTGGTTGATCCGCATAGATCGAGATCTTAATATGACTTGACAAACATAAAATTTTCATTTATTCAGAGCAGCTGCACAAATGCCAAGCTGAACTGTCTGGACCAAAACTGAAGTTAATAATAAAAAACCTTGTATTATATTTTCTTCCTTGCAGCAGCTTAGGCATGGCTTCTACTGCTGGCTTTGCTGTAGTGGGCTGTACAGTAAATTCTGGTCCTGCTTGTCTCAGTGTATATTACCTTAGTGAGAGTCATCATTGCATATAGCTGTGCTATTTTGGGAAGAGAAGAAAATATTTCAGAGAATTCACAGATGCTTCAGGTTCAACCTGTATGGTCTGACTTATGAAGAAAGTGCCTACATTCCAAAAACAATTTAAAGTCTGAATGATTTATACATGTTTTTATTCAAGCGCTTCAGAGTTTTTGCTCCTGCATCACTCTGTTTTCCTCCCTCACCCCTGTGACATTTTCTTAGGAAGCTAAAAAAAAAGTCCAGTGTTAATCTCTGCGCCATATGGGTGGACTGATAGATGCTGCAATGCTAAGTGGCTCGCTCAAACCATGCCGGCACAAAATAATTATAATTTATGAGGCCAAACCTTCCGATTCATCACAGACCCAGCCTTTTTGGGCAGCCATGACACATCATTATGGGGGTATCGCCTTTCCCATTCATTGGCTACCTAATCCAATAGAGCAGTGGTTTTAGCCAAAGATACCCCTACACATGCAGTTGCCTTTGGTGATGCTGTTTAGTAATTGCTTTAACTTGCCAATCACAGCCGCTAGGATGCAGACAGAGGAATTAGTAAGGGAGGCTGATTTGACATAAACATGTGATTAGGACACTCTTATGGCACCACTGCTACAGATGACTTCCTGCAGCTTAAAGACAAGCATACATGTGACCAGGTATCATATGATCATCTCACAGTGCCATAGTGGTATACTGGCTAATCGCGTCATTACGCTGCACTTTTCAGGTTGATCCATCTCTGACTTTCAAGCCGTAGATGGCTCGAAAATAGAATTAGTTCCCATTTTCATGCCGCTTTGTTTTTCCAAAAAATCCAATTTGCAGCCGAATCAGTTTCAATTTCAAAAGCAGCCATTAGTACTAACGCCATAAAATTAAATGGACAATATTTCATCCTGCACTCTTAGCATCTCAACAAAGCGTAACGGTGGTTCTGTGTCTGATGACAATAAGAAAGTGACACCGCCAGTAACAAAGACAGGAGTCTCATTTCATCTGAAACTTTGCTTTTGTGATCAGTTATTCATCATTCATCACAAAGAAATGGAGGCATTTTGGGGAAACTATCATTATTTTAAACAACTTTAAAAGAAAAGAATAAAACTAAAAGCTGTCTTCGTTATAAAAGTGAATCCAATGCTAGATTAGTGCAGACTGTGACACAAACTCTGCTAAACACAGGAATAAGAGCACTGATTTCTTTTTCTAAAGCAGAGCTTTGGCTCTAAAGTCAGCATCAAAAGTCAGAAATGTATTTATTAAGTAACTGGCAATCATCAACAACTCTGTCAATCTATGCCAATACAGCTTATTATGTTTGTTTGTAAAGTTAAAAGTTTAAGTCTTAGTTACTCACACACTTAACAAAATCTCAGTCTTATATAAATCACATTTGAAATGCTAAAGGCTCTGCAGTGACACACAGGCGATCAGCTGAATATAGCAGGACAAGCAGAGGGCACGTCAACACCATCAAAAGTCACTGTAGCATTCCAGTTGTCACCTATGAAGAGTGCAGATGCTCTGAAGGGTTGGAGGACAGAGTTTGCACTTGTTTGCCTCTCAAACCCAATTCCAAGCAGGTGCCCGGACAGAAATAGCATCAGTTGGCAGGATATGTGTGTCATGTACCAACCTGCTAACCTCCTAACCCAGCAGGGTGATGCCAGGGGAGTTCCGGAGACTTCTTTCACTCCACCTCTGTGTGACCTCTATCTGCAGCCAATCGGTCCAAATGCATTCAAAGTTTCGAGAAGCTGGAGTTTATTCACAGAGAAGAGCGGACGGTTCGTTACTTTCTTTTGTTCCTTGTGGCACGACTGAGCCGCTGTAGAGCACGAATACAACATGCTGGAGTCCAAATTCAAAGGTCGTTACAGCGTTGTTGTAACTGTGCTTCACACGGCACAGTTAACGCACACATGGTCTCATTCAAATTTGACAAAAGTTCTCTCTGAATTGTTTTGTTCGTTGAGCAGCACTTGACTTACATTAGCCATAGAGCATGCATGCCTTTGTCTGCCATTGGGTTGAAACCTTATTATTTCAACACCCAGTCTTGTGTAATATGTGCGATGCATGTAGGTGAAGTAGTAAAGTGCAGAACTGAAACATCGGAAATGGAAAAAAAAAATCCACTGCGTTTCAGTCATTATAGTGTGTCCAATTTGGGGTCCCCTCTGAGCTTTATTATGTGCATAAATCCACTTTCATGTGGGGTGGGTGCCGGGGCACAGGGTCGGAGGGGAGCTGTCACTGACTCAGTGCGTTTTTTTAAAAAGGGCAACTGCATCACTTTGATTGAAGAGCCGTTAAGTGCGTTGAAGGCTTCGGCATTCAGCGCGCAGGCCACCTTTACGCATCAGTACTTCCTCTGTTGCTTCACAACTGTGTTTTTAGCGCTGATTACATGTTCCCCCTAAACGTCGGACAAAGGATGAGTCCAGACGTCCACAGACAGGCCACTCTCCATTTTAGCTCAGAGTTGATGTGCTCAGCTAATCTTCTTGAAGGACAGAGGGGTCAGCAGAGATGAACCGTGAATCGCCTCCACCCCATCGCACAGCACCCGCATAAAATAGGGCCTCTCCTTTTAGCATGGCAGTTATATATCCATGTTAGGGAGCACCTGTCTCCATGGTGTATTTATGAGGCACTGCGCAGCTGTTTGAGGGGTTCCAACACACGTTTTCTATATGATTCATGCCTGCCCACCCCACCCCCAGTCACATGCTCCTCTTATTAGCTGCTCTGTTCCTTTAGACAACATTGCTACTTTTTCATTTAAAAGGGGGATTAAACATGAAGTGACCTTCAGTTTTACTAGTAAACCCACATATGGAGGTCACTCTTTTTTTCCGACCCAGTAGAAGGTTTTGGCCGATACGCTGAACCTGGAGTAGCTGACTGAACAGAGTCGTGTTCACATGGAGTACAAGGGTGGAATGCTGGTTAGTGCGGACCTAGAAAATAGGGGAGATGCTGATAATTAGCTCTTGAAGTAGGTCACATTTTAATCTCTTTCAACAAGAAAGCTCCTTGTTATCAAGACAGGCAAAGCAGAACATTTTTAAACTAAGATGTGCCACAGAGTGGTCAATCAACGCAGTGTTTTGACTTGTTAGTGAAACACGATGCTATTATCCAGCCAACTTAGCAATCCATATGTGTCTTTTTAGGAAAAGCTCTCAAGCTTTCAGTCTGTTTTTGTGTTTTTGCAGTTATTTTACAATAAATGTTCACATTTCTTTGATCGCAGGACTACAAAATACAATAGTCATGATCATGTACACTATCAGACCTTACAAAGGTTTCTTATGGTGTGTAAAACATTTATTTTTTTTACCTCTGAGAAGGTGCTCGGCTCTGTTACTAAGCTTCGGCTGTAATTTCGCAATGAACAATAACCTACAGTACCTTCACCCCTCCCTTCCTCCTCATCCCCAGCTGCCCCGGTGTGCCCTCTCTCAGCCGTTTGACGCTAATAGAAATTAGTTACCTTGGAAATGCACGGCCCATCCTGCTTCAGTACAGGCAGAGCAAATGAAGACTGATCACCTTTATGGAGAAACCACTCACGACCCTGAAGCAACACTGGTTATAATTTTAACTCTTTATTTTCATTATATCATCTGGTCCCTGTTTACTTACTTCATCATTTGCCATCTACTTGTAGGTATCTTTTCAGGGTTACATTAATGGGGTTTTGTTGTTATAGCTGCATGGTTTGCTCGGTCTCATTTTGAAAATAGGGCTCATCAGAGATTTGATGAGAACATACTAATAGCACAGATGTTTGGAGGGAAAATCAATAGAGCTTAGCTATTGGGGGTAGAGGGATAAAAGGACACTCAGTGCCTGAAATAGCATGAGTGCACGGAACTAGGCAACTCTTGAGTATGATTAGCTGCCCACTGTTCTCAAGAACATTTTTCCCAAACCACATTATTTTGATATTTTTTCCTCTGTGCTTTTGTGCTAGTAGCTAACCTCCTGCAACAGTGTTCATCTTTTTGATCCGTCTTTAATGCTCCGTGACTCTAAAAAGCATTCGTTACAGAAGTTATGGGTTTTTTTGTATTTCAATATGGAAACATATTTCTCTATGTACATCACAGGGACCTATAATTTGAAGTAACATTACTTTATTGATAAGAAAGAAAAAGAAACATTTCCAAAGACTAAATTTTCATTTTTGCCTTGAGTATCAGCCTCTTTGTGAGTTTGCAGGTAAAATAAAAGGTCAAATCAGACAGCGTGTGAATCAACAAGTGCCTTTGCTAGATTCATAACAGCATAGAAAATGTTAATGGATACTTCTGTCATGTTCATTCACAGCTACATGTTTTTTTTTTCTAGTAGCTTCACATGATTCATAGTTCAAAAGGAATACTTACTTCACTTATACGGGATCTTGGTGCAAGCCATTCAATTTATCCAGAGGTGGAAAATCCCCCCCAACCCCATCCCTTTATGCCTGCTTTCTTCTAATCGGATGCCTCATCCCTCAAACAGAAGGTTTGAACTGCAGGTGGGTAAGGCTGCTGTGCTCAAATCCATGGCTGTGTATGTGAGGTCTCCTCTCATTGACCCCATAAAAAACCAAGCAACCAAGTGTTTGCCTCACAGAGTGTTTGCCTCACAGGGATTACTTGTACCAGTGACCCCATTCTTTGATCTCTTGTCCTTGTTTAATAAGAGCATCCACAAGTAACAGTATATGACAGAAAATAATGAAAGTGTGATAGGCTGCCTGTTTGGGTTTAACAAAAGCTAATCTTTAGGGACCAGATTTACTCACTAATGGAAATCGTGCAAAAGTAAGACAGGAAAGAGAGAAAGGAAACTCATGAGAGCAAGGGACTTTACTTTCTCTTGAGAAGGCCAATATAACATTTAGCTTTCGCTGCCAGATACCAATGAAAAAATAAATAGATACCCGAAAGGTTAGCTAGAGAAGATTTGGAGGGTGAAGTCAACAGTGGTCCTGGTGGTAATCGGAGCACTCGGGGCAAGACGCTCCATGTCTGTTTGGATGTGTGGAGCTTGCTACAGCACTGCATGACCCGACCAAACCTTTCACCACACAAAATCCACCATCACAAGCTTTTACATCTTTCATTTCAGCTTTTATAACCCCAAAGGCTATAGATTGCCTCTCTTTTCTGTAACAGAGTGGACTCCTCACATCAGAACAAGTCAGATCAGATCAAGTCCACATCAGAACAAAAGAAAAAAGCTTACGCTTTACTCAGGGGGAGCTGCATTTTAGGAAATGGATTTAAATGAACAGAATGTATTGAGTATGACGTCTAATTCTCCAGATTTGGTTGCTAATGGTGATTGGAGTTAGCTCTTTAAGGTCACTTGTGGAGCGGAGAGAGCAGTTTCTATGCTGTGTTGAAGTGTACCTTTTGATTAGAAGCCCAAGAGCAAGTGCAATTTCACAGTCCTCGCTGCAAATTTGAACAGAATTCCATTTTGCTAAAATTATGGTAAAAATGAATAGAACACTCAAGTCATTTCCTCCCTTTCTTTCTTCGCTTAGAGGGTTTTTTTTTCTTCACTTTGAAATTCTTAAAATTATGCACAGAACTGAAAATATAGTTTCAGAGAACCACAGAAAACTTTTTGTCTCACTTGTGCCTTTTCTTTTTCAACGAGTCATTTGTTTGTTTGTTTTTTAAAATGTCCAGGGTGTTTTCACACCTGCAGTGTTTAGTCCATTTAAATTGAACTCTGGTTTGTTTTCCTGTTCAGTGTGGTTCACTTGGAACTGGAACAAAAGAACCACACCACGACTGTTTGGGGTACTATAGCTGCACAAACGTCTGCATGGCCTTGCAACTACCTGTGAAATAAACATAAACTCTCCATTTCCTTCCAAAGTCCATAACACAGCATCTTCTTCTGTACTCACTTTTGTTGTTTATGCCCCAGACACATCTGGCCAATGAGCAGACTGAACATTGTCATGTGGTTTTTAGTGACATGTTTTGGTTCTCTTGAAGTTTAATGAACTTATCAACTGATTCGGGCCAGAGGAAACAAACTATACAAATGACTGTGCTCTATCAAGGTATACTAACATGTTGATCTCAAGGTTAAACGTTATAGATGTGCAGCTATCGCTAAGGTATCATGAACATTTCATTTTTTTGCTTCCAAATATGGTCTGCTTTTGATGAGTAAATATACACTGATATTACGTGTAAAATACATGAAAGGCATTGATTGAAAGCCCATAACTGCATTGTTATCTCTGCTGCAGAGAGTAGGCCCGCACTCACTCTTCTTTCTCTTTTCTTGTCACATCATATTATTTCCCTTTGTTCAGCACTATCTCTCACATCCTGACTGTACATGGATCTGAGATATCCACTCACCTTTTAGAAACCAACCCAACCCCCAAAACCCTTTGATAATATCAGCTTGAGCTTAGTAACATCTCGCTAACATAGCTGGCCATTAACATTTTCTGTTCAGAGAGCCTATCACCACCCATTAGAATTGTGTCAGAAGACTTGAGTTCACTGGGGGAAGGTACCTGGTGTCTGGTGTCAGACCTGTCAACTCAAACCTACCCCTCCAATCTGCTTCCAAACTTAATAGATGCAGACAGCCTGAGCTTCAAGTACCCAAATCAATGGTGCATGACAAGGTCAATGTGCAGACAGCTATTTCCAGTTACAAACTGGTGGAAGTATGAAAAACTGGGTGAGGGGAGAGGGTGCTAACAGCCTCCAATTCACCTTTAAGCACCTTAATGTACAGTACAGGGTCATAATACTTTAATATGCTGTGATTGGTCAGGCGTTACATTATTCAAACAGTGGTAATCCAAGGTTGCTTTCACTTCAAAAATAAAACATGGCTGTAGGCCTTGAAGTCAATTTGTCCATAATAGAAAGACACACATACCCCCCCACCCACCCCCCCACACACACATATATATATATATATATTTGCATTTATGACCTTTAACTTTATCATATTTGCTACATTGGTCATTTTTGCGCCATGTAATTCTCACAGTCTTTTTATCTTAAACAAAAACATACAAGGGGGTTAGGGTAAAAAGAAAGTCACAATGATGATGCAGGGGTCTTAACAAACGAATGTATTAGATGTGATTTGTGTATTTTTTTAGACCCTGCGTCACGGGGTTAAGACATGACAAACAACTGATTGGCAACATTTTTGCAGTTTACATTTATGTGACTTGGTTAATTAAGGATTGGTAATACATTGATGCAATGAATTTGCCTAACCTGTTTTCTCTCTCCCATGCTCTTTCTTTTTAAATATATTTTAAAAAGAAGGTGGATGGATGGGAATTTGCAACATACACTGGCATGAAATTGCACAGAGGTGTAAGAAAGGGAAAGTACATCAGTGTGTAGACAGGTAACCGCACCAAGACCGTAGGCACATCTGATACCCTGTCTTTTTTTTCTTTTCTTCAGTCATCCCTGTCTCCATGGCGTTTTCTATGGGCAACGTCTCAAAGTGTCATTTACTGGGAGAGGTGGTGAAAGGCCGCTGGCCGTTCCTTTGGTTTCAGCCTCTTTGTCTCCACGGTTAAAGCTGCTGAATGGTTCGGGATGTGCAGCGTGATACTGCAGAGCACACTGCCCCAAGGCAGGAGCATTATCATTCATTCTTGCATCAGCGTGCATTTCTGGAATATGTAAAAAGAGAAATTGCAGTGCTTAGAGATCGTCCTCTCGCAGCGACCAAGGCCTGCGCAGTCATTTGTCTGCTACATATGGAAACTTGATGGAAAAACATACAATGGCACGTTGGAACATCTAATCATTTCAGCTTTGCCCGTGCAAAAAGCACCACAATGCAGGCGTCATTGTGCGCCTCGACAAAAGATGAAAGGCATTTCTTTGCGCTCAGAGGAGACTCGCAAGGCAGTGGTATCAATGGCTGAGTATAAAAGGCACTGCTTTATTTCCTAACTGTTTAGACACCTCGAGTCACTCATGCAAATTGCCAATCGCCACAGTTAATGTTTTCACACATGCAGTGGGGAGGTGCACCTGTTTAGCTGTGTGGGTTTATTTGTCAGACACAACGTTATATTTTTCAAAGGGAATCAAACAGGAAGGGCCTGTGAAATGTTTGCATGCAGGCTGATTTAACATGAAATGGCTTTCCTCAGATAGCCAGTGGGATTTGCTTTGATGCCTGACATGTTATTGTGCTGCGTGTTATTGTATGTAGGTTACAAAAAAGAGGCTCATTCCCATCCAGGGTTTCAATCCTCCAAGTGTGAATGCATCACTCATATGGCGTTCCTGGGTGTAGCGTGTTGCCACACACACACACACACACACTCGCACCGTGACACTCATGACAGGGATGATGTTTATAAATTAACAGTAGAATTGAAATTATTTATCAATATAAAGACATTTCTAAAAAAAGAAGTAGGACTTTGCGTCCCACGACTGTGGCTGTCAGCCCGGCATTTTAATATGGATGGCATCTCATGAACTCATCTGGTGTCAGAACTGTTGTTTGAATTCAAGCCTTTTCTACTTTTGTTTATTTGGGGCTTGCAATCTGTGCAAATGAAAATGAGGGAGGAGGGAGCGTGTGTGTGGTGGTGGTGCTGGGGTGTTAGGGAGGAAAAATAACGAATGAGAGCAAGCGAGACGGCTACAGATAAAGACTGAGGGGCAGAAAGATGGTAAACACGCAGATTGTCTTTGTGGCCGACTGCGAGATGACCGTGGGAATGGCAGCTGTGGCAACAGAATAAATTTGAATGCTCATCTTGGTTAATAAATAACTTTGTGAACCAGAGCACCTGGCCCAGTCTCCAGTGCAATCCGGTACCATGGTGGGCCTGCGTTGACTATTCACTATAACCTTCCCGTCAGATGAATAGGTCTCCACACCACAGCCACGCTTTTCCTCTTTGCTCGTCTGTTGCGGAGTGAAACAGAACACAGTGCCACTAGCGGCGGGGAAATAGATGGAAGTATTCATATGCTTTACACAAACAGACCGGGGCTAATTGAAAGATCTCATTCTAACGGAGTTTACAGCAGCAATCCTTGTGGGACACAGAGTGGCCTCGGACTGAAATGAAATGCGGTAGATAATGAGAGAGCAGGAGTTGAAAGAGAGAAGAAAAGAAAGTATAAAGAAACTAAATGAGATTCAGAACTAGGAGAAACCATCAAGGCACATTGTACTGCCCTGATTCAGATGATATTAGCACAGTCTCCTCATCAACCTGCTTAGGAATAACGTACGATCCTCGCATAAAGAAGTGCTTTCAAAATCCAGGTTAGGCATTAACTGTGTAAATAACCCCCACCCCAAGATCACAGTTACACACGCCCCTCTTGTATCCTACCCTCTTAACTCCAACCTAATTTCTGTTACGTTTCTCTTTCTTCATTCCTCTTGATGATATTCCCACTAATGCTCCGTCACTTTCCTCAGGCCATGACTTTTGCTCTCAGGGTAAGCCGTTTCCCCCTGCTGGGGTGGATGAAGACCAGAGGCCCCCCTATCATTAAACTCATTTCCTGAAACAACAGGGTGCACTAATGAGAAATTCTAATTAATATTCTAATTATTTTTATAATTGCTTGTGCTAAGTGATTCTGCGCGGGGCCAATCCTTAATTCTGCCTCAGTTGTTAGTCGATAAGAGCTAAAGTTCATATTTTTGATCCTCTCAGCAACACGTGAAACTATCAGGAGTAATTAGAAAGTCTTTTGATGATAAATAATGCCCCCACAACTCATTTAGCTTAAGCCTACATGACGCTCTACCTTACTGTGTATAATATCATCACGCCTCAAGCCACTGAAGAGGAGATAGGGGAGGTGTTGAGGGGACTGGGTTGTTTTGTGTTTATAGAAGCAAATCATGAGGGGATGTTTAAAGGGCTGGTTAACACAAATTAAAAGAAAACACGTGTTCTCATTATCACCATTGTTTTCTAGCTGTGCTGATGGTTTCATTAAAATGTTTTTCTTTGGGTTCACATTTGGACACAGTGTCCCAATATAGGGGATTTTTAGGGCTCATGGCAATTAATATTGCCAACAAAAAATTCAGCTGAAACTCCAGAAAACACACTATAAAACGTATTCCTAGGGCCTGTTTGATTTCAAGTAATGCTAATATAAAATGGTAACTGGGTAACTGGAACACTGTTTCTCCAAAGAAACTTTGCAAGCCTAATTTAACAGAGCTTTGAGCTTCAGATTAAAATTCAACTCAACTCTGTTTAAATTTGAGTTTGCCTCTTTTTTTGCTATACAACCCTTAGAGAATTAGTATTTATAATCGATGTATGTAACTGGTATAGGGCATATAATTATGAAAACCTGGCTAATATTGTGTTGGTCCCGCTTTTGCTGACAAGACGGCCTTGAACCGTCGAGGCATGGACTCCGCTAGACTCCTGAAGGTGTCTGCACCAAGATTTTAGCAACAGATCCTTTAAGTCCTGTAACTTGTGAGTTAAGGTCTCTGTGGATCGGATTTAAGCATTGGACAGATGCTCGATTGGATTAAGATTTAGGGAATTTTGGAGCAAAGTCACGACCTCAAACTCATCATTGTCATCCTCAGACCATTCCTGAACCATTTTTGCTTTAAGGCAGAGCGCATTATCCTGCTGAAAGAGGCTCTTTCAGAGGTGGTCAGGGGGTCAGCAACCTGACTACTCTGAGACTATGAAGTCCCGTCCTTAACAAATGCACTGTGTATTATGACACCCTTCTATCAGAACAAGCATTAAAACTTTTCTGCAATTTGAGCTACAGTTGCTTGTCTGTTGGATCAGACAGCACAAAGGCCTGCCTTCGGCCCCCATGTGCATCAGTAAGCCTGGGCTACACATGGAGATGGAGATGACCTCACCCAGTCACCTACCCATCACAATGTGGCCCTTGTCAAACTCACTCAAATCTTTACGCTTGCACAATTTTCGCTGCTTCTAACACATCAACTCTAAGGACAAAATGTTCACTTTTGTCCTCAGAGTTGACTTTTGCTTCCCCAATGTTTTGTACATCTTTATAATCCAGCAACCACTTTATGCCAAATTGATTTATTCCTTCACCCAGTACTATGGTAAATCTATATCTCTGAAGAAGCTTATGCTTAAGTTCAATAAGGGTTTTCCCCACTAACCTTAAATGACACAACCTCTCCAATTTTTTTTAAGTGTGAGGTTATCTTCTCGGGAATTACAGATGTAGGTGCTGGATTTGAATTTATTTATTCATTTATTTTTAATTTTCACACATTTTAAGAATAATGCTATGGTAAACAAATAATATACAGTGCAGCTAGAAGCAGGTCTTGCTATTGCCTCCAACTAAATACTGATGAAATCTCACAAAATACAAAAACAAATTGGTTTTCATCCTACGATATCAAGCACTGCTGTTCTATTGGATTCAAATTATCCACAAGATGTTCTTTGATGTCTCTGTGTTAACAGGCCTCTTTTAAATAGCTACAAAGTCCACATCAGAAGGCTGGAGTGGTGGCAGGCATCACAAGTCTGTCATTCAGGATACTGTGGCTAGAGCCCATTAGAGCCCCAAGTTTACAAGTTTTTCCTATTGTGAACACAGTAGTGACACCACAGGTTAATAAAGGACCTTTCTTCAGTGCATTTAAATGTGATACTAAGGAGTGCTTGTGTATGAGTACACTTGTCTGTGGCAGACTTGTCTCACTCTCTCACTACTCATTCTGACAGAATGGGAGTATATTATATCCAGGGAAGGTAGAATTGGCTGAAAGAACAATTAGTAACCTAAAGAACAGGCAAAGTGTAACATTATGAAAGAAAATTAAACAATGAACACCCCGTGTTGCACTTCAGTTCTGTTTTCTGAGCTTATCTATTTACGGGTATGTGTTTATCAGTGTTTGCGCCATATGGAAGATTCCTTATCTGGTATTGCCATGCGTGTGCCTGCTGATAAGACCCAGACTTGTGGAGGCTTGCGGGGGCTTTGTGGGAACAGTCAACGATCTTAAAACTGAACTCAATTAAATGAGACGATTAGTCATTTTGCCTACAGAGAAAATGCAGCTTGACCAAATTATTCATAAATACTGCAATATGTTTTCACTGCACTCAGGAAGAAAATGCCCATCATGCCTGAAATAAATTGTAATGTAAAGTTGGTGAATCATTGACAGCTATAGCAGGACTCCTGCCTTCCTTCCCCAAAGCCATGTAGATTCTTACAAAGCAGCGTGACCATAAATGTCTTCTAGGCGTAGTCTGGGAGTGATCAGTGGCAGATGAGACCTCTGACCAATTCATCTGGACATGCAGAGAGGAGCTGGAGATATCCTGATACTCCCCTCTGGGAGAACATCATTGCTAGCCTTGGAAATGGCCAGAGCCATGGCTATCAAAAACAGAACTCCCCCAGAACAGGATCAGATGAGATCAAAGGAATGAAGAGTATTTCTGACAGACTGTGTTTCCAAAAGCCTGTGTAGCATCACCCTCATACTGAATGCCAATCCAGCCTGCAAGGAATATTTCATTTTTGTTAACGTATTTGTTGAAATTCAAATCGCAGTTCCACTCATTTTATTTTTTACTTGCAGACAGACTGATCAGGCCATGTGATGTTTACCAACTTATAATTTTGTGCTTGTTTAATGAGATTTTACACACTCCTGCTGCAATTTGACTAAGCTCTGGCCAGACGTATGCATTACTTAGTCATCATGCGGTGCTGAGAATGAGCAGTGGAGATGTTGAACACATTTAACTTGCCCGCTGTGATAATTCCTCACAGGGTCGACTCCGGCTATCTGCTTTGCTCCGAGCTGTAAACACTCCTTGCAGAGTTTCCCCTAATACCCTTATTTTCCCCATTTCTGTTTTTTTTCCAACCATTCCTGTATTTCTTGCATTTATCTGGGGACCGTGTGTCCTGTTTGTTGGAGGCACAAACTGTTTTTGCATTCGCTAACATACACAGAGCATAAATATTGGATTAAGTAAACAAATCCGAGAGGCTCACTCCTGAATGATATCAGTGGGTCGGCCTTTGGAGCCAGCAGGAATGCCACGGTCGCAGTCTTTACTTGAGACTCAACACATGAAAAGAGAGCGAGAGAGAGTGAGAGAGGCCGAGAGAGGTAGAGGGAGAAAGGGATAGAGAGAGTCAAATGGCACTTTAATCCTCCCTGAGTGTTATCTCGCAGGTGTTTTGCAGACTGCGCTCTCTTTGGAAACTTTGAAATCAGGCCAGGCTTTCATGTGCAAGGATAAGGCAGTGAGTCTGTGCCTGGCTGTTTGTAGGCAATAAACAGCAACACAACAGTGCAGCACTGGAGCCCACAACTCCACTTAACATGTTGCCTCCCCCAAGCTCCTTGTTAGGCTGCTGGCCATGTTATTTTTTTCCATTTATTTTTTTTACTTAAAAACAAACCAAGCAGTTACCTTTGCTTTGTTCTTTTGATTCCAAAACAGTGGAAACAGGAGCATGTGTTGTCCTCAAAGAGGAAATGGCATTGCATAATGAGCCACGCCAAAAGCTGCAGAGAGTTTGCTAAAGTAATTTGAATTGATGTTGTATTAGCCTCACCGATTAGCTCACACCAACACCCATGTGGATATAGAGTTACATTTTTCCTGCTTATTCACACACATAGACACGCACAGCATTTTTGACTTAATTAGAATTGAACCCTGTGCATATGGCCCTCCTTAGAAATTAGCCAGATTGTAAAAGTTGAGATGAGAGCAAACCCGCGGCCGCCCCAGCAGGCACCCAGTATCGGATGTCGTGGAGTTTTAATGACCCGCTACATCACCAGGCTCCAGTGATGGCAGATAGCCTGGCAGCATTCGGTTCCCCCAGGAGAGAATGTGCTCCTTTATTGGCCTCCTCAGCGCTGAGTTGTCCCCTGTGCCAATGTAATACAGCAGCTAGCGTCAGAGAGGGGAAAAGACCCCTTCCTTGATTAATCGGTAGTGTGTGTTTCTGAACGCTGGTGAAGTGCTCGTGTTCCATATTTTCTAATGGTTATGGGCACAGTCATTTAGAGTGCTGCTATGGGAGCCATCAGTCAGGATGTTGCACGGCTGGAGTGGGCCAAGACACGGAGCTTTATCGAGCGAAGCGTGTGCACATGAGAGCATGTCTGGCAAGGAGAGGAAGAAGGATGAGGACAGAAAAAAAGCAGATGCACGGGTGCACGCATGATGTGTATTCATGTGTCAAAAATACGAGGCATTGGTTTCCGAAAGGCCTGTCTTTCAACAGCGTTACGTGTCTCTGGGAAGCAGCTTGCTGAGCCACACCACCTCACCTTCTGTTGTGTAAAACTCCACGTGACGTTTAGCACCTCTCACCAGGTAACAGCTAAGTCATTCTGACAACAGCGTGGGGCACACATTATATCTGAGGGAGAGGACCATTCAGAGCACTTGACTCCCCGTGGCCCTGCATTATGGGCAACGGACACGGAGGCCAAATGAGACAGGCCGTAGCAGAGAGCAGTTTTTCTCATTACGTTATAAATCCAACAGAGCCTGGCAACTCCAGTGTCTCAACATAATACCCAAATTCAATGTGGCATTTCATAACCACGCTCCTTTCACGGTACTGTAACTGTGCTGGTTCTGGTGAGGAGAGCAGCTCTTTCTGTCTGAAAGGTTGGAGAGTTATACATATTAATCAGTACTTTGAAGATGTTGTTTTCTACATAATATGCAGGCAATGCACTAGTGAGAGTGTGAGCAATGATTATGGGAATGTCAGCATTAATGTTTTCATATTAAGTAGAATTTACTGTCAGAAGGTAGAGCAGGAATAAATAAGGTCTATTATAACAGAGATTTCTTGTTTCCTTTTTTTCTCTCTCTCAAACTTTCATTTTAATGGATCAGTTAATTCACGTCCGAGGGTAAAGTAAATCCACACAAATCCTTCCCATTTTGTTCAGCTTTGGTGAATGATAATGAAGTGAAATTGCACTGTTGACTAGCAAACTGTCTATTCAGTGCTTTTTGAGGTAGCAATGCTGATGATAGAAATATAGCTCTGGATAACTTTGTAACCTTTGCGTCTTGTTAAAAAATGGAGCTGAACAAGCTTAAAGAGCTACTGTGCTCAAACCCCTTTAGGACAGTGCAGGAGAGTGAGGCAGGTGTAGCAACCACACCAGGTGTTAGATCTTTGGGTAGCCTTACAGGATGCATACTGGCCCAAAAGACATCGCTTCACAGTTTCTGCAAAACAGTTCCAAACCAAACTTTAATCTCAGAAGCTCTGGTATTGGATTGGATTGATATTTGTGCAATAGGATCGATACTTTGTTTCTATCTTCTAAGTTCAGTATATAGCACTCTGAATTGGGTTATAATAATTTTTTTTTTTTGGAACTTAGAAAATATACTTTAAACACAAAAAGTGTATGAACCTTTTTGTGCTGACTATCATGTCTATATCTTATTTATTGCCTACAGCACGTTTAAACAATAGAAGTTGACCCAAAGTGCTTTAGAGACAGGCCTCCAAAAAACTCAAAATACATGTTTTTCTGTGTGTTTTTGTGTTATTATGGAAAGTAAAAATCACAGTGATTTAGTGGTCAAAATGTGTTCAGGATTTGCAAATTGATGATGATTCATCTCATAAATCCTGACACACTGCTCTCCCTAACATATTCTAGGTTAAATTTATTGGTATTGGTATAGCAATACTGGCAACACTACCATTTAGTCCGACAACAAGTGGAGACGTGTTATCAGATGACCCTGAACCTTCCCTTGGTTACCAGGGAGTGTTTCTTCTTCATTTACCTCTTTTCACTGTGTTTGTTTATACATTTGTTAATTATTATAAATCTCTTCCACAGACTGTCTGTTATTCTGTCTCCCTTTACTCAGCCCCAGCTGGCCATCAGATAGCTGCCCCTCCCTGAGCCTGGTTCTGAGCGAGATTTCTTCCTGTTAAAAGGGTTTTTTTCTTCCCACCTCGCCAAGTGTTGCTCAACATTGGTGAGGTGTCACTAGCTCAAATTTGTTGTCCTAGTGTTTTTAAACTGCATAAAAAATGACATATTGTCTAAAATTAATCACCTATAGGCTCTATATAACCATGAAGTATATGAGGTTTATCGGGGTAGATGTTATACTACACATGGACAGCTAATCAGCATGCAGAGAAAAAAAAATACAGTTTATTCAGACATGCAGTAAAAGATACAGAAGTACATGTTGTTGAAGCCAGGAGAGGGATAAGAAAAAGGATAACTGAATAGAAGCGACGAAGGTGAGTGACTGACAGCCAAGCGAGGCTTGTGCTCCACTCTGTGTGATAAAGAATAATTACATTTGAACTGAGCAAAAAGGGCAGATTTGACATTTGGGGAGAATAAGGGGCAAAGGCACGAGCACCCTGGAGCCCAAACCTGCCGGCTTCACTACTTGCAATCTCACCTTTCATCACTGCAACCTGGTTTATACATCTCCCCACTGTCACCTTTTCATTTTTTACCCACACTCTGATCAGCAGCAGCAGCAGCAATAGAATTCCAGAAACACTGGGGCCATCCAAGCAGAAAATGTGCTCCAAACACTGCTCTGCTTTGGCCCGTGACGATGCTGAGGCTCTGCTTTGTACGAGGTTATCAGGCGGAGCAGAAATGGCCACAGCTGAGGCCCATTGGTCATCCTGGAGAGCTACTGAGAGGGCTAGGGAGAAGACGTGGTTGATGGATATCTTTAAATTATATCTGGGGGACGGGACCTATGGCTGCCTTGGTGAATGTTAAAAACCTGTATTACATGAAGCAGTCTTCACCACATATTTCTCTTCATAGGTGTCTGTATTGTACAATTTTAGCAGCATGGCTCTATGGCCAGTCATGTAGTCCACTGCCTTGATTAATAATGAATTAACTTTGGGGACTATTTGATGGACTGTCGACGTTTGCAAAGAGATCGGAGTGACAAGACTGTGGGTAAGAGCTGGGGGCTCAGATTTTTGTGACTGACCATGTAGCACATGTATTTTTGATTTATCTGATTTACTAACCTTTTGCAAACACAATTTCAGTAAATTGAGCAAAATTTCACTTTTTTTGTAGCATTAAATATCGGTACAATTATCAGTATAATTGTACCGATATTTAATGCTACAAAAAAAGTGAAATTTTGCTCTTTACACTGAAATGTCCCTGCGTTTATAAAACAGCACGACTTAGCACAACTTCGGTAAATCACCTGTAAAACTGACCACACCTATGAGCGCTATTTGAGGATTGTGCGATTCGAAGATTGCATACTAGCCACATGCAGAGCTTGTAGAAGCATGGCCATGTAACATAGCTCCCATCAGTCCTTCTGTAGATAAATACAATAATAAAAAATAAGTAATAGCAAAAACACAGCACGTCTTATTTTTTTACTGATCATACACTAGTGAAAGCAACAATTATGAATAATGAAGTTATTTTTAATGGTAGAAATCTTGATATTCCTTTTATGCTAATTAATCAGCATCAGGGTTGCCAGAAAATTGATATTCAGATGCTAATTCATATTAAAAATGACTATTGGGTAAAAGACTCCCCATATGGAAAAGAAATAGTAAAAACTTATATATGATTTACTCATGAAAG
>NW_005187502.1:978853-985799 GCF_000239375.1 Pundamilia nyererei
TGAATTTTACTTTTGTGGTCACAAAAGAAAAGCGGCAATACTTTTGTTTGACTTGTACAAGGGAAGATTTCAAAAGACAGTGCGTAGTCTTAGAGCTTGGTATGTGGCTTATCCTCTCTAATATCCCTTTTCCTTCTACCCCCCCGCACCCCCCGCACCCCCCGTCGTCTCTCACGGTGATTGCCTTGCCTGCTATCTCTCGGCAGCAGTTCTGTTTGTGCAGTGTCTCTGTATGTCAAAAGGAGCAGCCTGTTAATTTTATGATCTGTCACACGTCTGCCTCTTCGCAACGGACAGTGGGCGACTGGGCCCGGACTTCCTTATCGCTCCATTCATTCCTGTCCACCCCTGCCAGAATGGAGTCACATCACATATCTGTGAAGCAGGACTGAATTGGTTTCCGCATACTATTGAGAACAGGTCAGCTCACAGTCAAGATTATTTTGATACTTTGACTTTGAATATTGTTCACACCAGGTTGTGGAGGGAGGTGATAGACTGCATCGGCAATGGCAGCTGCGGCAGCCGTTTAATGACAAACTTTAACGGTGTGGAATTGTTAAACTTTGGTTATTAAATCTTTGCATAATCTAAATACATATTTGCATGCTATTTGTATGCAGATGATGTTGATTTTTTGGAAGCGGCATAATTCAATTTAACAATGGTCCAAGAAACAATTCATGAAATGTAATATTGCCTTGACAGCTATGATATCCTGTTGAGCATCTTCATTCACTCCAGTCACTTTAGTTTCTGCTTTCAGACAGGGTGGGCTGGGCTGTGTGTGTGTGTATTTGTGTGTATGCGCGCGTGTGTGTGTGTGTGCGCGTGTATTGGGGGGGGGTGTCTCAAAACAAGCTTTCATCCAAAGGAGAAATGAGAAAATGATCTACGTGACACTTTGTAAGCCTCCCGGGAAATGTTTCATAAAGCCAGAGGAAGTGTGTGTGTGTGTGTGTGTGTGTGTGTGTGTGTGTGTGTGTGTGTGTGTGTGTGTGTGTTTGCTTTTCACGTCCATGCATGTGAGCGTGTGTCGGTGTGTATTATCAGCGGGGAATGCTAACAGAAATTAAGATGGAAAACAATGAACAATGATTTCACATTTGAAGCAATAGCAGGTCTTTGTTCGTTTAAAGCTGAGCAGACAGGAGAAAACAAATCGTGCATTCCAGAGTTAGTGGAGACCTTTCCGTAGCTCAAAACGTGTTTATTGGAAACTTATTGCAGTGTTTGCCTTGTGCTTCCTCAGGTCATTATCCAGGGAAGTCTACTGTTGCTTTTTTAGATATCTTTATTTACATAAGCCTATCTCCTTGCATCAGAGCAGGAATAGAAATTTAAGATCCTTATAAATCCAAAAACATGGAGCACAAGTAACCCGAGATTTGTAAGGATAAATTAGTAATCTTCTAATCAAAGTCTGCAATCTTAAACAAAGACACTGTATCCCTCACTCTCTCTGTTTGACAAACACAGAGCAGGTGGGCCACTTTGCTATGTAAATCTGAAGGCTGCCCGCCAAAAGTTGCATGCAGACGCAGAAATTAGGAGGAGGTTTTCGTGTTGGAGGAAAATGCGGACATATTCAAACTATAAAGAAAAGGGACCTCTAAACCCACAGGCACACTTGGAAAAAACAATTTTCACTTAAATAACTACAGATGAGGAGCGGGGACAACGCACATGGAAGCGCAGGTTTCTGGTGAATGTTAAGATTCTGGACAAATGCCAGGGAGCAGATTTTCCGGGGTAGAATGGCGGCATCGTGGTATGTGTTACGCTGTTCTGGGATGTATTTGTGGAACACGATGACACTCTACAGACAATCAGATCAGAGCCTTGCAGCAACTGCCTGTGGTGCTGGGTTGATGATGTATTAGAGGCCCGAGTTTTTCTGAGATGACTGAGCAGCAGTCACCAAGACAACAAAAGGACCCCCATGCCAGAAAGTGCTCCTTCTTCTTCCCACTCTCATTCACTGCTTATTGGAGACAGTATATAAAAAAAAGAAAAACTAAAACAAGGCAAGAAAGATGAGAGCTCTCCCACCCATTTCAAGAAGTGTTCCCATATACTGGGGTTTCAGTGGGAGGACTGGGCCATTACAGCAATTTCCCAAATGCTTTGTTTGGATCCCTGTTTGCATCTCAGCTTTCCCAAAGCTGTTTAACTGTTACAGAGCAATGATACATGACTACACGGAGTCTAGTAGAGACACGATTGGGAAATTATTTTCAGGGTCTTCAGCAGGTACTATAATAAGTTTGATCATTTTCCATGTAAATGACACACTGAACTGTTGTAGTCTCAATTAAAAAAGACAAAACAGCCAACTCAACTGCCACCACAAGCAAAAATCCCTAGTTTCTCTAGAGGTTTTGAAACTTAAGAGAGCAGTACTAATATTCCACATTTTGAATTCCTTTGGATAACATTTTAAAATGACTGGTCCAGCAGGCGGTTGTGGCAATCAAGTCAGCCAGGGGTCTTGATTTTGGTGGTCTTCTGCTGTTGTTGCAGAGAGGCCAGCATATAGAAAAAATATGTCAGTCGTGCATTCCTAACACATCCTTAGACAGAGGGCATGACGTGTTTGTAGCATTGGTGGAAAGAGTTGTTTGTCTGGGCACTTCTTTAGACTCCGGACTGAGGGTGGCACTCTTCAGAGGCCAGATGGAAAAATATGCCAGGCAAATAGAGCAGAAATTCTATTGTTGTGGGTAATGACTTTGTGTAGGAATCATGCTGAGTATATGAAAGGCAAGCCCTCCACACTCGCACACCCTCCTCCAGAACCTCTCTTCTTCTTTCTGGTCTCCTTTCTTCTCCCTTTCAGTCCAAACAAAGCCTGCAAACTTCAATGCACATAAGCAAATAGCCCCGAACACTGCGCAGAATTCACTGCAAAGTAAATATGCAAACATCCAAAGCACACGTGTTTGCAAGACTAATTTATGTTGGTAGTTACAGTCACTAAATAAAGCTTTCAGGTGTGATAAGCAGGTGCTAACCCATTGGAGGTGACATTAGAGATTCTTATTATCCCATCATGCCCAACATGCACTTTTTCTGGGTCGGAGAAAACAATTACTATCATGACGATGCTGGCTCATGATATTTTTGCAGTGGATTAATTAGGACTATAGCCTCAGGGGATAACTATCAGTGGTTTACCTCCCACAACAGATGACTGTTTGCAAAAATAGACTCACTCTTAAATAGCACAGGAGTTGAGTCTATATCTTAAATCCCAAATGTCAAATCATTACCTTTTTTTCAAATCAGTTAACTAATAAATGTCAAGGTCTGTAATGCCTTCTGATGCTTACACTACAAAAAAAAATTGAAAAGCAAAAAATTGAAAAAACAAATAAAACAAACCACTTTTCTTTTGAAAAAAGTTACCATGACTGAACCAATGCCATTCAGAGAAGCTCGAGCACCACTTGAAAGTGCTGTACAAATTCTCACCAAGGGCAACAAAATATTGCCGGTTTAGCATCCACAGAAGTCATTTAACTATTCCAATGACACAGGAAGGAAATGCTTTTATCCCTGTGTTGTCCATCAAAGGTAACATTAGAACACACATCCATGTTGCCTGCTCAACTCTACTGTACAGCCCAGCCTTCATGACCTCGTTTCCTGTGACGACTAAAGCAAAAGGACCAGAGGCGAGGAGGAAAGAGGTTGCCGTTACATCGGCTAGGATGTTTCTTTTGATTCAGAAGAAATTGGTTCTGCATTAATGGAGTCATTCTGCGGCTCGTCTAATGTTTCAAAAGAGCAAAAAAACAAAGGCTGAGGAATGATAGCCTCGGGCACTTTCTTCACATAGGCAGCATTTACATTAGCCATCACAGGTACAGAGCTGTGTACACACAGATACATACAGAAGTACGCAGTTTGCTATTCAAATGACATTCATATACCCTTTTTAAATTCATAGGAATAGTCAGTTGATAATAGTGATACTAATGGTTAACATAAAGTTGCATGGAGATGAGGAGCAACGTAGGGCAATGAAATATTTACAGTGTTGTAGCTTTGGGTTTTCAACTTAACATTCACAGTTAAAAAATAATGTTTTGCCTAATATGATGTATACATTATCATTGAATACAGTGGTTTGTTGTATATTATTCATCAAGTTCAATGAGTAAAATTTTTCAAAGATTAGTGATCACATTCACAAGACACATTCGCAAGACTTTCAACAATGTAATAAATATAAAAGTCTAGAAATAGTTGTCCTTGCTATATACAGTAGACTGATTTAACAGCTCACCAGCTCAAGTCCTCTAATTGGAGGGTTTCTGGAAACAGATGAGCTCTGATGATAATCAAGCTGAAATTAGCGGCAAGCTGCAGTCACAGGTGCCGAGTTCCCAAACGAAGAAACAAGGGCTAGCAATGCTAACTGTATTGATTAGCTGCTAGCACTTGGCGCCGCACAATCAGCATTCTGTGTACCACTGGAATTAGCTGCATCTGCATCCACTCCTCTGCGCCGCAACATGGTCAACTAATCATCATCACAAACCATTCAAACTTCAGGGAGAGGACTTTGATTGCTGTGGAGAGAGCGCTTTAAATTGCAGCTATTCCATCAGGTTTTTCAGAGCTTGAAGAACGCCTTTGAGAGTTACGTTTTTTTAAGGGTTGCCATTTGTTTTTATTTCTTGCATAGAACACTTTTAGCATCTTAAATATAGATATTTGTATTTGGAAGACTGCCAGTAATTTAATTAAAGCAGAATATTTTTATAATCTAAGTGCTAACTGCTGTGGCGCTTGTATGTCCTAGAAATCACTTTTAAATAAAGTGTGGCAGTTCTTTGTCTTTTGACTTCATTTCCTTTCTTCTCATCAACTACAACTCAAGATTCTTCCTCTTGCTATCAGTGCTGTGGGAGCAAGTGTGTCTTTGCCAACCAACTGTGCTAAAATATCTGTAGCTTTAAAGGAAATTAGCTCAAACTGTGTAGCTTGTCCCTTCTTAATGCATATGATCTACTTCATCACATCATAATAGAAGTGTTTGTAAAAGAATGGAGGGGGTAAGGGAGTCAAAAAAAAAGACCACATGATACAGTGGATCTTCTGTGTCTGGGAAATAACAACAGAGATGTAATGAGGATCATGATAGACATCAGGAGGGGGTCGTTTTACATCAGTTGAGCAGCTGGGAGAGAGTACAAGGCCTGGGACAAAGAATGGGGCATGAAATAACCAGGGAAAAGCAGATCCTATGCCTGACTCTGCTAATCTGATTCATTCCCCTTTTCCTATTATTTGTAGCAGCACCTGAAAGATGTAAAGCAGTCCAAACTGCACAGTGCATGTGGTTTTTAGCAGCTGCACACAGAGGGATGACAGCAGCAAATGGTGTAGCAGTGATGCTATGTGAGAGGAGTTGGTGAAACATGAGATCCTGCCACCTCCCCAGTGTACAAACAAGACATGGCTGCAAGGGAAGAGCATGTGCTGTGCAACAGCTCTCTCCCACTCTTACCTCTTTCTTGTGTTTCCGAGCATCTAGCCGATTCTTATCTCCTATTGTCAAGATATCTTTTCCCATGTAGAGAGGACAAAGAAAAAAGCAAATAGCTTGGCTGGAATGCATAAAGAGCTGAAAAGTAAAATATGTAGGCCTGTGAGGATTGATAAATATTTTCACATGAACAGGGAACCAAATAATCAGTTGACTAGTAAGAAGGGTGTCTATGAAGGGGTTTTACCATTGGTCTTGCCCTCTCTGCAGCACTATTTAGGCTCTTTTCATTACCTTAAGAGTTTTTTTAGTGAGAGTACAAGCAGGGAGAGATTAGCAGCAGTGTGGTGACTAGAAACCATGGAATATTAATGAAATCTGTTCACTTAAAACAATGACTGTACTGTTTTAACAAAAATACAGGAGCTGGTCAGCCATGGAAACCCATGCTTTGAAGCTCCCAATGCACAGTTTTTGTGCTGATGTTAATACCACAGGAGTTTGAAGTGACTTTTCCACACTATGCGCTCAGTGACCCTGCTCTATAGCTTTACACAGTCTGAGTTTCTGTGGTTCCTACTACACTACCACTTTGCAATAATATAGTTGGAGTTCATTCTGGAATATCTAGGGGTGAAGAAATGTAAGTAACTTGTTGCAATGATGCCATCCTGTCACAGCACCACATTGGATTCGGTGAGCTCTCTAAAACTTTTTGGTGTCCTTGATTTTACACATCTGTAACATTTGGGTTGAAAAATATTAGAATTCAAAGATATGCTGTAGAGTGGGGTGTCTGTAGCTCAGGAGGTAGAACAGGCTCACTAAGAATGCATCCATTGGTGGTTGAATATTAAGTAGAAAGCACGTAAGGATTGGAGAAAGAAAGTGCTTGTTTGTATCATTGTGAATGAGTGAATAAGGCATGTTGTAAGCGCTTTGAGTGCTAATGTAGAGTAGAAAAGCACTATATAAGAATCAGTTTTACCATATACCAAAGATTAAGAGGTGTGGCTCAATACTTTTGTTGGGCATGGACAACCACTAACTCCTGCTTTTGTTATTCTTGCTGCCTTTGATTGTCAGTCACCACCCTTAAGGTTGAGAGTAATTTTTACTAGCACCCGATTACTCAGTGTCGCAAACAGTTATTTCCCATATCATCTTTGTGTATGCTCCGATCAAAAGGAGCATACACATTAGCATCTGTGTACTGACTTACAACTCTTATCTTTGAGACAAGCAGCTGAAGTGACTACCAATCATAGCTCTGGAAATGTATCAAAGGGTTACCTAGGCAACCAGAGACTGGAATGCCCTCAGCTGTAAAGTGATGGGCAATGAGTGGATTGCATAAATATCTATCTATCTATCTATCTATCTATCTATCTATCTATCTATCTATCTATCTATCTATCTATCTATCTATCTATCTATCTATCTATCTAT
>NW_005187502.1:995298-1012474 GCF_000239375.1 Pundamilia nyererei
CAGCTGCACCACACAGACACTTCAAACCTCATCTGAGGACAAACAACATATACATACAAACATACATATGTATATATATATATATATATATATTAGAATTAAAAATTGCTAAATCACAATACCAAATGGAGAACTTTCCCACCCTTCTTTATGGCGTCCGGTTCCGGTTTAGGGCCATGGTGGCTGTTAACAAGAGGTGAGTTTAGATTTGAATAGCAGGAAGATATGACAGGAACAAGTGTGGAATTGTGTGGTATCCCAATGGTATTTCACATCTCCGTGCAAGCCCTCTGTGACGACCATCTGCAGAATTCAGTTTACACTTGACAGCTCCATATTTACACAGGAAGGCGGCATGAATAAAGAACAATTCAATCACAGGGTTCCACCTCTGTTTTCATTTCCCTCGCATGCAGAAAGAGAATGAAAGGAAAGGGGGAAGAAAATGAAAGAAAGAGATCATGTGAAAGAAATTACAGCACAGAGCAGGAATGTTTGATATACACTTGGACTCTGAAGGGGGAGTGCAAAGCCAAGTGTGTGTGTATGTTTGTGATGGAATGGGTGTGACTCTTTCATCTTTCTGATCTTCCATTGTAATCATTCTGCTTTGCTTTCTGCTTTTTCATGTAGAAGAACCAAAAACAACAATTTTCAGAAAGTTTCCTTTTTTTAGTTACCACATTGTTTTTATCCTTTGATAACATCGATTTGTGTGGAGACACTTTGATTTGCATTCTTTTGAAGCACTTGTGAATTCATTGGAGGGAACAGGTGGGGAACTGGTCGCCTCTGTTTGTGGCTTGCCTTGAGTCAATTCCCTGCCAGTGTTTAATTCAGCTCTTGGGAGGCAACGGGCAAGTGTTCAAACAAATGCCAGCTTCGCTTATCGGGGCCCTGCCTCATCCTTCGATATGTCAATCTCTTGCCAAGTAGTTCACAGACTGGTGAGTACACACAAGTTTGATTTCATGGGCCGCTAGCTGAACTTCTAAATACACAGGAGGACGTGTCCTCTGCCCCTGTTTGTTCAGTCATTTAATTAGATTGACAGTTCAGGTCCCAGGGGATGTTTCTCACTGAATATTAAAAACAGTAATAAGTGCAGTCAGACCTAGCTTTATGTAATGGTAAGTACCAGTTTTAGCAAATGATTCAGAAAAGCCAATGGTAAAAGATGTGTTTGCGTGGGTGTTAATTTATTGTAACCATGGCAAATTCTCTTTGAGAAATGAGTTTCATTCATTTTTTTTCCAAATCAAGATTGTGGCGTGGGGTAGAGCCAGGCAGGGTACACCTGAACAGACCACCAGTCTGCTGCAAGGCTAACAAAGAGTGCAAAAGCATTCACACTCATATTCCCACCTATGGAAGACACACCAATTAACTTAACCTTAACCCCCTAAACGCATTTCTTTGGACTTTGGGAGGAAGCTGGAGGTACCGGGAGAGAATCCACGTAGATACATAGAGATCATACAACACCCTACATGTGGCCTTGACCAGATGGTAGATTCAAACCTAGGACCTTTTTGGTGAGATGCAACAATTCTACTACTGCATGTTTTCTTATTTATTAATTGTTTCTCTTCCATGTATCTCTTTAGCGGGCTTGTTTTTTATTTTTCAGTCACCATATCTGAAGGGTTTTCAAAGTCATTTTGAAGGCCATTGGTTACATTTCAGAATCTCTAGAACTTCTAAGAAGATAAAAAACAATAACCAATACCCACTGATTTACACTAATATACTTTTTTCATTATTCATGTCTGGAATTTAACTGCAGTTGATTCAACCCAGCATGGAGCAAGTGAAGAGGCAATATCAGTTTCCTCCAAGGATGCAGGATTCTGCAGGGAATTGCATGCTGTTCTACTCAGTTGTATCGATGAGGCTAAGAAAAGAAAACCCTTGCTCTTCTCTCACCTATGTATGTACAGTTCACTAATCACTGTGGCTGTGTATATCCAATCATATGTTTTAAAATTTGAACTAAATCTTTAGGCACATAGACCCTGTAATGTTAAAATTATGCTTCACCAGAAAATCTACTTCACAACTTACAAGCGCACTCTTTTTAACCCTGTGCTGCAACCCTCCACTTAACCTGTGTCCAAGACATGTAACAATATTTTGTGTTGATGCTGCCCGCAATGACTTGAATGCCATGTAAGGTTACGACAGGTTTGGTTATGTCATAAGTTAGGCCTTAGAATTCCTGAAGAAGAAGAATCAAGCTTAAGAATGTCTATTGGAAGTTTGATAAGAACAGGGCAAAGGCAGCCTCCTGGCACGCACGAGTCTGGAGTTGAGCAGGCACCTCTGTTCTTAAATGTAACGCTTCTGCCAGTCATTTGGATTTTTGATTGTTTTGGGGACACAAACGAAGAGTGGAACTGACCATCATACACAACCTCCTTGACTGTTTCTGTGTATTTTAGATTCACGAGTTCCCAGTCAGAGTGTTCATTTGGATGCCTCAGTTCAGATTTCCCACATGGAATCTTTTAATCTTTTCTGCTACTGTTGGGGAATTGAGACTCTGTAAATAAGCTATGCACAGAGCACTGACCAGGCTCGAGGCATGAACGTGCCACAGCAGTGTTTTGAAGCACATAAAAAGAAGAATGAAGTTGTATTGCTAGTGATAGATGAATGTCTACCTCTCTAAGAAGGAAAACATTTTTTTTCCTCACGTTTCTGACTTTACTATTAGAACAAACTCATTCAGAAGTGATGTCAATCCCGTGTTCTGACATACGACTTACGTGGTAACTGGACTGTGGTGTTAGCCTCAGTCAGCTGCTTTGCTTTTGACCGCCCCCCTATTTCCACTCTGAGTGTATGCACAAGGGCTCCTTGGCACACATCACCGTTTAGGCCTCTTGTGGCAACTGTTCTCACTGAGATGTCTGGGGACATCACAGCCGAGCTGCACATTAACAACTGGGGGATAAACTCATATATGTCCAACTATAATTGGATTACTTTGAAATTAAAAACATAGGTGAGATCTCTGCTCTTTTGAAAAAGTGAAGAGTTTCATAAGCAAATCTGGCTTTTTTAGCTGTTCGTATTTACTTATACAGCCTACAATCTGCATGCAGCATCACACCTTCTTTTCAATCTCATGTGCTTTGCAATGCGTAAATAAGTTGCAAGAAATACAGAACAGAATTTTGGCTTTGTGCTATTGTTTAGAAATGTGAAACAGCAAACATTTCCCCAGGTTTTCTCCTGTTCACTGTGTAGGGAGCCAAGGACCAGACAAACATACGGTACCAGCTGGTCAGTATTCCCTTCTGCACAAATCATTTGCAAATTATAAATGTTTGCATCTTATCCACTCATACACATGTGCACACATAACAGTTATGAAAATGCTTGAAGCTTTTTGGGATATATTCACACACTAGAAAGAACAGCTTTGAAGTTCCACAGGTTTGAGATATTAATGTTTTCCACGTTGAGTCTGGGTGTAACAGGGATAGCCTGAAGTACACTGTGTGCTGTGGATGATTCTGTACCTGATCCAAAGTATTCTGGTGCTTATCCAAGACCCAGGGGGAAAAGGGAAGGCAGAAAATTATAAAGAGGAGGAATCTGAATATGTTTAGTAGCAGCTGAAGACGCTCTTAAACATTTGGCCAAAATGTTTGAGAAATTTGACTTTGCACGTGCACAAACTAGCTCGATAGAGGTGAAGAACCAACTTTTCTGTGGTGTAAGGGGGAAAATTTCACTCTTATCCCGAGAGTTTCTCCACAGGTGTAAAGCAGAAGTTGCATATTAACGCGAGAGACAATTGCTGACTGTTTATTGAGGGATTCAAACAGAGCTTTAGGGGCATTGCAGTCTTTCATTAGAATGCTGATCCAGTCAAAATGCAAGCCTGGAAAACACAAACCTGGTTGAAGAAGGGGAGGCTTGCCTTGTCAGGCATTTACATTGATACACCAAAGAAGAGGGCAGTCTCTCTCCTCTTTCCCACTTTCCCTTTTCTCCCTCTGTCTTCCATTGTTCTGCTCCATGGCTTCATCAGCATTTTCCCTCCATCTGAAAGCAAGGGATTATGCAAGAGAAGCAGCATCAGATGATAGGTAACTCACGCCTCATTCCCTCAATACCACCCCCTCTCTCTTGTCTTTAAGTCTCTCGGCTGCTGAGCATGTAAATCTGTGAAGCCTGTAGATATGCAACTCAACAGTCAAGTCACTCACGGACAGGGAGCGCTGTCAACACACACACACACGCACACACACACACACACACACGTTCAAAAACACAAAAGGGGTTTTTTTTTAAGTCAAGGTCAAACGTTTGAAAATATACAGTAGTTGCATCAGTGTGTGTATGTGGGAAATATTACGTACGTGGGTGAGCTGATACATAATGGAACGTCTCTGAGCTGCCTTCAGGACACAATAGTCAGTTCCAGCGTAAAGCAGCAGGATTGGAGCTATTGTGTAGTGAGGTTCCTGTGTATGAAAGCTGGGACGAAGTCAGTTGAGTGGTTGGTTATAACGCCTGCACTCCTTTTTTATTGTGCAGCAAATGTAATAAAATGTAGCTCACTACCCCACCACCACCACCTCTTAAATAAAAATATAATTCAGGTTCATTTCTAAAGAGTCTTTATCCAGTGACAATGAACTACATTCACTCTGACAAGTTGCATTAATGGTTTATTGGCTCTCCCCAGCTATAGCTGCTTTTGGAACAAGATTAGAAAAAAAGTGTCTGAAAAAAATAAAGCAAATTTCACACAAATGCCCAATTTTGTACAAAGATAAAGCCAATGAAAAAGGTAAGCTATTGCCTTGACAGCTTGATTACACATTCGTTTGTATGAAGAGTAGTCTGTTGCACAATAAATCAGCACTCCCGCCTGAGACATTTCTGCAAATGATTGCTAACACAAGATGTTCCCTCACAGGATTATCTGAAAGAGTCAATCAGAACAGAACCTTTGATGTGCTGTTCTTTATTGGCCCCTGTCAGAACTCATGCGAACCAACTAAAGTTGTTTTTATTGATGGCGGGGATCTTATGTGCAGTGCCCCAGAAACTCATCTGATGCTGTCAAGCTAAAGCAAATTGATTATCGGGTGTCAGTGAGCGAACTGTCTCTGAACCTTTGTGCCTCATCTGAGGCGTTGAGTTGTCTTTTGAGTCATCATGCCTTTTCTGTTCGGTAGGGGAACTCGCACTGTCCTTTTAGTTGATGAAATCTCTCCATGTCTGGCCTTTAAAGGATTTGGTTTGATATCTTTTCCGCACTGGAAAACTTTCTGATCCTCGGATTAAAGCTGGATACATTTCTGCACCTTGGAGCTGACAGATCCAAGAACACAAACCTTCTTTGCAAAATTTTCATAAATGACTTAATCATTCATTTGAAAAACACTGAGTTATTTTACCATCGATCTTTTCCTGATATGGTGTCGTCAGCCTAGATTTCCCATTACACAATTAATGTTAGCTCCGCAAACTGTATTTGATAGATTCTGTGTATCCAGTAATCCAGCAATTACTCATACAGTACAGGACCTCTTGTTTCATTGATAGACCTCCTGATTACACCCTCTGCATCCCAATAACCTGTTAAATACATTGTTTACCTTTCCCATGCAAATAGAGCCACTGTTGCATCAAATGTTTGTGGTGATATATTTTGCCCTCATTTAATAATGCTATTAAACTTTACTGTGCAATGAAAAGACCCGACTCATAGCCATTAGTGGCAGAGCAGGAAACCAAGTATGCTGTAATTTGCAGCACATTATCGCCTCTGCTTCATTTTTAATGTAATGAGCCAATGTGGTGGACATCGACTGTGAGATTAGATACATCAAAATGAGGTGTATTAAAAGCCTGACTTCTGGATTTATATTTGCAGGGGGCACTGCCCATATACATCCATCTGTCACATAGGAATGGGTGCACAGTAATTTTTGTGAATAAGTGTGATGTTGGCTATATTTTGTTCATTCCATGAAATATAAGAAGATGCTGTCTTGGTAAAATGGTAAATGGCCTGTATTTGTATAGTGATTTTCTAGTCCCTAAGGACCCCAAAGCGCTTTACACAACCAGTCATCCACACATTCACACACTGGTGATGGCAAGCTACATTGTAGCCACAGCCACCCTGGGGCGCACTGACAGAGGCGAGGCTGCCAGACACTGGTGCCACCGGGCCCTCTGACCACCACCAGTAAGCAACAGGTGAAGTGTCTTGCCCAAGGACACAACGACCAAGACTGTCCAAGCCAGGGCTCAAACCGGCAACCTTCCGATTACAAGGCGAACTCCCAACTGTTAAGCCACGATCACCCGAGAGAACTCTTGTCACAGCATGCTCAAAAAAACATGCACCACAACAAGCAGCGCTTAATGAATTCTTTTAGTAAATTCATGTTGAGAGCTTCCCATGTGTGTGTCACCCTGCATCAGCTGTGGAGGCTGCACAACAAACCAAAACAAGCTCAAGTCATGCCTTGAAGCTCACCATGGAAATCTGCCCAGCAATGTTGCATTCCAGGCATGTCTGATAAGAAAATGTAAGAGCTGGTGAATGGATGAAAAGGAAGGGGTGTGGGGGGGTCATCAGGGAGAGATGGTCTTACAGCATGTGGCAGTAACTGGGGAGCAAAATGGGTGAACATAACAACAATTAAGCTAGCAATTTAGCTTCAATCCTACATTTGTTGGAACAAAGTCATATGGCATTTCTGGATTTTTGGATAACTTTGTCCCGCATCAGACTGATGTTGAGTCCATAGTAGTGTCTGCTTAAAATATACTCTTGCAGCAACTGTCTGATGTTATCATGTCTATATTCATTGCATGTTTCCTTGTTGAATCTATGTCATGAAAGCAGTTCTGAAGGCAAAAGGGATAGGACATATGTTCTACTTTTGACTGATACTACAGTTTGCAGTATGTCCATCCATTTTTTTAATTGTTTATCCCACACAATGTCACAGTTGGGGTGGAGACATTTCAGAATCACCAATTAATCTAACACACATGACTTTAGTTTCTTGGAAGAAGCCAAGTAGACACTAAAACAGGCACAGTGAAAACAATGTAAACTCCACAAAGAAAAGCCCCAGCTGGCCTGTAGGTTCGTACCCAGAACCCTCTTATCGCAAGGACTACAGCACCAACCACAGTGCACACCGTGTTGGCCATTTACAGCTTGTAGGACAAGAAGCACAAAGTGAAAATGGGCAAGTGAGATTCTGTGAATCCATGTAACAAGGCCATTTTCAGAGCACATCTTTTTTTTTTTCGTTTTCCTGTGTAGTGTTCTTCACAGTTATAATAAAAGGACTGAAAGAATGATTACTTTGGATACTTCCCATAGCTAAATATTTAAAGAAGCATTATATTTCTTTTCCAGTTGTACAATGAACCACATTAACAGAAAAAGTAGCACCGTAACACTGTTTGCAAAGCCTTTAAAAATGTTATGTGGGTTTGAAAGTTTTATGAAGGTTTTCACATTTATATTAATAGAGAAATAGCTATGTTGACTGACAGGTGGCCACTGGCACAGGTGGCTGTAGCGAGCACCTGTCTGCTTACGTAATCTGAATCACTAAAATCGACTTTAGATATTTTTAATCCAATTATTTGTCAAATAAAACTGTAACGATTATTTGTCGTCTTATCCAAATCTTATCAACAATTGATTGTTGCAGTTTGCTCTGTTTTATAGTAGGCTTTTGACCTTACGATATAAAGTCACTATAAAGTCGAGACGAATGTTATTGTGATTTTTGTGCTATATAAATAAAACTGAGTTGAACTGAACTGGTTAAAAACCAGGTGTTGTCCATGTGCTGTCTATCCATACATTTGAATAAAATTGCTTATCAAAGTAAAACAAAATTAACTTTGTGCCTCATGATGATAACTTAGCTTTCAAGTAGTAATAGAGTATAATGCCAGTTTCATTCAAATTTGTCATTGGCTTAAAATGTCATATCATTGTGCTGACACACTGGCACAATACTTGCAAATGCAGTGTTGCCATGGTGCTACAGAAAGTTTTCCATCGTTGGCAGATCTTGGGAGATGTAAACCTGCATTAAATACAAAGCTTACTGCAGGCTTCAACTTAGTTGGGAGGGGGGAGTCGAGGTACAGGGGCAGTCAGGGTGGAAAAAGGAAAAGGACTGGGGCTAGTGGTTTGTTCAGTGTAGATAAGGAAAGCCAATACTGTACAACAGATGGGTATAAAAAAAGATAAAGACCTACGATGGCTTATCCCATAAAGGAGAGAGAATCCATGAACACACAGAGATTGGTTTGGGTGAGTGGTTAAAAGTGAGAGAAGATGGGGTGTAGGGTTGACGGACGTTCATGGTGGATGTCCACATTATTGTTCTGGCAGAGCAATCTTCTCCAATCTTGGCAGTGCATAATGGAGGCACAAGAGATACCAGGTGCTGTTCCCATCTCTATTTGAAAGGCAGGACCACATGCCAGACTGAATTGGATGAACCTTTTATTGTTTGGCCTGCAGTCTGCTAGGTTACCACGCAGGGCCCCACAGTTTGCAGAAACCCCCAAGGACAACGCAGAAGGGAAAAAGAAAGACAGAACGAGGGTTATAGAAAATAAATAGCAGGTCAGTCGTGGAGAAGGAACAATGATGGAAAATGGGAGGGAAAAAAATAAAAAACTTGAGGTTACACTTGTTGTAGTTAAGAAAAATGTTCAGTTTCATACACAGGAGCTTTGGCAATGTTTAATAATAATAATATTGTTTATAATGAAATTAAATGTATTACCCCAAAATACCCATGTTAAATGTGAGTAAAAGAAAATGCAGACTTGCATAGAAATGAGAGTGCAGTCATGTTAGATATTAGCTCTAAATTACCATAACATCAGTGATGATAGGCACCAAAACTCAAAAGATCTCTGATTGTCCTTTTAACAAAAATATTTTGTCCTTAGTAATTCTAGTGTTTCAATCAAACGTGGAGATGGCACTTAAATTTACAAATGCATTGTTAATAATGCAGTGATTACTCACCCCTCATCATGCGTTCATCAGTGTGGCTGCAAACACCCCTCAACCACACACCAAAGACACACACACACACACACACACACACACACACACACACACACACACACACACACACACACACATATCCACAAAGAGACAGAATCAAAAAAAAGAGATTCAAACAATTATGAAGTGAGACAAATAAAGAGAAGGTATTTGGGAAGGGCTTTTATGGCTCTCTGGGACCAGAGATCATCAGATTAATAGCCTCCTCTTTTATTAAGAAAACAGTATTGTTGTATTTGGTCATCTGAGCATGACAAAACAAGCCGATCCTCTGCCTGCCGCCGAGCTGATTATTGTCCATTATGTTTGTTTTGAGGACTTTGGTTGGACCCAAAAGGATTAGGACTGATTTAGAGAGTGAAAAGGGGGATTTGGCGGAGTGTGCATGCGTGAGTGTGTGTGTGTGTACATAAACTGTAGTGTGAAACAATCACTTTGACTCTTAAGAACAAGACCCAGAACAGGGAGCGTGGTGCCTCGTTGCCTGGTGACTCCGTTGCTAGCTGCACTGGCGATACAATAGGATAATGAAATCTCTTGCTGCTCCAACTCTCCAGGCTACAGCACAAAGAGAAGAGAAGAAGAAACACACTTCAGTTCATTGTGGCGCGCTGGATTACGACTCACTTTAGGACGCCTTTTTCTTCGTAGCGGGAATAACAGCGCGAGACATTATATGTGAAGAAATAGGGAATCACTTCCACCAACACCTCTTTGATTACCATAAATAATCATGCCAGCGTTTTGGATGGATCAGAAGTCTACACAGACAAAGACAAGACTGCTGTGTTAAAATGAAATATATATCTATATATCTATATATCTATATATCTATATATCTATATATATATATATGTATATAGTCGTCATAGAGTTGCAGTGCGAAGATAGTTCACAGCAACTGATAAACCACTGAAGGCCGCCTCCTCTGAGTTTTCACCTGTCATTAGTGATGAGGCCTTCTCCCACAGACAGGTCACCTCAGGGACGGTGTGAGAAGAATCTATTACAGCCACTGTCACAGATTCTGACCTCCTCTTAGACTGGCTGGACATCTTTTTTTTTCTTTTTCTAATCTCACCTTTCCTTTCCCAACTCACTTTACCTCTGCTCACCTTTCTTTCTTCCTTACCTATACCTCTGTTTCCTGATACCTCCTATCCCCGTCCTTGTTCATAATCTCACTTTTCTTTCACCCTTCTCTGCTTGCATGATGTGTGGAAAACCATATCAAATCATGATTTTCAGACAAGAAACTGAATTCCTTACCAGGTCACAACAACACAAACTTTCAGTTGTGACAGAGGAGAGAAAAGATGATTACCCATACAGTATCTAGGTCTGCCGTATCTATAGAATAGATGGGAGAGGCTACAAGATGAGGAGAAACAAAGGCAAGGCAACTGGTTTTCTTTTAGAGGGCTGGGGTGAGATGGGGGGTGGCACATGTAGTGTTTTTATCTGTGTGGGTGAATGTAAAAGCACACTTGCTGCTCTTTTAATTAGCTGATGTGTTCATTCCCTCCATTGACAGATGAGACGTTCAGTCAGTCAGTTGTGGCAGTCGTGCCTGTTTAAACTGTACTAGTTGGTTGTAAGCCAGGGTTGTTTCTCTGATCACTGTAGCCACTTCCCTGTTTCTACTGCTCACTGTTCTTTTAAGAGAAATAAACTGGCAAGGTTTAAAAATCATTGTTTTTCATCTTAACTTCTCTAACGTCCCCTCGGCGGTTTCTCTTTCTTTATTTCATTAAGGCCCCGGCAGCATTGTTTCCTTCCCACGTACTGTATCGCTCATAACCTTGAGGAACGAGGGAGGAAAAAATAAAAAAAAATAGACTCCTACCACTTAAATTCAAAAGAGGGATGTTTCAATAGCATTGGCTGTGAAGGGGAAAAAAAGAAAGAAATGTGGCCCTCGTGTATCCATGGTTACCTTGGCTTTATTGCTGTTTGTCTTGGGCAGCAGATGCAATAAAAGTTCTGGGACAGAAATGACTGGGCAAGGGGTGTAATTGCAGAAAAACCCCCACCACACACACAGGTGTTGGGGGTGCCGGGGGTATAGCGGGAGGCAGGAATTGACCTGAAACCCTCTCCCTCCCTTTCAAAGCTATCTGCTTTACAAGGGTCTCATTAGCCGTGATTGGAGTTTCCCTGAATATGCTCGCACATCATATTTTTAGTTTTCCAATTAAGATTGCAAGCTTCAGGACTCTCAGGTATGCTATTAAAAAATGGCAAATGGAAAATTAAGTGTCTCTCATAGCAGGGTGGATCAGACCTGGCCTCATTTGAGGAGTAATGAAAAATAGAGGTGGCAAGTCATGCATAAGCAAAGGAGAAGGAGGAGAAGTGAGAAATGAAAAAGAGGAAGATGGAGGAAAGGAAAAAGGCCAAAACAAGTGTCTGCCGTGAATCTGTCTGTCAGGTGTCCTGCACGGTTAGCCACTTAGTGCATGCTGCCCTCTTTGGCACTGGACAAGAAAAAGGAAGTATCATTCCCACCTTCTGTCACCTTCTTTATTATTCCTTGTCATCTCTCTTCATAATCGGGCATCCGCTGAGGACCCAAGTGTTAAATGAAATAAAGACAGGAAAGCATTCACACCTCCATGGCCCTGCTAGAGCGGCTTGGAGGAAGAAGGAGGCGCATTATCTCCTGTGGTGTGGCCTCCTCAGATAGACGGCCCACTGGGACTCTGAATAGCGGCTGAAACACACCAATCTGTGCACACACACACTCAGGCTGTGGAGGATTGAACATTCAGGTGTTGTTTGCCACAGAAATGACACTGTTTAGAGGAGACAATTGCAGAAAATAGAGCTGAGAGGAAGAGTCGCAGAGGGGAGAGATCAAAGGGGTCCAGCAAATCCTTCTATACTTTTACTTTCTGCAAGAGGCCATAAATTGTGGCAAAACCGCTGCAGTGCACCTCCCACTTACACACACATTCACACACACCCTATGTGTATTGCCAGCTGAGAGTAAAATTGAGGTTAAATTTGAGATAGGCCCCGGGAAGTGTACATTTTGGGCCATATAATGCCATGGTTTGGGAGACTGTCACTCCAGCTGCTGGATGTTACTGACACAACCGAAACATAAGATGAAACAAAAAGCTGGGATAACTCACAAAAAGAAGGGGATCGACAACATTGATTAAAAAACTGTATTGTCACAGATGACTAGCTGCTAGTTATTGCTCTGTTCTTGGCTCATCATGGAGAGTGTTACCTTGGGGAGGGACACCCACAATGATGATGATGATGGCACCCTGCTCATCATTCAGTCACAGCCTCCTGGGGCTCATAACCTCCAGATGTCAGTCCAATAGCATTGCTACTAACAAGCCTACTGCACATGTTCTAGCTTTGCTGTTTAAAGCTGAAAGGTGGCATTTGTCATTCAAATTAGGTTTAATGGGTATGTAGGGGTGTTACCAGCAGAATAACGTAGCAAAGTATACTCAAATCTGGAAGCATAAAAAGCTGTGTCCATCGTCGACACCTAGTCTCTATAATAGTAAACGCTCATTTACTCAGCAGTTATAGACAGTTAAAATAGAACAGAGCAAGTGTAGCATATTTATTTACCAATGCAGTAGGTTTAAGAAACAGCCCCTATGTTTTGGATTTTTATACTTGTGTACTAAGAACTCATGCTTTTGTGTTTTCACTGTGTATCCAAATTGGACTGCTCCAAAGTTCCTACAATAATGAAAAAGTCTTTTATTTCCACTTTTATTTCCGTTGCTATCACTGTATGCAAATTCATTTTTAATGTTTTTCTTGCTAAAATGCAAACATCATTTCTCCAAAATGGTGAAAGCACTCAGTCACTGCAACCTAAAGCAAGCATTTTGCTTTTGAAATGCATTTACTGATTGTTTTGTCAAGAAAACAATCAATTAAAGTAATCAAGACCATCTATAGTTATCTCGTAGATGGGATTTTTTTAGCTGAATTTCTATTTCAACTCGTTTTTCTAATGCTTCTTTTAATTTAATTGTCATCAGCAGAGGTTTTGTTGCCCATTAAAACTTGCAGTGTCTCACAATACAGCTCAAGTACATTGTTATGAGGTATCTGGAACATTGTACATCATTCATGTTCCTATGCTGTGCCACTTAACAAGGCTAACGCGTGCTGTCTCTCAGCATGAAGGAGGGTTTGACAAATTTAAGGGAAAAGTATCGGCCCAATTATTCAACTTAAATTGGAGCCAGCGCTGCACTGATCACTTCAGTTCTCTTTCAGACATCACATCAGACAAAGATCGGCGTAGCTGGCATACAAATGAGACGATGAAATGTGTCGGCGCATCAAAATGTTCGAATCTGAACAATGCGCCAAAAATCACTCGGGTCAATCCAAATAAGCTTTTGTCATTGATTGACCCGGGGGAAAAAATGGGGATTTTACTTTCAAATGAAATTGAGGAGGGAGAGTGAAAGACACGAGATGCTTTAAAAACCTCTCTTGATTCATTAAAAAGTCTCTGACACTAGAGACTGTGGGTGGGGGGGATTAATGTGAGCTCTCAGCCTGTGTTTGTGTGAGGCAGAGAGAGAGGAAGAGAGACACAGCTGAGTGATTCTCTTCATGTCCCTTAGGGGTAATTAGCTGTGGCGTGGCCTGTCATTGCTCTGCAGGCCTCTTCAGTCCGGGGACTCGGCTGGCTGTGTCATCAGAGTCGTAGAGCTCCGTCTTTGGGGAGAACAACATACAACACTCCCCTTTCTTTCTTTCAGACTGCACTCTTTGTGCTTCATATACCCACTGATATTTCCAAAAGTTAGCTCCCACCTTTGTCCATTTCATTTAAGAACTTCATTTGTTTTTCTTTTCGTTGCATTTTGGTAAAATGCTGCTAATTTCTTGCTACTTTTGATTTTACTCCCGTAATTCCTTTATGATGCATTCTTACCTTCATCTCCTTTTCCTTCCTCTGTTCTCTCCTTTTCCTTTCCTCTTAAGTCCTAAATTTCCTCTTCATGTTCCTCATTTCTTTTCATCTCCATCACCTTCCCACACAGTTTTTTCCCATTCATTCTTAATCTCTTTCTTTTGTGCCTATGTACTGTGTCGAGAAAAGGCACCATCTCTGCTGCTACAGCTTTCTTATCCTTTCTTATTGTCCACTGCAACAGCACCAGATAAAGACAGCTTTAGTATGCAACAACCACTTACTTCAACCCATGCCTCCCTCACACAGTTTTATGTTTTTTCTTCTCTTTATTCTTTTTCTGCATACTTTCATTGATTTTCCACAACAAGAAGCATGAAGCCTATCAATATTTTTAGCTGAAGATTGAAATGAATTGACAACGCCCCTCCACGAGTGGTTAAAAATGAGCACCCACTGGTCTGTTATTAAAAAGCCAGCAGCTAGCGTTCACCCACCCATGTCTCTGTGTTCTGCTTGAGCCCCGTGCTCACTAATGACTGGCCCCATGACCCACCTCAATCTAGTCAATCGATACGCTGCCTTAAGTGCTTAAAAAGACAATCTACAAGTGGAGAAAGTGCGGCAGTCATCGATGTGCCCTCAAAACTGAAGGTGTTTTGCAAGTATGATTGCAGGCACTTGTTTCTGTGGATTAAGTGTGTTCAGAGAGAAGAGCTGAGAAAAATAGCACAAAAATGGTGGGAAAAAAGCACAAAAATCAGTCTTAGTTGTGTTCTTTCCCCCCAAATGCTCCTGTAAACTGATTGCTGGCCCTACAGTGAACGACGGCGCCACTTTGCCCACGCTGTCTCCAACCAGTCCATCCTTCAGGCCTCCAGTTATTCACAAAAATTGGTTTAAGTTTTTGTTGACACAGTGGTTTGTGTGAGGGTGGCTTTTTCCTCTACTTCTGGCTGCGTGGTGCCAGCATTTTTCGTCTGCTTCAGGCTGTCTGCTTAACTGCTTTCACCTCATCACGATTTCCCACCAATCACAATCTCTAGTCACTGTGTGAAGGCTCACAGCGGGCACACGTTGCATCAGTGTGACACACAAAGATAATAACTAAAGCAAAAATGGTACATGGAGAAGAAAGATTTATCTAGTATTAGGAGAGGTTTTATTTTTATTTCTTGTTATACTTCTGTGCCACTAAATATGATTTAAAACATGGATGTCAAACTCATTTGGCCACAAACAGCCCTTTCTATTAGTGTAAAGAAGTTTAACGACAGACTTAGTCCCTGAGAAATCTTATTATTAGCAAAAGAAGTGCAATTTTAGTTTCTCGCATAATAGAGAAAGGTTGCTTTAGTAAATGAAAGAAATCTGTTCATAATATAAATATGAAAACTTTGTAACCTCACAGGGGGCTCCTAGAGTGGCTAAACACTCTGATCCCAAAGGCCAAAGGCGTCAAGGGCTAATTTGTCAGATGCTGCTAGCACTGCATTGGCATCTGACCCATGACAAAATTGGACCATGAAAGATAACCTCCTCTTTGAAATGGCAACTTAGTTCATGTTTAGAGGTTAGAAGGGTATCACTCCTGTCAGTGAGGAGACAATGGTTCATGTCTGCTTTTTGGGAGTTTTATGTTCTTCATTTTACTTTCTGCACTCGCTGCTTAGGATTAGCCAAACAAACCTATTTGATTTAGAAAAATATCATGATTTTGTTTAAAATATATCCAATAACAACAATAATAGAAATAAATAAATACATAAAAACCAACAGTAAATGTCATACATTTACAGGTATCTGAAAATTAAGGACCTGATTAAGGCAGGACAGGCCCTGATAGATTATTGCTTAAAAAAAAAGAAGAAAAAGAAAGGTGTGTTTAAGTCATAGTGTGAGCCCTATTATTGCTCTGTGTGAATATTAAGGTTCATTAAAAATGTGTGAGCCCTTTTCTGTGCCCCGCCTATTTGGACAGATGGCGTGGTCCACAGATAGAGTGCTACTTAGCTAATTATCAGGGCAGCATCCATGTCTACACTTCCTAATCATAGCCACACACACACACACACACACACACACACACACACACACACACACACACACACACACACACACACACACACACACACACTTTAATCTGTGTGGGTGCCTGGAGGGGAAAAGGCCAAAGCTGCAGCTTTGCCAGTCAGAATCAACACGACACCACAGGGAGCTTCTTCCTCTTGGAGAGAGCTTAGAAGACCCTGGGATGGATGGTGATGGGAATAGGAAGTACAAAGATATTGGCCATCTGGCAAACCTTCTATGTGCTTCTGTCAATACTGAAGAAGTTCACAGTATCGAACTGAGCTGGATCAGAGTTCTGCTGTTCACCAGAGCAACAACTTAGTGCTATGATAACTCATGCAGTTAATTTAGCTGACATAAAGTGGACAGAAATTTAGTAATGGACAAGGATGCTTATCCTCAGTGCTGGGCAAAAGGGCATCTGAAAAATACCAATATGTAGAAGCAATCCATCACATCAACAGAAACAAGAATAATTGGACCAAATGTCGTGCATGTCAGCGGCACAGCAGGAGAAGTGGGAATGATCTATGAGTTTTCCTAACGGCTCCCGTTGAGGAGAACTGCCACGTTGACAATATATAAGCACCTTCACATAAACAAACAGAGAGGTGGAGAAATAAAGGAGCAAAATTGCTCCTGTCAAAATGATGTGCACAACAGACAGCTGACATTTCACACCATATAGTCAACAATCAAGCCTTTGTTCATTAGCAGCTCGAGGCTGAGCAAAAACTGTCTGCATAATGGATGTGAAGCTTGCACAAACATAGACTTGTGGACCCCTGTCTAGATGATTCGCGCAGACAGGAGGATGTGGTCTCCAAGGACGACCCCAGGTTGGGGAGCCCCACCTCCTCTCACACCTCCCTCTGAAGGCCTGGAGGCAGATTCATCTGCAGGCATCTACATTCACTGTTGAGAGATGAAAAACACACACACACACACACACACACACACACACACACACACACACACACACACACACACACACACACACACACGCAATAAAATGCTCTTTAACTTTTGCTGAATACCCAAGCGTAATAACCACTCTCTCCTCCTCACCCCCTCCCCCATGCTGATGCATTGGGTGGGAT
>NW_005187502.1:1012494-1045461 GCF_000239375.1 Pundamilia nyererei
AAAGGGCTATCCCACTTCCAGACGGCTCTATATCCCTTAATGAATGTGACATTTAGCTGATATTTACATGCAATGCAATTTACATGCCAAACTGTACAACCCAGATTAAACAAAGCTTAGCAATTACACACAAGCCATGGCGACAAGATTTACTACAGGTGACCTGTGCAGCTCGCCCAAGACATCCACTTAGTCCCGGTTTCCCTTATCCTTCATTAAAATGTTACACACACACATAGACACACAAAAGCAGCGAAGTGAAACACAGTATCTCTACGGGGGGAAATTCTCAATCCCATCTTTCTGCTGAGGTTGAAATTGCTCTGCTGACAAGAGGCAAAATATCAATCAGAAGTAATTTCTTCCCACCGCCTCGCCTGTCAGCGCTGCAGTTGAATGTTGACCCTCTGTCATAATACATTTGTTTACCATTTACATCTCTCACTTCACCAACTCCAAAATGTTATGGGTCTTGCAGCAGGAGAATATAAAACATTAAGGTCATTTGTGTGCTCAGATCTCTCTCTCACTCTGTGTGTTTACGTCCCGCCAGTTCATAAATGATTTCACCTCAGCCGAAACGTTCCCAAGTAAAACGGGGCCACATACCAATACGTTGAATTATAAATGTCAGCTGAAAGGCAGGCAGACGTATGAGGCCGCAGCGAGCGTTCTTTACATTAAGAAGATGACAGTGACGGGAAGGTCTGCCGTCACCGCCTTTAATGGAGATGTTGCCTGGCCGACAGGCAGCCAGAAGCACTTGTATCAGCAGGTAACCTCTCAGACAGCCTTTTGTGGTCTTTTAAAGTCTTAACTGAAAGACGCTGCTGGTTCTGGGGCAATTGATGCCATTCGGTCAGCACTATCTACACGGCGATTGTGTTATTATGTATTATGCTGCCTAAAAAAAAGTTTAAATTGTTTCTGCTACTTCAACACTAAACATTTGCATAGACCAGGCATAGAAATGTCAGGCTATTAATTGTAACTATCATGGCTGTTTCACATTTCCTATACCTGAGACCCGGCATGTCAGGGTAACTTTAATTGATTTTTCACTGGGTCACTGAGAAAGGCAAGCCAGATATGGGCCTGGGTGACATAATTGACATTTGAAGTTAAAAGTCAAGCACCGGAGGAAGCACATTCCACAGCGAAAAAGTTCATTCAGTCGGCACAACTGTGTGACATTATAAGTATTATGTGTTGGGAATGAGAAAACTGGCTGCCAGACTGTGATTCGTAAATAGCGTCCCTTTGGGAAATGCTGAAATAGCTGTCATTATATCAATTTATTAATTACAGAAAACAGATTTGGCAACAATTAGGCAGAAAAAAAAGAAAGACTGGCTGCCAGTCTTTCTCTCTATTTTCTTTTCCTGTTGGTACTCCCTTCTTCCGCACACACCTGTGCCTACTGTCACATGTTTGTGTCCTTTCACTAAACCATCCCTCAGGTGTGTGTGAGTGTGTGGGTGTGTATATGTGCATGGTGCCTGGGAGCTAAGTGCCCATCTGTGGGCTTCCTCCTGAGACTCTTGAGAGGGCCACCAAGGCTTCTAATTATCCCTGACCTTCTGGCTCTCCCTCTCTCTGCCTCCCACTTCGGGCCCCTATGGCCATCTCGGGTCTCCTTTCTCCTCACGCGCTGTTTCCTTGCTCTGTTTGCCCCTGCCGCACGTTCAAAATCACCCATCCGCTTGGCTCCAGCAGCTAATTGCTGCCATTTGAGAGACAAAGACGGTGTTTGGTACGAGGCGGTCCCCGAAGGTCAGTCAAGGAGAAGGACTCCAATAACACCTGCACGTCTGTCTTAGGTGGGCAAGTGTTTGGAATCGCTTTGCTTTGACAGGCACAACTCTTTGTTCCAAGGTGCTCCATTTGTGAAGGAAATGAATGCTTCAAAACTGGTCGTTAACAGCTAGTGAGACAAGGATAATGTAGGCCCTGACAAGATTGCTTTTGCTGCTGAAAACTGATAATTATCGAGCTCTGTTGATTTTATTTGCATATTTAGGGGTAATTGTATGAAGACAATGCTTCAAAAAAATCTAATTAGAAAAAAATAAAAATATTATCATTCTTTATACCACATAACCATGGGCAACATCTCCTGTATCAAAATATGTACTAATATCACACCGGCAGTTTTAAAATGATAAAACAGGATCTCATTAATTCAGCCATCCGTCTTTTACTTGTCTAATTCAGGTTTGTGGTTGGTTGGGCAGGAGCCCATCCCACCTGAGGTGGGTTACCCACTGGATAGATCACCAATCTGTCACAGGGCTAACACAGAGAACTGCTCACACCTGTGGACAATTTCGAATCACACTTTAACCTAAAACCTTGGGATAAGGAAGAAAGCCCGAGGACCAACACAGGTAACATGAAAACTCACACACAGAAAGGTCACAGCTGGCCAGTGGATTCAAACCCAGGACCTGCTTGCTGTGAGGCAACAGTTCTGACCACCACACTGCCGTGCAACTGTCAATAATTAATTCACAGTTATGTCATATTCTGAGAAACGTTTTCTAAACATTTTGTAATCTGGCTGTAATCTGTAAAAGTTTTGCTTCACCCCCAATTTTGTTCCAGTGCTCATGGACCTATGATAGCCCTGTGCAATGTTCACATTTGACACCATCAGTTAAGTAAGGCATTTTCTGATTATAGCATAGAGTAGCTTTCAACAGAAGCTCATGAGCCGATTTTTGTTTAAAAATAACATTTATATGGTGACCTAATGTGAATGCTCACTTCACAGCTGATAGCATCACAGGTTTCCCTCAGCATCCATGCCATGGCTAACTGACTAATGCAGCATTATACAAAGAGTGTAGATAGTCCCTGTTTGAAAGACAAAAAACAAAAAACAACAACAACAACAAAAATCCCAATTGGGTTTGGATAGATTTGCATCAAAACTCTGTTAGCATAAAGAAAAAGTAGTAATTAACCATATATACTGGCAAAAGACGCATAAGGGGAATTCTGCAGACATTACTGCTGAAGAAATATTATCAAATTCAGTCCCAGTGTGTCATGGTACCATGCCATTCTGTCTTACAAGTACTCTTACATCAGAACGTTGCTGACCCATCTGCACCAGCTCTGCTTTGAATTCAGAGTCTATTTTAAGATTCTGGTTTTGACTTCTAGAGGTTTTTCATCCATACGTCCTCAGCAGGGCATGTGATCAGAGCCTACTGCCTTTGCATCATACAAGGCTAAAACCTAAAGGAGACAGAGCTGTTGCAATAGCCGCCCCAGACTTTGGAACTCTCTTAGCTTGAGATGTGTAGACTCAATGGGGGTGGCTGTAGCTCAGGGGGTAGAGCAGGTCATCTACTGATCGGAAGGTTGGTGGTTCCCCCTAGTCTGCATGCCAAATATCAAGATATTAACCCCAAGTTACTCTCTGATGCATCCATCGGAGTGTGAATGGTAGTTAGTAAGCCCTTGAAAGCACAGATGACAGTGCATGTGTGAGTGGGTGCATGTTCTAGTGCTTTGAGTACTCAGAGAGAGTAGAAAAGCGCTATATAAGAATCGGTCCATTTACTATTTTAAAAAACTCTTCCTTTTCATACTTGTGTTTATTTAACTCTTTTTTTAATGCTCTAGTATTTTGTTGTGAAGAACTTTGTGATCTTGAAAGGTGTAAGGTGGAACCAATGTGGCACCACAGTTTCCTAACTAAGCATTTATATATGACAAGCTGAAAGTGAGACCAGGCTTGCTATTACAGGAATCAGAACACTACAACCTGACTCCTACACTCCCAGCAGAGCTGATTGTGCCAACTAAAAACAATGCTGTGATTCTCCCAGATGAGTGGCAGTGCATGGGGCCCCAGAGGCTCTCTGCACTGCTTTGCTAACAATAGTGTAGAGTCAGTTTTTTTTAAAGAAAGTCCCGCCAAGAAGTACAAAGTGAATTTTGAGGCCATGGGGGATCTGGTCAATTTTCAAAATAAAAGCCATGTGCAACTTTGAAGCTGCGTGACCAAAACCATGCCAGAGACAGAACATCAAAGACACCCTGTGTTCCCGAGGTGATATCCTTGCGTGGGTATCTCTGAGACACCACGAGCTCTGGCAAAACATTAGCATTTACTGTGTTGAAAACAAGAGCAGGCTAGCCAAACACGTGAAAGTGCTGAATTTCAAGCATATGGGTAAATTATTGTTACACTCACTGTCTTGTAGCTTCTAATTGTTAAACAAAGTTCATAAGGTGCTTACTAATGAAAGCGAACTAAGATTGCTGTGGTCTTGACAGCTCATGATGTATGGGGTTTGGGGACAAGGTGAACTCCATTTGTTTCTCCATGCATACCCTGGCCGCTCAGAGTGCTCATGTTCAGTTTATGGTCATGGATGAATGGAGAAAGTGAACATGGGCAGTAATTAAGGGCCCGGCTTATTGAATTTCACACTTTTCAAATTTAGATTTATCACCCAGTAGAAGGTGGCCTTGCCGCCTGCCTTACCTCATTGTGAGGACGTTGAACCAGCAAACACTGATTAGCACATAGAATAATTCTTCTAATTAGCCTTGAAGCATATTTTTGGAAATGAACTTCAACAGTATTAAAGCCCTTTCAAACCTGTATGTTTTTTAATGTTAACGTATAATATTTTCCACCTGCCACAGACCACAAACAACAAGGGATTTGTCACTGTTTTTCATAATAGATAATTGCTGTATTCAAAAATGTCCAGTCAGTAACCTGACCAACTGCATCGCCATGGAGACTGCAATTATGTACATCCTGATGTGAGGGGTGGAAATAGACATGGAAGAAAGGGAATGACGCTGTCAGTGAATATCAGAGCTTGAGCCCTGCAGTAAATAATGACTCCACTGCCGCACTCTGTCTCCTGCTGAAACCTTGCTGGTCTCTCAGAGAGAGTTGCCAAGGAAACAGTGAATGAAATGAATCTACAGTTTCATGTCAGAAGGTTGAGGGAGACTTGAAGAAGCAAGGCAGGAGACCAGCTGAGTTTGCAGGGCAATTATTATTTGGATTTTCTAAATATTTGTGCCCGGCACACTCAGACTCAAGCGGAATAGTGACGGGTGACGATGGAGCTCAAAGAGAAGACAGTGCCTTTTCAGGAAAGTTGAAACAAAAGAAGTCAAAGAACAGAGCAAAAACATCAAGAAATGTGAAGAAAAGCCCCTTTTTCCCTTGAAATTCCTCAAACAAATTAACAAGGCAGAGGTCTGAGAAACTGATCTTTTTGAGCGATATCAGCAAAACATGCAACCAAAAAGCCCAGCTGAAAACCGGCATCAACCTTGTTAGCATCTCATTTGTGTTCAGTCGGGGTATCTGTCAGTTATCTGCCTTGCGTTGTTTTACGTCCATGTTTCACATTGACAAGTTGAAAGCTGTTGCCCCCCCGTCCCTAATCCTCCCCACCGGCATTAATTAAACATCCCTCCCCTCTTCTAATTAACGGAGCATTACTAGAACAACAAAATAAATCAGCACTCTGCATACATTCAGCTTGATGAAGTATTCCAAAGTATTTATCAGGCAACACAATTCTCTCTCTCCTGTGTAATTAGACAGTGATCAAAGTATTGCTTGATTTGATAAGATGCAAAATAGTTTAGTTTAGTGTATAAATTATCAGGAAAATAAAGTCTGGGATACAGTCTGATCATAAGTACAAGAGGAGCAAGGAAAAAATAATCCAAGCAAGTTTAAGATTAGGTTATAAAACCTTTCAGGGCTTGTTTTTGATGTGTTTTTGTGGTGATGCACGAAAGTATCTGAAGACGTTCACAAAACTGTTATTCTCTTGCTGGATTTTGAAGAATGGGTCTTTGTGGTCATCTGTTGCCACCGCGATCAAAGGAGGAAGCTCCTTCCATCCTTCACTGCAGTCATACTTCAGCCAGATCACATTTGCACTTTCAGCGTTTGCGTAGGTGGTTAGCTCTCAAACGCGAGGACAAACACTCCAAGGACTCTGCCTTAACAGCTGCACATTTTGAGCTCCTAAGAAGTGTCACTTTTTGTCATCCACCCACCCTTTCGTGTGTCGAGTCTTGAGTGGTTGTTGCTCAGACCTCTGTAATGCTGAGATACTCAATTGTCTTGTCTGCAGTGATGTGTGTGTGTGTGTGTGTGTGTGTGTGTGTGTGTGTGTGTGTGTGTGTGTGTGTGTGTGTGTGTGTGTGTGTGTTTCAGGGCTTTACAATATGAATGCATGATTGCACCTTTGGCATGTGTTCAACTTGTATACATATTTGTTCTTTGTGCACCAGTGTTGCCACATTGCTTCCTTCAATTACTCGCTTACAACTTGCCAGCAAATTCCCAACTTCATCTATAATGGATCAAGGGATGTTCTGGCTCCTGGTACTGGAACACCTCAGTAAGCAGGCCTCAAACAGGCTGGCATGTCCTGGCACTTGTCCCAGCACGAGGAACGGGGACCCCAATGACATAGATGGGGTACTCAAGCAGTGCCGAGCTGCTCAAATATTGATCAGTGGAGCTGTCTTTGAGCTGGTTAGTCTCAGCCAGCCAGTCACCCTTGGGAATTGGTGGTGGGTGGAAAAGGCTGCACAACAAAGAGAGAGAAAGAACTCGCAGGCTTGTCCACATTCTGCTGGCAGATGCCGCTGCTTATATCACAGCAGAGAGCAAGAGTGAAAGAAGAAGAGGAAGGAGAGCATCACCTTTGTATTGACATTCTGTTCAGCTCTGCCAGATGATGTGTCCCCAAGGATTGACCCGGGGTGGAGGGTTGATCAGTCGGGTTCAGTAGGCCACGCAAGAGCGTTTTGTCCAATTTCAGTGTTGCCATACACAATATGAAAGAGGAAGTGAATAAAAGACACAAAACCAATACAAGACGCACTGCATGAAAGAAACCTCAAAGCTCTCGTGAGCTCTGTTTCTTGTCCGCATGTGTGTTTTAATTTGAAGCTTGAAGGGAAACAGCAGAAAAGTAGAATGTGACACTGAGATGGGTGTATCTTATACACCCCAATCTTCACTGCAGATTAGGGGTAGTTGTTACATATCAGCAGGTTTTTTCCTCACCGCCAACCGGTCGCAGTGGCAGATGGCTCCACCTCCCTGAGCATGGTTTCCTCCTGCTAAAAAGGAGTTTTTCCTTCCCACTGTCACCAACTGCTTGTTCATAGAGGGTCGTCTGTTTGTGGGATGTAATCTCTTGTTTTTATCTTACAATATAAAGCTTGTTGTGATTTTGTTCTATATAATGGAACTGAAATATTACTGATCATTTTTGAATATTATATAATTTTATTTAACCTGCACAACGTCACAAAAAATGTATGGATAAAATTTGTTTACATCTTATATCTTCTATACTGATGTCTACTCATATGCAGTATACCTGTGAAATAATAAAGGAGAAAAGGGGGTGAAGAAAAAGAGTGGCATTGTCCTCATATGGAGCAATAATCTCCTGTATGAATCCAGGTCTATCCTTGTCTATTCCCACCAGACTCCACAGGATATACACAGATATAACGTGACAAATTCAATCGCAAATGTCATTTCATTTGAGAGGCAGCAGTAAAATGCCATGATATATCAGTTACCACTCCTTGATTAATTATACAACTGTATACACACTTTAGTACACCCACGCAAAACCAGTTGTTGAGTGGGAAACTCCTATAAGCTTGTTCTTTTCACTTTCATCTAAATCCCACCGGCATTCTAGCAATTCACCTCTCCAAATGCCTTCCTTCATGCTGAACAAAGTCATTTAAACCCTGGCAAATCACATCATTTCCCAGGTTTTGAGGCCTTTGTATCTGATAATATATGTGATATCAGAGGACTAACCAACAGATTCAGATCAATGCACAGATAGCACTTGGGGATAAATGACGACTAGCAGAGATAAGGAAAAGAAGCTTAGATGTTAAAGTCAACCCATGCTCTATGATGCTGAGTTTTCAAAATAATATGCCTTTGGCACTGAAACCCACCCAACCAAGTCTGCAATGAAACTGAACTTTTTGATGAGCTTTAAATTTCACCTCACCCAGGTAGGCCGTCCAGATGCCAAAGCCAATCTCATTTCGTCTCATGTCCATACTCTCAGATCCTGTTTGGATGACTGCCACTGATTCCCTCCACCAGCATCAGGTGCTTGTATTTTGACTCATCTCTTGCCCAGCATGAATTTTCATACTCTTGACTGCGGGCTTCTGAGTAGCAACGGCTGGCCGAACTTCACCGCCCTGCCAGAATCCTGACACAGGCTGCAGATGCACAGAGTGGCACAGGGTCCCCTCATTTCACTGGCATGGGTCCCTGCCTGGCCATCTGGTGTCTCCAAAGCAGGTGCCAGTCACTCATCACACCCGCCCTCATGCCTGCAAGACACGGGCCTCCACTGAGGGCTTTTTGGTGGCTTCTTCGATAGCCCTGCCCACACCTCCTCACCTACTCCTCGCTAACGGTAAGCTATCTGCTGCCTAGAACCAAACCCAAGTGGACAGCAAGGAGCCAGCACGCAGTTGTAATTGCTGAGAAGCAGTTCAGACACACTCACACAAACACGATGAGGAGCTTGTTAATTGGCAAGAACAAACTGGGATGCTGAGAATAAGTGATATGCACTTAGATAAACTGTCACACTGTCTGAGACAAAGAAGAGCATCATAGAAACAGTGACTTCATCTTGTCTGTTCCGAGCAAACTGTTGCAGAGGATGTGCCAGCAGCACAAGCCAGCTCATGCAGAAGCCCTCATCAATCAGTCCACTGTCAATCAATGCTGGGCTCCTGGTTGAAGCAGCTGGGGGCAGGAGATGAAAAGGCTGATTTGACTGATGACATTTTGGTGGACATTAGCACTTTAGCCGCTCCAGTACAGCCCATCAATGTGGCCGCCTCCTCCTTATAGACAGGCAGTACTTTTCTCCAGCCGTAACTCGTTCTGCCTTTCATTTCAATAACTCAGATGTTGGCTGAAATGAGCAGCCGTTATTTGCTTGTTTTGCTTGTTGACAAGCCTTTGACAGGGATGATATATTAGAGCGCCCATAATCTCCATCCATCTGAATCGCTTTATCACTTTATTTATTTATTTATTCATTTTTTGACATGAGTTCCCACTAAATCCATAATTCCCACAGTTTGTCAATGACTCTGCAAATAAGCCAAAAAATAAGGTGAAATAAAAAAAAGGTGTAAACGAATATTTGAGTTACAAACAAGGCACTCATATTTCAATTCCTGAGGGTCTCTTTGAAAGTCAATCACATGGTGTTCCACTTTTGCTTTTCTTTGAAGCGCTTTCATTAAAAAAAATAAATCAAAAGACATTTGCTTAGGAGTCTCACAGCCACATTGAAACTTCTAAGGAAACTTAGTTGAAGACAGTTTGTGAACCTGGGTTGTCTCTTACACTCGACGGTGTGTTCTGGGATTGCGGGGGATGTTGTTTGGACTATGTAAATGCTGGAGTTGTTTATGGAGCGGGTAGGAAGCCATAATGATAAATGTGTGTCAGTAGGGCACGGGGTCCCTCACAGTGAAGTTTTAATCTCAAGCTAGAGCTTTGCTGAGTTGGGCTGTCTTCAAAGGGGCAAACCGTGCCCGACAGCACGTTTTGCAAACCACAGCAGCTCTTATCTGGGAAGCCCTAAGCGCTTCCAGAGGTCCTGTCTGCTTTATTGTGAAGAATTAATCAGAAACTGGTGAACATCCTTGTGGCTGACATTGATTTAAGCTCTAAATGAGTCCAAGTCTTCTGCTCAGGACTTCCACGTTTGCACTGCTACATTATTATACCATGTTTTTCTTTTTAAACCCAAACTTGGCAAACAAGTCTTTGAATGGCCTCACAGAGCACACGTCTACATCTACATCTACAGAGATAGGAGCTTCCCCACCGTGCTCAGCAGCAAGCCCAGTGAGATGTCAGCATTACAGCTTCTTCTTCTGCTGCTTTCTGACACCATGCGTGCATCCAAACCCACTCTTCAGAGATAAAGAGAAAGGGGCCATATTGCATTCGCACGCACGCTCACGTACCAACGCGGCGATAAATGTCACAGCACTCCCTGTCCTCCTCCTCTTAGATAAAGGCAAGCACAGATGAAAGCCTGTAAGAAAATATAACAGGAGGACGCATTTGTTGTGTTTGATAACATCAGAATGAAGAGGACAATAGAGACACATGAGGAGGGCTCAAGAGGAGCATTCGCCACAAATGCATTAGTTCAGAAGGAGCACAAACACACCACTTGATTCACCACGCTGAAAACATCCGTGCCTCGAAGCTCTTAAGTCGAAGGGGGGAGGTTGTATTTATGTTGAGAAAATGCTCAATATACGTGCGTGATGTACAACAGTCAGGGTGAATTACAGATTTTGCAGCTCGAGAAGTCGTTTCAAGTCAGATCCGATTTCGCTGTCTGACAAAGAGGCGTTTGAGAAGTTAGCATCACTTTCTCATTGGTTATGTGCGCAGTGTGATAAAAAGTCTGATTTAGCCGTGCACTCAGAAACCACCATACTCGTAGGCAAGGTCGAGACTATTTTCTCCATTTCTGTCACTTCTGGAAAAGCCAGGGAAGGAAACAAATTATAATCCTATGTAGTAACTTAAGCAATCATCCACTCTGCTGTGCAGGTGGAGCTGGCAGGAGTTTTACTGTGTTCAATACTTAGAGGTGAGTGATTACTCTCCTAATAAAAGCTCTTAACGCAAAATCTGAAGGAAATAAGCAAAAAAGTGGAGGTTTGTGTAGCCGAAAGACTTCATGAATCACGCTGACGGAGAGCCCACTCCTACCTCTCCCACACCCGTAGGGATTTTAGTGAGTGTTAGGCTGCTGCACACAGTGGACACAATAAAGGGCAACATTTTTGTAAGTTGGCCAAGTTCTTATCTTATCAGATGTGATTTGTGTGTTTACGTCTGGCAGAATTTATTAAAAGCTCTGAAATTTTAATTAAAAGTAAGGAGCAAAATCTGAACAGAGATTGCAGGTGTGCACACGAGTGAATGCTGATTTTATTTTTACTAATTCATTTTTCTGCTGCTCCCTTTAGGGGTCAGCAAATCAGTTCACTGGCCTTCATCTCACCCTATCCCCACCATCCTCCTCTGTCACACCAACTTTCTGCACGTCCTCCTTCCCTATAGCCAAGACTCTTCTCTGCAGGCTCCCTCTTTTCCTCCCATCTGCAGCTCCATCCTCAGCATCCATTATAATTACTATCTCTCCTCCACACATGTCCCGACCATCACAGCCTCACCTCTTTGACTTTGTCTCCAAGCTGCTTTCTAATCCTATTGATTTCTGCTACGACAATCGGATGATCAGAATTTGGTGTAAAAGCAAGAAAGCATGAATCCATCTTACCATGATTGGTTCAGGATATTGTAATAGTGTAAACATCTGGAGTGTGTGGATCACTTGATACCAGTTGAGCATTGTTTTAACTATCCGGGCGATCGTGGCTCAAGAGTTGGCAGTTCGTCTTGTAATCGGAAGGTTGCCGGTTCCGACAGTCTTGGTCGTTGTGTCCTTGGGCAAGTCACTTTACCCGTTGCCTACTGGTGGTAGTCAGAGGGACCAGTGTCCGGCAACCTCGCCTCTGTCAGTGTGCCCCAGGGTGGCTGTGGCTACAATATAGCTTGCCATCACCAGTATGTGAATGGGTGGATGACTGAATGTGTAAAGGGCTCTGGGATCCTTAGGGACTAGTAAAGCGCTATACAAATATTTACCATTTTAAATGCTACAACCTACTTGTGCTTGCTGCTGACCATGTCCACGCCTTTGTGCCCACACTATACTCGTTTTCTGATGGCTGCTTCCAGCAGCTTAATACAACATATTCACTGTACTCAAATGTCTTCTACAGTCACCAGAACGTAATTGTATCTAACACCTTGGGATTGTCAGATTGGCATCCATGGACGCTCGTCCATCTATTTTCTTAACTGCTTGTGCGGGGAGTGGAGCATGTCCCAGAAAGACCCCACCAAGCCGCACAGCCTTCTTGCTGTGAGGTGATAGTGCTAACCACCATGTCAACCGTGAATGTAATAAATCTGCAGTTGACCTGTGATGCTGTCATCTCAGCCAGAATCACTGGGGAATCTTTGCAGCTCCAGTTTGAATCTGTACTGCAAAGAAATAAGGCAGCTCTGCAAGACAAAGGGGGTCTAATCCCTGCTTGGCTCCAATGCAGGCTGCCTCTTTCTTGCTTTAGCCCTGTCTGTCTGTCTTTCTCCCTCTCTAAGCATGAGTGTGCAGGTTTCACCTGTGAGATCCTTCCATAGACATGTCCTCCTGTCAGTTCCTGCTGGTTCTCTAGCTGGCCCATCTGCACTCCATCAACTAATTATCCACCTGCAGTTCTCTGGGAGCAGTTCAGCCATCCACTGTCCAGTAAGTTGTTACAGCCATAAAATGACACCATATTCAGGATAATTCATGTGGCTAGCTTTGTCTTTGACCCCCCCCAACCCAACCCCCCTACTCACCTGGACCTCTCTTTGCACCATAGACTCCTCCTGTGTGTGTGCCTGCAGACCAAACTATCTGAAATCTGTCAGTCTAAAAACTCACCACCGGGAGCCGTCCTCTTGGAATACTCACCTGCCTGCTCGCTGTTTGTTGCTCCTTGCCGCCACTACCTGACCATGGAGAAAGAACTCCAATGGTCCAGCAATCTCCCATAAACCTGCACTTTGAAGAGACCTCCTGTAGAAGCAGGTTTTTAAAGGGACGACCTCCTTCTGGGACCAATTGGAGATTGAAGGAAGCACAGAAACGCAAAGAGAGCTAAGATAAACAAACTACTGCAATATTTGTAGTTTAAATATAAATGCATGGCACGTTAATAACCAGTGTTGGGTAAGTTACTTTAAATTTAGTAACCTAGTTACATTACTAGGTACTGCTATCAAAAGTAACTCAGTTACTTCAAGTTACTCGTTACTTTCAAAGTAACTAGTTACTAGGGAAAGTAACTTTGGTTTTACTCAGAATTCCTCTTGTTAATGTGTTGCCATAAATCCTTTGAATGAAAACAAACGCTGTTGTGACAGTGATGTACACTGTCTTGTTGGTATATATGTATCAATCTATCAATCGTTTGTTGTAAAATTCAGATAATTATTTGTTAAAAGCTAGACATTTTAAATGAGAAAAAGAAAGAAAAGTATTTCTTTGTGCCCCCCTTTCCCTGTTAATGCCCTACCTGGCCCCCACGGCAAAACTTTGCTAGACTGATGAGTCAGTAAAGACATCTCCTGGTTTCATCTTGATGTTTCCCTCTCACCACATATCCAAACCGATATCATGACCAGCAGCTTTTACAGCTGTGGCTCCAGCAAACATCCGCTGATACTAGAAAGTAATATTAAATAAATTCTAACAACAGCTGATCAAGCTTAAACATGCTGCTGTTGTTTAACGCGACCTCCACTGGGTTCCTCTTTCTGGCGCAAAGTGGGCGATAAACAAACAAGAAAGACGGGACTTGTGACAGAAAAGCCAATCAGCTGATCATTGATCAGTTTCATGATTGAAGTAGCAACAGGAGAGGGAGGGGGAGAGAATGAGAGAAGAAGAGACAGCTGCAGCGTAAAGACGCAGAATAACTCCAGCTTTGTGTCTTTTTTTTCATTGTAGTTGAAGTATGGGACAAATCACGTTCCTTTTCACCTCAATATGAACCGCGTAATATTTTCTCTGAATACAAGACGATTCCGTTTTTTACAGGACAGTTGGAAACTCTACTAACTAACTTTATGAATAAAATAAAGTTCAACATCAGTAACATCATAGCACCCGCCCAGCTGTATAGAAACTCCATCATGCTAGCTAGTATGCAGCACGAGTTATGAGTAACTGACTGTAAAAAGTCAGCACAACAAGAATAAACTACACCTAAACTTGGTTTATATCTGACCCAGATAGACTGCAGGTCATAACTTCTTACCTGAAGTTCAGTTCATCTGACACTCAGACCGGCTGCCGCCTCGGGTCTCTCCTCCTGCCTCCCGTTTCCCTCATCCACCTGCTGGCCTCCACCACTTGCTAATGTTACTGAATCTGTGGAAGCGCCGCAATGACACCACCAAACAGTTGAGTTATTTTTTACACATCTGCCAGCATCTAGCCAATCCACCACCTTTCATTGTTTATACCGTTACGGAAAAAAAACAAAAAAACATCGGCACATCAAAGCAAAAAAAAATCACCATCGGTCCACCAAGTCCAGCTATGGCTGCATATGTGTTTAGTAGTAATTTCTTTTAGGAGAGGGGTAGCAAAACAATCGTTTTCGATTTCCATTGCCATATTGGAATGCCGACTTCTCTGACCAGGCTAACCAGAATGCCGTTTACTCGAGTGTGACATCATTCCCAGGTCCGTGTTCCGATTTACGAGGTAAGTCGAACGCAACACATGAATTAACGAATAACGAGCCTATCTAAATCCCAGTAACGATTAACACATTCCTGATTTTGGCATAATAACTAGTTACCGTGCTCATTACCACAATAGTAACGTAGTTACTGTAACGCGTTACTTAATAACGCATTAGTCCCTACACTGTTAATAACGGTCCTTTTAATATTGAAATTTATGAATAGGGATGGGTATTGATAAGATTTTCACGATTCCGATTCCATTTTCGATTCTGTTTAACGATTCGATTCTTTATCGATTCTCTTATCGATTCTTATTTTTAAAAAAGGAGAACACTAAGGTCGATTAGCTTAGAACTTTGTTTTAAATCTTCTCTTTGAACAAGACAGACATTTAGGAGTAACATGGCCTTACAAACCCAACAGTGAGATCTTAAGAGATCCACAGCCTACGGCTCTTCAATGGGGTGTCACAGGGCACGATCTGATATCGTCGTGTTGGTGTTGTTCCCAGATCAACATAGTAAATGTTGTTCCAGGATCAACATCGCAAGTGACCAATCAGAATGTTGTGACGTCATACTTTTGCGACTTTGGGAAAAACCGCCGTAAAACAAAAAACTGTACTTAAGCTGTGAGAAACCGCCTCTGTCCGCTAGATCAACGGACCCTGACCCTAACCCTTTAATAAACGGTAAGCAGAATTGATATGATTGTCCTTGCAACATTGGAATTTCATAAATGCACGAATGGCTTGGCGCGCCAAAGAATAACGTCACAACAATGTGATTGGTCACTTGCAATGTTGATCCTGGAACAACATAGTAAATGTTGTTCCAGGATCAACACTAACACGACGATATTAGATCATCCGTGTCAAAGGGTCCCCAGGAAAAATTGTAAATGTAAAACAATAAAATAAATATTCTTCTGTAGCAATAACAAAGTATAACATAAATTTTTCTGTAGCAATTACACACGAATATTCAGTAATGTCCCTGCCTACAATTAAACACATTCACTTACTGAAAATCGGGGGCATCTGCTGTGGCAAATGGGTGCAAGCCTTTTACCACAAACTGAGTCACTGCTCGGTGACATTCGTCTATCCTGGCCTGAAAGGAGATGCTACCAGTAGACTGCAGTGAGAACTGCCAGCATTTGAGCCAGACTCTGTCTGTCTCTCTCATCATGGTCACCTAAATGGACAGTAATAGCAGGTTTTGTAATAAGGCAGATCGCGCTAACATAATATGCACTGTTAGTTGATTATTTATCTGCCACATTAACGGTAGAGGACAAACGTGCAAACCTTACTGCTGCTGCTGGGTTGAGATTCACGAGTCCGGAGCAGAATTAAAAACACGACATTCATTTAAGGTTATCGCGTGTTTTGTGAGCAAATGCTTTTGCATATTCGTAGTGTTTCCTCCCTTAAATGAAATATCTACTTTGCAAGTATTGCAAGTTGCCCTGTTGTCATCCGTTCTCGTAAAGTATAACCAAACCTTTGAGCGTTGAGCTTAGGCGCCGTGTTTCCTGCCTGGTAAATGATGCTCCGCAACGTGGCGATGTCATTCGGGGTGACTGAAATCGATAAGGGAATCGTTTGTAAAAATGGCAAACGATTCCAAGGAATTGAAACAGTGGGAACTGGTTTTCAACAAGAACCGGGTTTCGATACCCATCCCTATTTATGAAGTTGTGTTATTAATGTGTCCACATTTTTTGCCACATAGATTTAAAATTTTAGCTTAAAATAAAATTACCAGTTAATTTATTTTAATATTAACATCGCAATTCCCAAAAAGTTTGCATCTTAAGATTCATTTTACATTTGTGGTAGAGAATCTTTTGGACTTTTCCCATTTGGAAAACGCTCTCTTGACTGTATATGAATGTTAACATATCTTTATCCCTGTATGTGACTGCCGAGGGGATAATAGCCTATGTGATTTCATATTTGTTTTAGAAGCTGTTGTGTGAGTTTGTGTTCTACACACTTTGTCATTCAAAGTGTCAGTCAGCTAAAGGAATATAGGACGAGCTCAAGATCACTGACTTCCATGACAGAAGCAAATACATTTTATCCTTTGTTTTTCAAAAACAGATTATTGTTCTGGGGTTTAAAAATAGGTTTGCATCCATATTAACTTTGCTGCTTGTTCTTATTTTGTTCACTATAACCAGGCAGAGCACCGCAGACCACACTACAAAAATGATACAGTCATGGTTTTGTTTCCCTTTATCTCCACAATTGTAGTGGAATGTTGTAAGGCAATGACCACTGACCAGATAACCACATAAATACACTTAGTCATAGTCTCCCCACTACATTATCCTGGTCAGACATTTTAGTAATCATTATTCATGTGTACAGCTGGAAATTCCAAAGAAACCCCGCATTTGGACAGTAAGTTCTGCAGCACAGAACAATGTGAGAAAGAATAACAAAGTATCCAATGGCAGCAAAACTTTAGTTAGAAAACTGGAGGTTCCTGACACAATATTCTTAAATCAAAACGCTCTCACGAGCAGCTCTGATTTTAGGAACAGAAGCACCAAAAACAGACAACACAGACACACAAGAACACAAACAGATCAAACAGTTTGCTGAGCTTTTGATCTGTTTGATCTACTTGGCATCTCCTGGCTGTATATTTACACTTAAAGGCTAGATATCAACTTGGAATTGTCTGATCTAAGTCTCTGCAAGAAAGTGCAATATAGTGTGATTCCCCAAATACAGAACTAGTTTCTCTGGGGGATTTTTATTTTAGTCTGAGAGACTACGGTTTCTGAGATAAGGATACATCCAATCGTAGGACCCCTGTGACTGCAAATGAGAACATTAAGGATCCAGTCACACTGGCCTAGAGACTAGTCAGCAACCATCTGGTTACCAGTGGTTGTAGGGGATTAATCTGTATCCCCCAACTAGTTTGTAAATATTTGCTAGCCGTCTCAAGTCAAAATTGGTCTCAAAGTGTAGCATTGTACTCTCCTAGCAGTAGTTAAACTGTGAAAAATACAACACAAACCAAAAACAGAGATGTTTGCCCTCAAACTAAGAGTTGTGCCTTTTGAAATGTGTTGGCTGAGGCACTAACAGACTAAGTCAGCATCTTCCATGCATTCTGTAGGTGACTGCAAAAGTCTATCAAAGCAATCATGAGGGGGGTTTTGGTACCGCACCCTCTTTGTGACTGATTTCACTTTGGGACAAGAGGTTGCCAAAATGGGCCCAAAAGTACAGTATTTAAGATTGTTGAAGTTTAAATACATGTTTGGTTTGTGTCACAGTGATTTCTTCTGACATTATCCTGGAAACCAGCCAGCACTGGTGAGATACTCATACAACAGCACTTTGTAGGAGAGTGAGTTAGTGTAACATCCAGTCAGCCAGCATGAAAAAAGAAGTAGAAATCCCCAGTGGTTCTTCTGACCTGTTCTCAGTCATTCTGAAAAATATAATAATGTAATAATGCAAGTGAAACTGTAAATGCAGCAAGCAAGCAAGAAGGACAATTTGGTCCTAGTTTGCAGACCACCATAAATTGATGGCACTTATTCTTCCTTATAAATCCCATCTACCCCCTATCTCCAACATTCTCCCATATTCTTGTCCCGTAGAGATAAGGAACTTTTGCAAAAGGAGCACAGTTCGAGCTCTGAAGAGGCCATGCACACATGAACACAACTCATTCTAGAGAGGTTTAGGTAACAACTTGGGGGTGATGTTAGGAAGCAAACATCAGAAGAAAGCACTGTCAGCTGTTGGAAGTACATCACAACACTGTACACGATTGTGATTGGGGGTGTAACAGCAATCAGCTAAGAGTCTTCTGAGTGTTGTGTTCTTCAAAATCAGCTAGCCTATCACTTAGGCTCCCTTTCATCCCTTCTATGCGAAACAATATCTGCAGAAAACACACTCAGCAATCAGCTTTTTAAAGCTTGATGTCTTAAATAGCCAATTTGCTCTTTGTTTTGCCTCTCCTGTATATCAGCCGAGACAGGAGTCATCCCGGTTTTGCATTTTGATCATAAGCGGCAGTCAAGAACACTCAATTGAGCGTGATGATTCATGATATTATGCTCCTATATTCCATGAATAAACATCAGTAGTAAACACAAAGAAGGTGGGCTCTCTGCTTGCTGGGTTCTGCCTCGTATTTAATTCGCACCTATTAAAATGCATAATCTCCTTTACCTCTTCACAATTGCGGAGAACAATTGCAGCCTGAGAGCCTTGTATTGTATCAACACTGTGATAGCGAGTAACAAAGGCCTAATTACTACCTGCTGGATATGATGAGGAATAATTAGCTCGATCGTGGAGAGCCACTGATGACAAGTTTGCAAGGAGCTCACTCGTGCCCCTTAATGGAGTAAAATCCATGTATTATCGCCGATGTTTGCACATGAGCAGTCAGTTGGATGTAATAAAAGCAAATATTATCGGTATAGTTTGTTTATTTCTCACATGTTGCCTCATTCAAATTGCTCAGAAGACAGTTGCATTCCTGCTGAAGCTGTTTGCTGAAGCAGATCTATTAGGGAAGTCAAAATGGAAATATTGTAGTAATGCATCTAGTTGCTGGAGCTCTCCAGTTGTAGCTGTGTTAACAAGGTATAAATCTCACTGCCATATGGTAAGTCCAACTTGAGAGCTAACACTTGCCAATCTACCCACCACATTTACACTGAGTAAATTACGACCGATGCACAGCTAATAAGAGCTCTCTGAGTTATCTGTGTGTTAAAAAATATCTCTGTTTCCCCTGGCCCGTTCAGGCCTTCCCTGGTCCTGGGGTTAACTCTCCTCACTGCCGGCCAGTTGATGCAGCATTCCTAGTTCTTGGACTGACCAAAGGTTACTGTGGACCATTAGCATTGAACAAAAGGAAGCAGACAAAAGAAGACGACAGGGAGAGGGGGCAGAGCAGAAGCAGGTGCCTTTTAATGATGGTGGCAGTCCATGTTTCTGTGTATCGGTGCGTGTACAATCCCTGAAAGACTCCAGTAATGACTCTGAGACACTGCTTAAGAAAAGAACTGTTCTCTTCCCAGATTCTGTCATAACCTGCTGACAGATGCCGTGCGGTTAAATGTCGGTGTGTGGCCAGCTATTTGTTTTCCATCTCTGCATGTGTGTGGCCACCTCTGTCTTTTCTTTGTCACCCAAAACATTGCGCAGAGCACCATAAATCAGCATTGGCTTTAACCCCCACCCCAACACACACACTCACACACACTGTAATTATATGTTAACATCCTTGCCTCTGTTCTTTATGGGAAACAGTGATTATTTCACTTGAATTTTCTAAAATAAGTTATTTTAACTTATAACTTCCACATTACTGCAAGAAAAGAAAAAAAACCACAAAGCGTGGCTAAACTGTGAAGAGAGAGCAGCACTGGCAGATGAAATATGTTAATAAGCTGCCAAGGCATGAGCGCAACTTCTGGTTAATGGCACAACATTGCAATTTGGCCCTCCAGAGGAGACAGAGAGATGAGGCATCTTCATCACCGCAAGTCCCCCGTTTGAGAGAAGAAGGAGTCAAGCAGACAGGCAGCATTAAGCTGCCAACGAGGAAGACGGAGAGAGGCTGCACGTCTCCAGCTCCCATGCACATTATCCCTCCAACAAGAGGAAAAGGGAATCTGGGATAATTTCCTTAAAAGACCATAATAAAGAGAACATGAAAGAAAGAAGAAAAGGAGTATAACAACCCTGGACAGGAAGAATGGAGTGTTGACGGGAGCAGTAGGGAGCCGGAGCGAAAGTGGCATATCAACGCATGTCGGGGACCCCGGCCAACAGATCCCGTCCCTCTCAGCTTCGCATGTTTTACCACACACACACACAAACAAAAATGTTGTGTTGTTGAAAGCCCATCAGCTGTTTGAAATCCGACAGCCAACACCTCAAAGATGTTTACAGTCGTCTCATTTCCAAACCGAGAGGCTGTTTTTGCTTTTTCTCTCCGTTCCATCAGAGACATTACTGATAGTGAATCTATGCGATTGGGTGTGACAGGCATCTGACATTAATATCCCAGCACTGTTTTGGAATTATATCACACAAGTGGGTGGGCTGATTGGCCCGCTCGAGGGTGAATCCCGAGAAGGTGCACGGCAAGGTCACGGTGACAGCTCCAAGCGTGATGCAAATAAAGGAGGCAAAGTTCCATGGTGGAAATGCAATCAGCCGGGCCGTGTTGATTAAAACAACACATTTATTTTGTATAGGGGTTCCAGAGAATGGAATGGCCTCATTAAACTGGGGTCGGCGCAGAACTATCAGGGAGAGGGAGTAATAAGGGAGGAAAAAAAGGAAGAGAGACAAATTGACTACCATGTTCTAATGAAACATCTCAGAAGAGCGCAAGCGATTTGACTGGCAGGCTGTTTGTCAATTCAAACACTCAGAGCATTCTCCAATGGAGAACAAATTGGTGAGATTTTGCCATTACATATATTGCTGCTATATTCAAGATCCAAAACAACAAAGAATCGATCCTGCTAACAAGCATTGCCTGTGGCGTATGATTATTCCAACGTGCCAAAAGACACCATTACCAATATGGACTGCTTATTTAATTACAAATTGCAAAATGCTCAGTAGTACATGTAAGTTTGTTATTATAAAACTGTAGTCTCTAACATATACATCCACCACTCATGTGTGAATGGCATTTGCTCCAAAACTACATTTCACACACACACACACACACACACACACACACACACACACACACACACACACACACACACACACACACATTCTCATTTTGATATCTTGCTGAGGACATCTAATTGAAATCATGCTTTACCTAGTTCTTACCCTGACCATTAAAAATGAATGCCTAATGCTAACCCTTAGCCTAAACCGAACCATAACCTAACTACCCTGACACTAAAACCACATTTTGAGCCTCAAAAATGCCTTCAAACTCGTGAGGACAGGCACTTTTGTCCTCATAAATGACCAGTGATGGGAATAACGGCATTACAAGTAACGGCGTTACTTTTTTCAGTAATGAGTAATCTAACGAATTACTATTCCTATCGTTACAACGCTGTTATCGTTACTAACAAGAAAATGTGCGTTACTATTTTTCAACAAACAGACGGTTGAAGCTGTCTTCAGCTTACTGCATCTTATATCAGTTGCGCGGAAGTAGCTGACTATGTAAGTAATCTGGGCACTACAGCTTTAAGCAGCTGCGCGCACTCCTGCGGACAGCAATCACTTTCTGCCCAACGATCACTTTTTGGCACAACACCTGGAGCTAAGGGGGCAAAACAATCGCATGAGTGCTGCTGCTTGACTGAGGAAGAATAAAGTAGTCGTGGTAAGCCAATCACATGACCACTTGAAGACAAAGCAACAAGGTGATATATACCAGTTTTTAAATTGTGTTGATAGGCCACGTACAACCAAATTCATGATAAACAATATATACCCGCCTGTTTTTTCCTCAATAGTTTTGTCACGTTTACTGTCTAAAGCTGGCCTGTGTGAGCAGATCCAACAGACGAGCTACTGGGGAAAGTGAAATTTGTCAAGTAAGCATTCATATATACAGTTTTTGTGCTACATAGTTGTGAATGAGGCCTTAAATATCATGCCCTGACCGTCTGCATATAGGGAAGTTTAACATCTCACTATTGTTACACCTTTACAATACACTGCATGGTAACTGTATTTGTTTTGTGCAATATTGTCCTTGTTTTCCACATTAGAAAACAAAGACAAAAGCTAACTATGCACAAAGCACCACTGGTCTTTTTATTCTTTGTTGAAAGTAAGAAAAGTACAAAATAACACAGTTCAAATACTGGATTTTTGTTTAAAGACACAAAGCCTAAAGAAAACTTAAAACTCGCTAACTGCCACACAAACTGAAATCAACAAAGAAAGTTTTCATGCTTGCATGACTATAATTTTTGTTGTTTGCTGTCTACTTTGCTTTTTACATCCTGTTTGTATTTGCATTCTTTATTCATTTCACCTCACAGCTGCCCTCAGATTGCATACGGAAGTCTGTGTGCATGCCTTCTTTTTTTCTCATGCATATGTCACACGACACGGCATGACAACAAGGGTTTCTGTCTGTCTTTCTATTAGAGGCAGGTGATCATTTTGTCTTCCTCCTCCTCAAGACAGAAGAGGCGTACAAACAGACTGATGATACACGTTGAAGATTACAATTGCCCCGTGGATGCCTCTTTGTTCCTCCACGCTTGATGGATAAGGGATGTCACCTGTGTGTGTTTCAGTGTGCGTTTGTGCATGAGAGAGAAAGACAGAGACAGAGAGTGAAAGCCAAGGCAGTAAAATTTTAGGGCAAAGATGACATGGCTGTTTAGCAGCTAGCTGCATGTAATTACACTGCAAAATGTATTTTGCATGCTCAAGAGTTGGCACCACTGACAGGCTTACTCCTCAACTGCACTCAGACGAGAACACGCACACACTCACACACATCCTGTTAATAGCATTTGTTAGCGAGCCAGTGTTGACAAGAAAATGTATCACAAGAGCGTTTACAATTCAGCCCTTTTTCATTTGCCTTAAGAATTACAAGGACATGTGAAATCCATGCACGGTCTATATTCTTTTCCTTAATAACATCTCATGTACATTTTCTGCACATAGTTGGGGAAGATGAAGGCAGTGCTCCTCTATAAACCCTGGCTAGCTAATCAAAAGATTGTAGCAGGCCCTGGAGTTGAGTACTCTCCACTGTGTTATGCTAGGTGGAATAGGGAAGTCTAATTATGTCCTGAGGGCTGAGAGGGGCTTCCATTTATCCACCCCCACTCCTTACAAACTTTTTTCCCTCCCAAATACAGATATATGCTAACTTTTGCTGGGATCTATCAGACATGTTAGGTCAGCTGCAGCTTGTTTATCATCCAGATCTTCTGACAGCTCCACTCCTCACACAGGAGCCCATTTGATAAGAAGCATCAAGGAGCGCTAACTGATAAGCTGGTGGACACTTTACATCCAGGGCTACAATGACGCCAACCTTTGTAAACACAGATAATCAGTGGCTCATTCAGCCCAGAGTCCCAGGACCTCTGTTGTTAAGTAAAGTTATCTCCAGCTGAAAGTGGAGTCTGAACCCCGCAGGCATGTGGACAGGATGCCAAGCTTGTGTGACCTTGTTAGCCTTTGTGTATGCAGAAACCTGAAAGCTGCCCCTGGTTAAAGGTTAACACACTGCATAGTAAAAAGGTTTTTGTAGTTGTTGACCTTCGAGCACGGATTGCATCACCCGTGTAAGTGTACAACTATACGCTCTATTTCCAAGAAACACAAGGTGAAGCTAAATGTGTGTTTACTTTTTTAAAGCCACCTAGTTCACCAGTACATCTGTGACACTGAGAACAACTTCACAGTTACCTAGTATCAATAACATTTAATTTACATGCACTATCATTCCTGATCTATTGGAGCCATTAAAAAGTAACTGTTCTAGATTCACATATTGCAGTATACACATAGCTGTAGTGTAGAATACAGTACTGTAATAATCCATCTCGGCTATTTAGTGAAAGAGCAACCACCAATCTAATTTTTAGCAAGCTGTGGAAAAATGAGCACCAACAATAGTGACACCAGGGCTAGCTAGTAGCTATAAAGCTAGCTAGCAGCTATAAAGCTAACCAGTATTGGTGTTGCTAATGTTAGCATTTTTTTCTATGGAATGCTGGTTTTCTGATTACATTTCTGATTTTCTGTCTACTTGCAGGTCCATGGCTAGTTCTAGTTCTAGTCTACTTTCAGACAAAAAAAAAACAGTCACAGAAAAAAAAAAACCCAGGAAGAAAACGTCTTTTGGAAGAAATCTTGCTGGATAAATTAGATTTATCTCATTCATCAGCTCAATTCCGAGGCTGTGTTTCTTGGGACATATAGTGCAGAAAGCTCACAGCAACCTAGCTGAGTGTATTTCAACTCACTGGCTTAAAATTGACAAAACTCAGTCAATAAGGCCCAATGTGTGGCTCCAGACACATAGCAGGAGGCTTCTGGACTATGTGTGACCTGCTGGCATTTCAGCATGTTGCTCAACTCCCTTGACTTAGTTTATCTGCAGCGTTTCAATGAATGCTGGGTCCCACAAGCCAGGCTAACACTCTTTTCAGAGCTCTGAGTGAAATCGAGCACTCCAGATCCTATCTATTTGATTTCTCACAGTCCTAATATAACCTCTTCCACATGAGGCTTTTTATTACCGCTCAGGGAGACAAGCTTTATTTGCAAGCTGTTTGCTGTACCAAATCGTTATTGCTCCATGGCATTTCAATTGAATAAGATATCAACTTATTGTGTCATTCACTGGGCCCCAGACGTGACTCCAATAAGAAAAAAAGATATTGAAATAGGGACTTTAATAAAAAGAGCTGACGATATGATTATATCTGAAGATGGTAGGAAATATCTAACAATAGTGCAAGAAGAATGGTATTCCCAAACTGATAGCTCTTAATCTTAAGTACTCAAAAAATCCACATAAAGACACAGTGATTTTGCTAAAAGCTCACAAAGTCATATTCCAGAGTATTGTAAGATGTTTCTCTAATGCTGTTCTTCGTGTGTTTTTGCCCGTATAACACTGCAAACTTAAGGTAGAGGATAAAAGCACTGTTTAAAGGTTCAGTTCACCCAAGTCACACAATCAAATGCACACTCACACACACACACGGAGCCTCACTTACCCTTTTTTGGTATTTAGCTTCACATTTAGCTTTGACTTTTGGCTCCACTCCAGTACAATAGATGTGATTCAAATTTCATTTATGCTGCACAAAGCGCTGAAAATTGGATTTGAAAAATTAAACAGCTTTTCAAAGACCTTGGGCCTTTGTACCTCTCACTGTATAACTGCTAGAAAAGGATTTACTTTACGCTCAAGCAGATCACACAGATGTAAAAGAACCAATCATAATCAAAAGTTTTTCGCATGCAAAAATTTCAGCTTTTGAGAAGTATTAAACTAAACTACTATTAAAGGACAAAGTAAAGTCTGACAAAAGCCACTTGAGTCGAATGTCTGACCAAACAAATCATGTTGATAGACTATGTAAAAGATGGACGTAACCACTCTGATGTCAACCATCAGCTTAATGACGATTGTTCAACTGCCATGAATCTGGACAGACTGTTTTTTTTATTCAATGCTTTTTTAAAAAATTTCTTGTCCCTGTGCCTAGCAATTCAACTACTCCTGTTGAATTTAACACTTTGGGACAGATTTGTCAGCGTGTTTTGGCAAAAAAAAACCTGCTGTCTGAAAATGTTGTCAATGATTCAATACTAACTAATAACAGGCCAGGTAGAGCAGGGCGATATGACCAAAAATATTTAACACGATATACATTTGAAAATTTGCAATCACGATGTAACTGACGATATATTTGACACTAGACAAAATACTTTACAACTCCACAACTTTATCAGTGCAAAAAACCCCCCCACCAAACATCAATGTATTTTCACTTAAACAAGAAAAATGTAACAGTGCAAATGCAAATTCCTTGCTGACAGTTTGACCAAAAGGCATTTCCAGTGGAAACTGGCCGACATATCCTCTGCATAACCATGTATAATATCCACAGAAGAAAAAACCACACACACGCAATACGGTAATATTATGTTAAAGCACTATACGTATCACTCCGCGAGGCGCCTGCCTACGATAGCCGCAATGCTCCGACAATCCATCAAGTGGTGCGGGTTCGTAGCTTAGCAAAGTCGTACTAAAACATTTGACAGATTTTCGAGTGCCGTGTACCACATAAAATCGTTTCGAGGTCAGTAAACACAACCAGAATTCATACATAAGGCACACAGGATTATAAGGGACACGGTCGATTTTCAGAAAAATCAAAGGATCAATTTCAAGTGCCCCGTATTTTCCAAAAAACACGATAATAACGACAGCCACTAGCATGCTCTACCAAAAATAGTGCTTTGTTGTTTATCTGACGGATGAAAGCTAAAAAAAGTTCCACACCACTGAAGTTGCGGCATTTCTTACAAACCAGTTGTGGTTCATCTGTTTCATTCAACGATCCGCCTTCGCCCTTCTCATTCTCCGTCTGTGCATATGAAAACAAAGGCACTGCCTCATGCGTATTCCCGTATTACCCGTATTCTATTGCGATATTTCATTTTGTTATCGTTGCTCAACATTATACCGGTATTACCATGAATGGTATGATATGCCCAGCCCTAAGGCCAGGAATGCCTATGCCGGTACTTTTTACCTAAGAAGGCAGGTTTTAAAGGCGAGAGCAGTGTGCCATGACAATTGAATGACCACTATATCACTGTGATTTTTACTTTCCATAAAAATTAATCAACAAAACAAAACACAGCTCAAAAAATGTGTTTTGACGCTGAGTTTTTAGCAAACCTGTAATGTCAATGTGCTTGTCTTTAAAGCACTTTGGGTCACCTTCTGTTGTTTAAATGTGCTGTAGGCTAGAAATAATAATAAATAATAGTATTGATGTAATACCTATACCATTGGTATGAATGCTGTCAAATATTTGGATCCGCCCACCTCTGTTGCATATGTATTTCTGGAAGTTCCTTTCTTAAGGCGCTATATATAGATAGCAGAATATTTAAATCTACATGAGCAGATTCCACTATTCCTGATTTACAAAAATGTTTTTGTGGTTTGGATTTGTGAAGAACCCCTTGATGTGACCTGGTGGGTATAACATGGAAATTGGGGTGTCACCAAACCCCTGCACAATAAAAAATACACCCCTGGAAGCCCTGTTTGTGATCTATGTGATCTCGCTTGTGTTGCTTCCAGGGAAATATTTGACAAAATCACTGCAAAAAGGTGTTCACACTGTTCTGTGCACAGCTAAAATGTTTGGACACATGCAGGCACTTTTCTTTATCGGCTCACTGTCGATTGTTGTGGGACACCCAGCATGACAACACACACAAGCTTGCATCAGGCAAATACAGACAAACACACAGAACCTTTTGCTGTCCAACTGACAAACACCTCCGCACACACACGTACATGTATGCACGCACACCTTATCACTGCAGTAGGATGTGGTTCTGAAGCTGTGACAAACTGTCCAGCCAGCGGAGGCTATCCACTGAGTGCTTTTCTGTTCTGTTCTTTGATGCTGTTTTAGTAATTAACTCAGACAAAAGCTCTGGCATGTCTCTTCTGATGTGAACTTAACAGGCACTCACGGAAAGACACATTTCACATCCATCCTCCTTGATAAACAGAGAGTGAATGTTGACACAGGCTGAATGTGTCAACATTCAGAAATAGCTTGAAAATGAGCCAGCGGGGTATCTGTAGGAATGTCTGTCTGTGGATGAATCGGAGAACGTGTGATATTTCCATCATATACAACCCTAAACACTTGCCTGATATCCTCCTGGAACGAGGATCACGTGGGATTAATTGGGGTTTTCTGCAACATCAACGTGTCAGCATATGACAAACGACTGTAAACTGTTAAAAGTTATACTAATGGTGAAAAACAGCTAAAAAACATATCTATATACAATATAAAGCAACAAGAGAAGAATGCTAAAAGAGTCCTATCAGACACGTGACTTAATTTAATTACAATAAACAAAGGGGAACCTGATGAGATCATCTGGCCAACTACACGTTCCCCAAGCAACAAGCTGCTGCAGTCTAGTTCCTGATTACACCAGATGAATACACACAAACTTGCACAGTATTGGTCTCTTCTTTTTGAAAACAAACACCACCAATGGCTGCCTTTTTTGATCTTTTTAACAGACCATTATAGTATTTACAGAAGCCCCGCAGAGACATATAAACTTGTACTTTTCAAACTTCAAACCAGAGCACTGCAAAGTATTTATTTAAATCTGTGCTCCCCTGTTGTCTTGAGGGTTTGGTGGAACACGTGCTCTGCTTTCATGTTTGGAAAAAGGGTTTCCTGGGCAAATGTGAGCCACTCCTCTGACGAATTCGAGGAACAGGGATGTTGTTCCTTGGTTTAGTTGTTTTTGTCCTCTTCTGGTTTCATGTATTTGCTTTTAGATTTACAGCAGTTTTCAAATATTTACATTCAAAGTTTCTTGTAAAGTTATGTCTTGTCTACAGTTTAGCATTGCCTTTTGTGGGTACCTTAGCCATGAAATCTTTTTAACTACCCTGAATGTGGGTAGCGAGAAAGAAGCCCTTTGAGTCCTGTGTTAAACACACAGTGAAAGATCCAAGTATGAGCAAGTTTCCGCAAAACATCTCACTGAATCGTCCAATTTCCGAGCTAAACCCTCAAAACCCACCTGGGGCTCTCAGCTGAGCTTCAAAATGCCCTCGCTCACAAAACCGTCGCCCACCCTGAAAACCCAAATAAATTCCAAGCATTGTATTGTGTTACTGAGCCAAGTGAAACATTCCACATGTTTTGATATCAGAGGAGCTTTGGGAGGGTTGTGGGTTCAGCTTTGCAGACTGTCAGAGCCATTTCCAAAGCAGCATCATATCTAAGTGAGGTCATTTTGTTGAATCACCCCCTGAAGCAAACTGCCTACCAAGCCTCTAATAACTTTATTACCACATATATCATGGCCAGGCTTTGGTCTTTTTGCTTGACTTTGTGGGGGACTTGGAAGCCATCTGCAAGCCGCTGTGCTGCTCTTCTGCTCTCTCCTCATTCATCTGACCTGCAGTCATCGCCGCCATTGTTTTATTTTTTTCTCACCCCCCCTTCCTCTTTGTTTCCCTGCCTGTCTTCATTAAACTTGTCAAGTTCCTGCCGCAGCTATGCCAGCCCTGTATTATGCTCTGCTGTTCTCATCACCGTGCCCTTCAGTTGCCTGGAAACTGCCGAAGAGATGTGAAGAGGCAGAGAACACCTTCTGACACAAAGTAAACACTGAAGCTTGTTATATAAAGTATATGGAAAGTTTTCAAGTCAAAGTAAAGTGCAATTTGTTTTTCAGGGTGTGGTCTTTAGCTGTTAATGTCAAATAAAAATAGGGACAGTCCTCTTTTTCTGAAAATGAAGAGCCTCTTCTTTTCTTCCTTCTTGCAAGAAGTTAGCACTAACGAAAGTAAGACAATAAGTTAATAATAATATTATTAGCATCCTTTCATTTTTCTTGCATTGTCAATTTTATTCCTTACAAAATGCGAACATTGTGCTTACAGTTGGGTTCATAAGTGTTTGGACTATGAGACAGTTTTCTGTAATGTTGTCTCTGAAATCCAATCAAGAAAAAGCTGCGATTGAAGTGCAGACTTTCAGGGCTTAAACAAAAACTGATTAGGAATTATAATCCCCCATTTTTTGAGATTCAATAGTAATTAGACTAAAATGATTTCAAATATAACGACTATTTTGATCAATCAATGACTCCTTCAGCCACCTTCAGTTGCTGCTTGTTTATGGGTGTCTGTATGTTCAGTTTTGTCTTCACTACGGGATTTACAGTATGTTTCCTGACTGGGAAGTTAAGGATTTACCACCAGCACATCCTCACACGATGGCAGCTGTTTCCAAACGATAACTACAGCATGCTCTAGAAGCGGAGTTAAACCAGAACAGAAACGTCTACGTGTTTATCAGCAGTAGTGGTCAAAGGTGACTGATATCAGGTAGAAATCCTCTTTTGAAATCAAATTGGTGAAAGCGGTAAAGCTATTTCACTCCAACCTTAAACCTGGGGAAAAAAATCAGAAAGTGGAATTTTTTTTTTTTTTTGTGCCCTTCTACTGAAAACAATTTTACCGCATTATGTTTCGCTATGGACTGGGCTACCTACAGGGCCACCCCTGTAGGAGTGGAAGTCCTTAGAAATTATGTGGTGATGTCATGGACTGAGCTACTGTCGTGAGATTTTTATTGTCATGGTTACAGTTAAGTTATACACTTAAGGGACAAAACTGTGTTCATGTCTAAAATATAAAGCTCCCTCGAGGCTGAAAACAGGACATAAACAGTAGTCTCCCACGTTCTAGAAATTTGGTTCACCCATCAATCCACCCAACCCCCCTCCCTGTACAGACGTAATCATGTGAAAGTTGGAAACGCTTGCTCCTCCTGCTGCATCTGCTCTGTGTGGATCTGAGTGAGGGTGGTGGACATACCTGGCATGTGATCTAAACTCCACCTACTTGCTGCCTTGGCCTGTGTTGGTGTCTGTGCCGTCATAGGTGATGATGGTGATGGCAGGCTCTGGTTTAAATGGTAAGGTCACAGATGGTTGTTGGGAGTGGGATGTTGTTGGGGATCTTGCCCACCAATGTCAAAAGAAAAAAAGAGGGGGAGGCTAATGATGTATCAGAAAAATGCACAGTGATGGATGTCTGGCACATGTGACATTTCAGTTTGCTACCAGTTTCACCTACTGGGGTGGGGTTGAGGTCAGTTTAGTTTAAACTGAATAAGGGTATTTTATAGAAGAGCTGGTTTTATCTACAGAAGCTTTGTCATGCTGGAACAGGAAAGGGTCTTCCCCAAACTGCTGACACAAAGTTGAAAGCATAAGGTGCTTTCAAATGTGCCTCATTTAGGCTTGTTGTATATGAGTAACAGATCTTGGCCACAAATCAAGGAATTATAAATCGTTTGTGGTGAAAATATGAAAATGTTCAAAACTATGGTTGGAGCAGTAAATGTCCTTCATTGGAACTAAGCTGCCTGGACTAAATCAGAGCTCACAAGCATCCTGGTGTAGGTAAACCTACTTTTAGCTGTGCATGGATCATCTTTGACACTGAGGTACCTAAAAGCTCCTTAAACTGTAAAGATGAGTATTATTCATGCACAGAATAAGAATGATTTTCAGAAAAGTATCGTCTAGTGTTTTTCAGAGATGACAAAATAGTTGAAGAGGCAGATTTTTGTGTCTTGTAGGGTGATGGGAGAACTTATAGCTAAGTTTATGGCTGTTTCATTATTTATATATCAGAAAGCCCACTTAAATAAAACACTGTGCAACTATTCAGAAGTTATAAACAGCAATTTACTGTAAGAATCTACTCACATTTACTAATATGCTATCAGGGACCACTCAGTGTATTATGCCCATGGCAGTAAAGCCATTTGTGTTTGGGATGAAAGGCCTGACATAAATAAATTCATTCATCCATCTGGGGTGCTGTAAAGCAGCCACACTGACAGGACCAGGCGGTGGACAGCTGAAGTAGCTGGACGGCCACAAATGCCTAATTGACTTATTATTCCAAAAAAAGCAAGCAATTTTGGTAAAATGGGATAGCACAGCACATAAAGTATCACACAAAATGACAATAATGAAAAAATTGACACTGAAGAAAAAAAAAACAAATTACTTACTGCGGCTACTGATAGCTATTAGTCACTTAAAATCAATTTTTTAAAAATGTGTCCTCACTAGCCCCGCTGAAAGGATCCGCCTGTTTTTGTGGTTCACAACAAAGCAGTCAGTCACCGCATCAGTTTGACGACACATTTATCCATCTGGGAAAGCTGCTGACACTTAATTAATGCAGTAAAAGTGCTGCTCTTTATGGTAAACAAAAAAGAAGAGGGTTTCGGATCTAATATTTTAAGGTCATTTTATGAATGAAATTACTCATTTTACAAAGTGATCAGGTCACCTTCTATTTGAAAAAGTTTTATCTATTAGTATTAAGATAATACTGGGGGGGATCGGCCTGTTTCTAGAGCAAACTGAAGCATCCTCATAGGACCATTTTCACGTTGTCTGTGATCATAAGAAATTTTTAAGAAGTCTCAAAAACACACTCTCATGTATCATATATTATACACTTGGCTTTAAAAAGTTGAACACAAAATCTCTGTAATCCTCATATAATTATGTTGCTGTAAATTCAAAGTGATGACTGAAGGCACAGTTTTACATAAACTGTCATTCACAAAAGGTATATATGACAGAACGTAGGAGTTTGAGCACATACAGTTCTCAGAAAACTGGGCCAAAATGAAATGTTTTGTTATTTTTAGGGAAATTATTTAATAGCCACTGCACAATTTATCAGTTCAACAGTCATGAAATGTGTGATAACAAGATTAGAAGCAGAATCAGCGGACACACAGGATTTCCTGCCTTTTATGAATTCAGGCAGCCCTCCATTAGTTCATCATCTCAGACAGCCAGCCTGCCATATGTGTTAACTTTTCAAAGCAGTGAAGGCACATCATATCAAATGCCATCAGTCCTACTTGTCATCCCCCTGCCCATTGTATCTTGTCAATGTGTGACATACATTACATCGCTATATCCCATCAGTTTTCCTAAAACCAAAAACAAGGGCGGCCAATTCATGTATCACTGCCACGCAGCAGCTGACATTAAATCGATACGAGGGGCATGTGTTGGTGGGTTGCACAGTGGCTGCAGCGCTAATGACAAAACAAGACAAATTAAGTGTCTGCTTAGGCACACTTCCTCAGCTTGACAGGATGATGGGGGCGGCGTAATGGGAAAAAGAGAGGACAAGGAGAGAAGAGACCAAAAGGCCAAGAAGAAAAATTCACTTTCATATATA
>NW_005187502.1:1045513-1053718 GCF_000239375.1 Pundamilia nyererei
TGTGTGCTTGTGCCCACAATATGATGTGGCACTGATTGCCACTGACATTTCAAAGCATGATAACCTCTATATGGATGTGTCATGCTTGGTATATATGTGTTTCTGTGCAGGCGCGTGTGTGTGCTCAGAGCAGGACTGATAAAACAGACAGAAGCATATCTCTACATCAGATGCCTGCAGTGGAACAAGTAGGGTCAGAGTTCAATATCATCACAATGTCAGTCCCAGTCTGCAGTTGGTATGGCTGTTAGCACTGAAACAGGGGAGCTGATAAACCAAACCCCAGAGCTGACACAGTATTGTAACAGAGCCACAGGATGGTACTGTAGCTCACAGTCTGCCATTTGATTCATATCAGCGAGCGGGGTGGGGAAGGAGGGCTGAAAAATCAGCAGAGCCTGAAATGATTGCGTGTCCAATTGCAAATTAAAGTAACAGTTAACAAGAATGCAACGTGTTGGGGACAAGCCTGTTGTTTGTGTTGTTGTGTTCTCATGCCAGGCCTCCGTTTTTTTGTTTTTTTTTCTTTTTTCTTTTTTCTTTTTTGTTTGTTTTTTTCTTTTTTCTAAAGCGTGTGCTGAAACCTTGTGGTGATTACACCCAGCCATATGTCTAGTCTGTGAACACTGTAGCTTCACAGCAATCCAATCCATTTGGCCTTTTAAAAACAGCCACTCGCATCAAACGCTTTATAATTAACCATAAAATATGACTGGAGGAGCTGTGGTGAGCTGCTGCTTTTGTTCACTGTCCAAAAACTGGGCCTGGCTTCCTCTTGGAGGATGATTTCATGATTCTTTATTGAAAATTTAAACAGGGTAAGGGAAGCCCTGTGCCACTCTCTGTGTGTTTATTTTCCATCTGATACTATCCATTTGTCTGTCTTGACAAAATTGAAATATTAGAAAGCCATTGAAAAAAAACCCTGTAGTTTAACACCAGACTGCAGTGCACTGAATATATATATAAATGGTTTTTGTGTGTTTTTAACCCACTCTACTCAGCTCTAATGCTCTTTTAAAGACCACTGAGAAACTATTTAGTAACCACTGTGACATGTGTTGTAGGTCTGTACCAATAAACATGTACTTTGCCAGACTGTGTGTCTCAGAGTGCTGATGTTCAGTGGGGATCGGGTTGGTTTTTCTTTTGGATAACAGTCTTTTGCGATTAAAAGGCAACTAAATCTGTGGAAGCAGTAGAGGTTTCAGTATTGCAGGGTTTCGCACTGCCTGCTTCTCTCTATTTGTATGTCAGCCATTCTCGACCACCAGAGAGGTTTATTGTTGTTCTTATTTTTAAAAATCTTTTTCATCTTGACAAGAAAATGCCAAAAAATAAATAAATAGAACCTAATTTTCCAAAACGTTGGGATGAGGAGGAAATTACGAATGTTATATATACTCATATACACATACACACTCACATACAAGTGCATGTGAGCATACTCAGTTAGGACAGGGGCATGTTTGCCACTATGTTGCATCAACCTCTTCTTTTGACAACACTGTGTGTTTGGGAACTGAGAAGAACAACTGCTGCAGTTTTTCAAAGTGAAATGTTTTCCTATCATTCCTTGATATTGGATTTCAGCTGCTCAACACTTCAGAGCCTCCTTTGTTGTATTTTATTTTATTTATTTATAATACATCAAATTGTTTCAGCAGGTGACAGTACTGCAGTAAGACCTGTTTTGCACATATTGCCTTTGTAATATGTACTGTACCTTAACAGGGTATGGCATAGTCTTAATAACCAGCACCTTCACTGTAAAAGACATCAACTAAATGATATAGCAACACATTTTGCTCCTAAGCGTGTATAAACCGATCAGGCGTATGACCACCAAGCCTGACATAATGTTGGTTCTTCTTTTTTCTGCTAAATCAGCCCTGACCCAACGAGGCAAGGACTCCACTACACCCCGTAAGGTGTCCTCTGGCATCTGCACCAAGATGTTAGCAACAGATCCTTTATATATTTTTCTGTTGCCCCATAAAAAAAAATATAATAGTGCCCCAGAAACCAACGAGTCTCTGGAGAATATGAAGACCCTGTTAGACACTTTCCACATGTATGTGCCAAGTAAGTACTCCATCAATCTGTACCCTAAGTATTTGTTTGACATAGCCTGTCTAATGCCATGGCCATATAGTAATTGGGGTCTGATCTCCAACTGATCTGGGATCAGTAATCATTTTTTCAGTTTTCTGTACATTAAGTGATGCTCATCACAGCAGTTCGCAAGCATATCCACTCCACTCTACTCCATAATGGTTGCCTCGCTGTGTAAGACTAGTGACCTGTATACTCTGCCTCTCACGCTGTGACAGCTGGGATAGCCTCCAGTCTACCCTGAACTGGATAAGCAGAAGGAGATGGATGGATGAAAACTTTCTTCCTTGCATGAAATTCCAGATTAGCATAAATTAAGGAACAGATGAATGCATTCTCAGTTTGATCATTTCAAGTGTAGTCTTTGTACTATTTTCAGTTACATTTAGGAAATGCATTGTTAGCAAAGTGTCCCAGTGTTTTGGAAACGAGTACGATTTCAATAGCTCCCAATATTCTGCACCACACTTTTGTGTAATTAATTTTCACCTATTATAATGAAGTTTACAAAGACGATAATAAATTATAATCTCCCGATTCACTCCACTCTTTCTCTCTACTTGACTCTGTTGCTTGGTTTCGCTGTCTGCATCCAATTACATTTGTCTCTCTCCTTGTCAACCTCCATTTCTCTCTCCTTATCTTTCTGTCTGCATCCAGCTCCAAATCTCTTTCTCTCTCGCTCCCCCTTCCTAGTTTCCTCTCTGCTGCGCACAATTTCGTGTCTCTCTCTACATCGAGTTCCATCTCTCATTCTTGATGTATATACATTTCTCACTCACTGTCCCTTTCCTCTGCGTTCTGGCTCCACATATTTCTCCTCCTTTCCCTTTCTACTCCTGCCTCCATTTGTCTATTCCTGTCTCTTCTCCCTCTCAGACTCTGTCCTGCTGCATCTCTTTCTCTTGCTGTCTGTCTCTATTTGTCTTGGTGGACAGGTTGGTTTCTCTGAGGGCTGCACTCTGACATGGTGAAATGGAGTTAGTTTGTTCCTGCAGTGACGGAGGCACTTTGCAGTCAGGATAACAGCTCCAGATATTGACAGTGAGGAGGAAGAGGACTTCAGGGGTCACCGAGAGCTGGCAGGAAGAAGCGGTAAAGCTTCAAACCACTGCAGACATTAGCTGTAGGTACAGTTGCAGGTAAACACAGAAGCCCACAAGACAGTCTGAGGTTAAGATAAGGCTGTTCTTAGAATAATAATTATTGCTGAGTAGTTTACATCGTGACGTTATTAAGATTCTTGATTGCAGAATCAATCAGTTGTGACCAATCATAGATGTCCCTGTTAGTACTAAACAGCTTGCACTGTGAACTCCTCTGTTATGGGGTTAATACTGCTTAGCTTACATATGCACTTCCTGAAAAGTAGACATCTAGACCACAGCATACACATTGTGTGGAGAGCCATAAAACTGTGCCTAGGTTTGGGCATAGTGTGTTTATAATGCTGGACAACAAAAAAGCAAAAACTTAAAAATAGCTAAAGTTTTTTCACACAAAGCCATCTCCACTGCAAATATTCTACTCAACTTTCACTCAGTACCAGCCACTTATTAGCTGAAAACACAAGCAAAATATAATAATGGATTCCATTTATATAGCGCTTTTCAGGACCCCTCAAAGCGCTTTACAATACCACTATTCATTCACTCTCACATACATACACTGGTGAAGGCAAGCTACATTGTAGCCACAGCTGCCCTGGGGCAGACTGACAGAAGCGAGGCTGCCATATTGCGCCATCGGCCCCTCTGGCCAACACCAGTAGGTGAAGTGTCTTGCCCAAGGACACAACGACCGAGACTGTCTGAGCCTCGAACCAGCAACCTTCCGATTACAAGACAAACTGCCAACTCTTTGAGCCACGATCGCCCTACAAAGCAGTTTCAGTTAAACATGTATATGCATTGCCGCCACTGCTCATATTGTAAGGTGTTCAGAATGTTAGTGTAGGAGCAGCATTGCAAAAACAGTCATATACAGTTATATTTTCTTTATATATACATCACATATCACACTTCTCTAACTGGCATCTTGCAGGAGAAGCGTTGCTGTGTGTCAAATCTATCTTTGTGCTCTCATCTGGTCTGTTCTCCGTTTATTATTCTAAATCAAGGTCAAGCAGTGCAAAAACAGTTAGTTGTCTAATGATGCAGAGCAATTTAGCTCTGCAATGAAAAAAAAAACCCTCAGATAACCTATACTGCATTTGCATCTGTGTCACTGAAGATGAATGTTGAAAGTTTATGACAGTAATGGGACACAAATAAGCTCATGAGAACATGTTGAAGGAATAACAAACTAGAAGGCTAATTTAGGCAGAGTTTCACTTCCCAGTACTGTAGCTGCTCTCAGGCCAGTCTGTGGCCAGTGCATCTGAAATGAGGCCAGCATACTGGTTGGGATTCAGGTGTACTGTGAGTCTGGCAACACTGAGTGCTGGAGTTGGGCTGGTGTTGAGACACTGAAAAGAGAAACTGAAACTCTAAATCACGAGGAGCCACTAAAACCACAACAGGACATCATGGTCATCATGGTCAAGAGAAAAAGGTTTTCCCAAAGTTCACAAATGGGTTCTTTGTTAAGTGTTATTACCTGTCTATAAAGAGGAAAGGGTGTTATCCGAAACTGAAACTGAAAAACATGCTCCTCTCTGGTGCTACACCTTAAAATCCCATTAAGAGATGATGGGGAGGTGGAGAGCCTATTAGTTTTTTCGGGTGAAAGCCAGATTCATTTCGAAGAATTAATATCCAGAAGTCTTGTCCAAGCACGGCCCGAGGATGATGATATATATCCTAAGCAGTGTGGAATGTGAAATGTTGTGCTTCATTTTGCTGCCAGATGAATTTCATTCCTATTAATGACTCTATCCTTCACAGTGATTGCTTTTTTTGTGGCATTTTAATTTTGCACCTTCTTGTTAGAGTCGAAATAAGTGGACATATCTGACAGAAAAATGCATTTAGGTCTTTGCTTAGGACTTGGTTACATGCTGCCAGATGACACACAACAAAAAGTTAGCTGCAGTAATGTCTTAAAAGGAGTGGATGACCTCTTAATTGCTTCTTTTATATTCAGATAAAACTGAAGTTGGCTCTAAAACTTGGGCAGGGATAGCTCAGTAGGTAGAGTGGTGGCCCCATGATCGGAAGGTCGGGGGTTCGATTCCCCTGAACAGCTACCCTGAGGTACCCCTGAGCAAGGTACCGTCCCTACACACTGCTCCCCGGGCGCCCAATGGCTGCCCACTGCTTCACTGAGTGAATGGGTTAAATGCAGAGAGCGATTTTCCCCACGGGGACCAATAAAGTACACTTTCTTTCTTTCTTTCTTTCTAAAAATGTTGGAAACATGGTGTCAAACCAGATACTTACTGTGGGTGGCCGTGGCCTCCAATAACACTGTGAGGAATCTTAGAGTTGGTTTGTATTTACGCAATATCTCTAAAAATAGAAACATCCTGTTTCAGGGTGAAACTGAAAAACTAGTAATGCATTTATTACTTTTAGGCTGGACTGTTGTAATTCACTGCTATCAGGCGGCTCTAGAAAACTCTTTGAGTATCCCAAATTGGCTTTTCTTCATTGGCTCACTGTTAAATCTAGAATCAAACTAGATCAAATTACATAAAAGGTCTAAAAGGCCTTGCATAATTAGACCCCATCTTATCTTCAAAACCTCACAATATAGAGCACTTTGCTCTCAGCAGGGAGCCATATTTTTCAAGTAACCTACATTGGACAACAGCATAATAAAACTAGAATTTCTGGTTTTAGTGTGCCACCCCAATATTTTAGTGAACTTAGGGCCACCCCTATGAAAACATTCTGGAGGTGCCCCTGGCTCAAAGTAGAATGGGAGGCAGAGCCTTCAGCTTTCAGACCCGCCTTCTGTATAACCAGCTCCCAGTTTGAATTGAGAAGATAGACACACTTTTTACTTTTAAGGTTAAACTTAAAACTTTCCTTTTTAAGCTTATGAGTCATTCCTGGAAATTCTATTTATAAAATCTCATGAAGATTAACTGTAAAATACATTTTCTTATTAAGCAGTATTTGTCACCTGCCCTCACTCTATAACATTACACAATACAATAAAACATAATGAATAAAATCCTAAAAATATTTTGCATTTTTCGGTGACGGCTTATGCCATCTATGCCCTACATAAATTTCTTTTAAAAGAAATCTGTAATATTTTGTTAAAATAAACACCTAAAAAAATTGGAACATTAGAGAAGTCACATGCACAACAGCAAGTTGATCAGTTGGATCTTCTAAAAGACACAGGAAGACAAAATCTAAGTACATTTCACCTGATCCAGCCCTAACTGATCAGGTGACCCTGAATCGTCCCTTAGTTACATTGCAATGTGCCTAGGAAGCTGGGGGCTTCCCATGATGCACTGAGTGTTTCTTCTTCACTCACTTCTATGCTGACTTACGCTGCCAGAGGAAGATTCTTGTTAAAATTGAGTTTTTTCTTCCCACTATCGCCAAGTGCTTGTTCATAGGGCATAGTCTGATTGTTGGGGTTCTCTGTTCTCTGTATTATTACCTTACAATTTAAAGCTTCTTGAGGTGTAAAATTCAGATAAAATTGAAAGTGAAATAAACTGCAAATACATTTGCAGTGAAAGGTCCCTGCTATTATTCTCTGCTTTGAAGAAAACAAAACTTTTGTCTGGAAAGTACCTAAGTTCAGCAAAAAACATCTTTTTCTTTTTTTTATTGCATGTGACCATCTTTGGACGTTTAGGGGAAATGCAGTCTTGTGATATATCTGCCACTGTGTGCATGAGTTATCAGAACACAAACATTACTTCCAGTGCCAAACCACAGGTTTTTCCTCTGATCGTGTCTCAGCATCTAGTCACATCCTTTCAGTCTTCAGTGAATAATGCAAGAATAAATCACCAGTTCTGTCACATGATACAGTGTTGTGTCAGACCACAATCAAACCTTGTGGCAGAGACAGAAACAGCCACGTAAAATGTGCTATGTAAGGATGACAGCACACATTCTTTACACACAAACGCTGAAACTGATAGAGGTGTACTCCCTCCCCTCCAGCATCTCACACACATACACTTGTGTACAAAGGCAGGCATCTCATCTTCCTACTCTGTATCATCACAGGGCGAGCCGCCATTGTTGAGATTTCCTCTTCTTAATTACTAGGACACTGAGCATTGTTCTTACCGCCCTGCTGTTTCGGGCTCCATTTCTAACTCAGTTGTATGTGTGTCTTTAACCCCACTGTTAGTCTTGAAGGCCAGAGGGCAGCTAGGTTTACCACCTGTTGAGGCAATTACTAACTGAACAAAGCGGAAAGGGCAGGGAGGGGCTAGGGTTCACATATCAGCAATTTCCATCTCTTTCTGGAAAACCGTCGATTGTTTTTAATCAAAAGGTCGCTGCCTTCATTAGATTTATATTTAAAGTCCTCCTCTCCGACACGTCTGCCTGAGAGGCAAGCCAAAATTTGATACGATTTTATACTGCTGCTGACAAGAAAACACCATCCCCACAAACTAATGGTTCAATACAAAGTACATAAACAACATGGAGTAAGTGCTTCAAAAATGGGAACAATGACTGAATCACTCCACCTCCACCCTTTGCCAGCTCAAAGAAAAAGCCTTCTGAAGAAATGAATGGGTAGTTTAATGGTGTCGTGTTACAAGACGTCTTAACAGAAGCTTTGTGAAAGTCATGAAGCCTCCATTGGTTTCAATGAAATATTGGCCTTTTATTTGTTTGCTCAGAGTAAAAGGCGTCATTATTTTTACTCATGAGACTTTTTTTAAAGCGTCAGCTTTTGTTTTGAAATGTCTGAAACTCTAAATTAACCTTCATAGGATTTCATTTTTCTGATATTGAAGACCTTTTCCTCATACCGTCCACTAGCGTGCGACTTCCAGAGCACCACTGTTTGCTTCTTTAGTGCACCCCTAATGGAAAATCCACAAAGAATGCACTCTCTTGTATCATTAAACATATAAATAATATACAGCAATGCAAATTTGTATGTCCTGAACTGGAGGAAGACTCTTACTTCCTGTTCATTGATTTTAATATTACT
>NW_005187502.1:1054795-1072167 GCF_000239375.1 Pundamilia nyererei
CATGTCCAATAAACCACTGTACCTGTTTGTTATTTTCCTAGCTAAACATAGGCCTTTGTACAATACTGTATAAGAAGTTTCCAGTATCAACATTCCTGTCAGGTGATGGGTTGCTTCTGTAATGATGAGCATTGCTTTCAGTTCTGCAAAATGAAGCCAGGAGGAAGTGACTACTCTACAAAAATTCTCAGCTGAATACAACTGGACATCACTAACCAATGGGTGACATGACAGTAGCTCCTTTTCAGTAAAGTCTGTAGGTTTACCATGCAAAGTAGTAATGTGTGTCAGTTTGAAAAGTAAGTCCAGGTAAACTGATTGAGCGGAAGTCTGAAGGAACCCCCGCGTTACAGACGCTGTTTGATGGAGGTTTCTTTAAAGAATCTGGACAGATCTAAAGTAGGTAGAGTAATGATCTCAAGGTACAGATCCCCCTGAGAGGAGAGGGTTCCTACGGCAGTCACTGAGGTGATTTTAGGTAGGGTAATCTCTCATAATTCAAGTCAGATGGATTCACCGGAAATCAAATCAGCTTCCCAGACTGTGAGCTGAGGAGGCAATATCCCAGTGCAATTCTTCATTGACCTACATAGCATTTCTTCCTGACAGTTCCCTCCCGCTCTTACCCATCCCTCCCTCTCCTCCATTGGCCTGATCTCTGGGGCTTCTCCCTGCGTTTTTGATGATGAGCTGCACAATATTCATCATCTCAGCCTCCAAAGTGGAGAAGAAGAAAAAACAAGTGGAGAATCGAAAATTACCCGACCTGAATAGAAAAAAAAACCATATCTACCCCAAAAATTGGAATTTGCCGGGAGGTTTGCTCTTTAGCTTTCCAGAAATGTAATTAAGCATCAGAGACAATTGCAAATCTGTGTGTCTCCCCCCAAAAAATGATCCCTTGATTAGGTATCTAGGAATGGGTAATTTCCATCAGTGATGATGTGAAATTGGGGTGTTGCAAGAGTGAGTTGGATGTGTGTGTCTGTGTGTCCTAACTTCAAACACACAGACATACACATTTGCAACTAAATGCTGTCACATGTGCAGACATTCATACAGACGTACACACACACAGAGACAGACAGTAGGCTCCCTCATCATTAATTCAGGAGCCATCACTCTCACCCTCCTTCTGCCCCTGAGAAGCTCTCAATGCTTCCCGGCAACATTATGCATATTTATTCATACATCCTGCCCGCTTTACTAAATGTCACTGTAAATGTTTCTACATCTAATAAAACCATTTCTTTATGTTTTTGTTCTGTTCCCCCTGTACCACCTTCCTCCTCTGTTCCCTTCCCTCCAGCTTCTGTTTAAATGACAAATATCCCCAAACATGTTTTGGGTTTTTTGTTTCTTTCTTGAAGGTCTCGAAACTTCAGAAGTGCTCGATTCTGCTAATTCCTCTCACGCTTAGTTTCATCTCCAGCAAAAGCCCCAGAGGAGAAACGCTGCCTTTGTAGCAATTACACCAGACCTTGATCTGACTGAGCCTGCACCACCACCACCACCACTGCAAACTCACCCCTCAAATGTCAGCATGGATTTTTCTGGGTCTCCTCGGTTTCCTGTGTCCTCACAAAGCTGACTTTGGTTCCTGTTTATCTCTGTTTGCTTTGTTTTTTCATTCTTTCACCTGGTTCTTTCCCACCGCTGCCTCGCACAAACATGCACACGCGTGTTCAACATTGCCCCCTTTCACAAAAAGAAAAAAGCCCCACAGCATTAGACACATTTTGAAGGTATGTCATTTATTCCAGCAAGCCTGTTTGAGAGTGTGTGAAAGATTCTTTGGCAAGTAATTATCAGCAGCTCCCAAAAGTGTGAAACAGGTACAGAAACTTCTATAGTGTCAGAGCTGTATGCCCCTTATTCACATGCACATTAACCTTTCAGCTTGAGGCTGCCTTTGGAAGCAGTTGCCATGGAGGTGAAACTGGAACACTGTATGATTAGTAGGTAACAAAGTCTTTGAAAAAGTTCAGGCTGTGTCTCTAATCCGGTCTGTACTGCGGTAGGGTGGGAACATGCATTTATGCTTTCCTATTGCTGAGGTAAATACCGTATCTGTCATCTCATACTGAACTTAAAAGACCAAAGTGTGCACCGCAGTGATATCCCCTCTGACAGTACTTGTTGTTTTCTTACTAAGAAAATACTTTTACTTTTTTGACTTTTTATTGAATGAATCCAAAAGTCTCGATGTTCTGCGTCATGGCATTAAGCAAGAGCCACAGTCCATCTGATATCAGTGTAAGATGCATTGAAGATATGACATCAGGACAAGCATTGTGCAACCAGTTATTTAGGGCGGCAAGGAAACATCAATCCTGGCTGTGCAGCTGAAATCGGAAAATGCAGAAAGTCAGCATGTTAGGCTAAATCAGATGGCTAGGATAGTGGTCAGTTAAGTTGAGATGGGAGTTCAGACCTGCTAGACCTCGTTTCCATGTCATCATGTTCACTTTGCTCATTGGTGAAGTGCATATGTAGCCAGTGTGAGGAAGCAGAAAGATCTTGAAAATTCGAATAGATGAATTGCACTCCTCTGTGATGTCAATGTCGGGCATCACGGGAAGAGATGTGCTAATTATGCTGAGAGATGGAAAGTAAGCAACACTGGCTTCCTCTCTCTAACCGAGTTTGACATATTTCATTTTCCAGTCTCTTAAACTACTATGTATTAATCACTCATCAAAAATATTCACTCAGAGCTTGTTCTTGACATGGACACACTACTTATTCATTTTATTTATTCATTTAATTATTGAATCATTCCTTTATGTCTATAACCCCTCCCACCCCCACCTGAAATATCACAAAAAGTATGAAACCATGTCCAAATTCTCAAGCTAATCTTAACAGGTGACTTTTCAATCAGACACTGAGGTAGAGTGCTCGCTCTGACGTTGTGCCAGACGCTTTGAGTCTGTACATTTCACTTGGACTCACTCACTTTGGTGAATAAAGGGCAGGCTAATGAAATCAAGTCCACTACTCACAGGAGCCATAAGATGTCTGCTTTTGTACCTGAGCTAATTATTCATCGAGGTTGTACTAAAGATTAGTGAGGATATATATGAAGAAGCAAATCCTTTAAATGGCTCTTTTATTGTTCCTTTACAATCCCCCAGCTCATTTTAGATATGGCACTCACAGGCACCCTTGTGAAATGACTCTAAGCCATTGTTCCTTGTGTTATCCTGGAGACACGAAAGGCTAGTTAGTGCTGCCTTTGATACAGATGCCCGGCACCGTTTTAGCATTTGTGTTATCAGGAAGACAGAGAATTACTGAGGCCGGGGTGGGAATAAAGCCACTTGTTCCTCCTGCTGTGTCTCTCTCTAGGAATAAGAAATAATAACGGACAAGGTTTGCGAGCTTATTGTGCTGAATTGTTCCACAGAAACTTTTCAAACAGGAAACATCTTAATACAGTTTGTATAGCTGCACATCAGGTTTCTGATGCAACAAAGTGCTGCTTGTGTTTCTCATAGAACAAGCAGAATATAATATACACCATATTAAGATTCTTGTGCTGCCACTAATGCTAGGAAGAAAAAAGAGAGAGCAACTTTAATGCTGACGCATGGTAAGCTGAATTTATAGTGAATGGAATGATTAAGTCTGCAAAATCCTTGAATCAGTGCGCTCTGGTTATAAACACAGCTGTGCAATCTCAAAGGCGCACAGTGAGGTGAGCCTGAGGAGCAATGGGTTGCTCTCTCTGAGCTGCTCGCCTGCTTTGTTGCCCCCTACAGGGCAGAAAACTGCCAGCCACGGACCTGCGCACGGAAACCTCCGCTTATTGCAGTTAATTGAGCAAAAAACAGCAGCGAGAGCTCCAGTGAAAGCCCGTTTGCAAGGCTTCGGGGGCAAACGAGTGCGCCTAAAGAAGCAGAATGCAGGAAGTTTAATCTATGTGAAACAATGAAACTTTGCTTTGAGTTCCTCTTTCTGGAAAGTTGCACAATTGAATAGACCACTGATGTTTTGACAAAACTAAGTGATGAAATGTCATTAGAGGAGTTCCTTTCAATGACTTCACAACCTCATTCATGAGGAAAACCTTTGCTGTCACTCCGCTCTCCGCTAAACAATCTGTTGATCTGGAAAAGTCTCGCTTCTCATGAATTATAAGTGAATAATAAAAATAAAGGGATGAAGAAATGAAGGGACTGTATTGTCCATGATTAGTCAACTTGATCTCCCTTGTCAGTGTTGCTTCTTACATCCCTAAGGTCTTTCACGACCAGCTCACAGCTTCTTTGATCACAGCAGCACAACTTCGTCGAGCCTCTATAAGCTTCCAGAAACTCTACAGGACCACACAGTGTCTATATTGTGTTAAAGCGACATTGCTATGTGGATTATAAGTTCATCATCAAGCTGGTTAACATTTTCAGGAACGAATAAATGAATGAATAAATAAATATATAATAATAATAATAATAATAATAATAATAATAATAATAATAATAATAAAACGCCTTTTTACATGATGGCTCACGTGCGCAGAGACGTTGTCGGTTCAGTATTTCACTTGTAATGTGACATCCCGAAGGGGCCAAGGAAGCCCACGGGCAGGTAGAGAAAGGCAGTTGAATGAAATCTGCATAAGCATTGCAGAGACTCACACACCGACACGCGCACGCCCGCGCGCTCCTCTCTCGTAAAGGGGCGTGTGTGTGTGGCTAGCAAGGGACTCAAACCCTCTGCATTTGCATCAGTGGAGGAGCCGAGAGCGGTGACGCACGGAGAGAGACGGACGGGAAACAAGTTGAATTAAACCAATAAGGACTTTTATTTTTATTCTGTAGATTTTTTTTAGCCTCTCTCACTGAAGAATTTTCAACACTGTTCCTCCACACGCTGGTCGTATTGCAGTTTGGACCGCGCGTGAATGAGAGCTAAACAGCCCGGGAGACCCAGAGACATCCGCGGCGAAGGGACCGTCTGTACGCGGAGAGGGGAGAGTGTCTCCGGGTGTCGGCTGTGCGCCTTTGCGCGGTTTGGATTGGACTGCGGTGCGATTCTTCCACGGCGTGTAGCCCAGGGAGGAGTTTTTTTTTCTTTTTTCGTGGGGGGAGGATACGTTGGCTTGCTTCTTTTGGAAGCTCGGGAGAAGATTTGGTGTCATTTTAATAGGATTTGAGGGAAGCCTATCGGATCCTACACTCCGCTCCACTCGTGTTGAAAGTGGAGAGGGGAGGGTTGGATGCCTGCAGGTTTGCGAGTCCTGAAGAAGCAGGTGAATGCAGCTTTTTTTTTTTTTTTTGTAAATGTATTTAACTTGTGTGAGAGACTGAAAGGAATCTTCTGCTTTGAGTCCACTTAATGTAATACAGTTTTTACACATTTGGCTGATATGACCATCTTATTATCTTACCGTCGATTTTATTGTTATTCATACACTGGCTTGCTTTCTTTTAATGCAGGAATTTAGAGTAGAGCATGCTGTGTTTACTGAGGTTCGTTCCTTTTTGTGCAGTGTGACCCAGTAAGGGCAGCCTTGAGTAACCGACTCGAGGCTACACCGTAATTTATGCTTTAATTGATTTCTTTTTAAATTTTCAGAGTGCCAGCTAAATGGTGTCACTGATGTGGGGTGGCTATTAAGAACAGTAGCGTTACATAGCTCCTGGTGGATAAAAGGCATGCAAATAAAATAATAATAATGAAATCAAGATAAAAGAAAGATGGAAACACTTTGTAGAGAGAAAAAATAGGCCCACGATAAGCACTTCGATGTAAATTGGCTTACATCTGAGCTCTGTTTTCTGTGTTTTTTAGGACTTGCACCCACAAAGGGGAACTTGGGATGAAAAGATCAGGTTTATCCGTTGGTTTATCACATAAAGGCATCGGTCCCACACACAAGCTAATGACCACATCCCGGGGAAATGCCCTCTACAATACAGCCTAAAATCCAGGCTTGAGTGGTAGCTTGTCCTCCAGGAGTAGCATCCTGCTGCTGCTGCTGTTGTTTATGGCGAGATCTCAGATAGTTGCGCGCGGGGGGTAGTGTTGTGTCGCTACGTTTTGCATTAATGTCAGACTGCTTGTTGTCACAGAGAGCGGAAGAGAGCGTGAGTGAGTAAAAGGGAGAGAGAGAGCAAGAGAGAGAGAGAGTAGTGTCACTTAACGGACCGCTGGTGCTCTGACACTCAGTGTGCCGCTCTCCTTACTTATAAAGACGCGACGCCTCTCAGACATAGGTTGGCTATTTGTAATCAAGCCAATCACCAACCTCTCCCATTCTCTACTCTAAGCCTATTGAAGCAAAGCGGGTCACAATTTGGGGGAAAGGGGTGTACCCGTGCCTTCGGAGTCTTAATTGTGTCAGATAAGGCGCTTTTAGACACTTTTGGGGAATGTCCAGTGCGCACGGAGGCGACACGCTTTCATAGTCTGCTCACCTCTCACGTTTGTGCTGTTTTGTTTTTTGTGCACTCCACAGCCAAGGATTACATCCTGCCCGGGCACCTTCTGAAGGGCCAAGGACGCAAAAGACAGGGTTGGAGTGGCTGATTCTTCGTCCGCCTTGCGCTCTGGCTTCTTTTGGAGAGGATATGGCAAGGTCGGCACAGGAGAGTGGAGAGCAGACGGCGCAGGCGAGAGGAAACCGGAGCTGAATGACAGGATGCCAGAGACCTGAGCCCGCACTCAGATCACTCCTAACTTCGTTAAGAGACACTTCAGCTTTATTTGTTGGACAGAGCGGAGAGAAGAATACTTTCCCTTGAGGAAAAAAACATCTTCTGGAGGAGTTTATTTTCAGAGGATTTTTGTTTTTGTTTTTTATATCTATATACACGTAATTTTATTTTTTTTTCCTGGTGATAAAACAAGGATGCATTGTGGATTAGTCTTTATCCTGTTTATGGGAATCCTCTCGGTGGCCAAGGCTTTCAAAAACGGTAAGTGTGACATCTGATCTCTCTATAAATACAGATTTTATGTACACTGCAAAGCTACTAATCCCGGTGTTTTTTCTAAAGATTAGCCCTCGCTGATCTCCGGGCAAACTCACAAGGCGCTCACCTGCTCATTCTACCAACGCCTAAAGAAAACCCCTCTGATATTATTTCCACACAGACTTAGTAAAGTGACTTTACTGACACTCATCTGTAGCCTTCGTTAAAACCGTTTTTACTGCTATATGATTTCACTTGTATTTATGGGATCTCTTTGATATTGCTGTTGTCCAGCGCGTTAGGGTTGTTACCTTGTTTCCGTTCAAATATTTTCTACCAAAAGGCCATTAAAATACTCCTGAATATTTGCTTTCTTTGCAGATATTTTTTAAAAAGACTTAATCCCAACAATTAAGCAGTTTTTAAACCAATTCAACTACTTTTTTTTAGGGCACCCGGGTTCTTGTGCTCCTGGTAAAGAATTTCTAAGTCAGGATGAAGTTCAAAAAGTCAGCCCAAACGCTCGGCTTGCACAACTTTCCCGGTTTCTATTCTCGGAGGTTCTGTTTCACTTCAGCTTTTATTTTCCGCTGTGAAAGACTTCGGAGGGGGAATGCGTTAGGAAAGCACACATGAGCTTTTATAACACAGAAATAAAAGCAAAAGGAACTTTGTTTTTTAACGAGGGGGTACTTTTATATGCAAGATTAAAGGAGAATGACTGCAAATAATAAAAATAAATAAACGGTAAATAATAAAAGGACGTCTTCTTGTTCGGTCCTTTGTGTTATATGGACCAGTCAGCAAAGGCTTATCATTTTCCCCTCGTAATGTGTGGCAGTGTAATTTAAGCGTGTGCATGTCACAGTATGAAATTAACGACTAAGTGAATTTCACTCGCTCGTTACTGATAATTTTCCATCACTGCGTTATTCTGCTGTTGACTAACCCTCACTGCAGAGTCGCAATCTGGTAAAAGATGATTATTTTTTTCCGCTCTACAGATAGATAAGCATGTTTGCAACATCTCGCAGAGCAGCGGTCTGGTTTTGTGGAACAACATTTTCGCTCCACGCTTACACCAAAACGTTATTTATAAGAAGAAGATGATTTGTCTACAGTGTGTTGTGTGTGAAAGAAATGGTCCTGTAAAGCTCGCTGTAGTAGTCCAAACTATTGTGTCTCTCTGAGCTGCCAGTGATGTATCACTCTCGTTTGTTTCCGTATCCTTTAAGAACTTTTCTTTTTCCTTTTCTCTCCCCTCCCCGCTCCAGATAAATGTGGAGGCAACATCAGAATCTCAACCGCCAACTACCTCACTTCGCCCGGATACCCCACGTCTTATCCCCCTTCTCAGAGATGCGTGTGGGTGATCTCGGCGCCTGGTCCTCACCAGCGGATCCTCATCAACTTCAATCCGCATTTTGATCTGGAGGACAGGGAGTGCAAGTACGTGCACCGCGCTTCTTCTCTATGAAAAACACATGTGCAAATACAAACGCTCGTTCATTCAGGCAGATTTTGTCCCCGGGGGCCCCAATTTGATCGAAAGATAGGGAATTAAAAAAAAAAAAACCAGTGAGACCTCTGCCAAAAACAGTAAATGTGTGCTTTCATTCTGTTGGCGGTGGAAGAAGCACCTACAGATTTATGTTTATTTATATTTGATGTACAGGCACTGTTACAGTGCTGTCTATAACGCCAGTCTGAATCCCACTCCTCCTCTCCTCTCATGTCTATTGCTCATGAAACTGCGCCATCTAGTGTCGGAGGTGGGTTCAGTGAAAACTGTGTTATTGTAATCCAGGTCTGGCACTACATAGGGGAGTAGGAATGTCTCGCTCCTGCCATTTGGTTTTGGAATGTCCTTGATTTTCATCTTTGTGGAGTGAAGTCACCAGCATTTAATACTGATTTGAACTGCTGTGCTTCTGCAGAAGACAGAGCGAGGGGAAGGGGGAAGTGGAGGGGATTGAAGAGGCCAAAACCTCAGCAGAGGCATTTAATTGCGGCTACTTTCTGCACTGCATGAAAAAAAGAGTGTCTATTAAAAGCGTCTGAGCAGTAAACCAGTGACTCGAAATCCAATTACTTTCTAAACAAAGAAAGAAAAAGAAGCGATTGCATTAAAAACAGCTTGTTTTAATTAGACAACCACTTTAATAAAGTCAGAACAAAGTGAAATTATCTGGCTGACATGGGATTTTTTAAAATTTACTTTCACTAGTGCCCCTCCACCTCACCCCAAACTTACTGAAAGCACTCTTTTAAGGTGGCGCTCTCAGCGACGGTTACTTACCGATCCTTATTTGACCTGTAAGCTGTGAGCTGTTGCATCCAGCAAAAAGGCTAAGCTGTTTTCAGATAGATAGTTTAAGCCGATGAAACCAGAGACAGACAGTAATGTGATGAGCCGGTGTCAGTGTGGGTGCCCTGAGGTGAGCCTTGCCTGGGCAGACTGCCTCAGTCTGATTGTGTGTGATGTGGTGTTTTGTGTGTATGTGTGTGTGTGTGTGTGTGCACGTGTGTCGGTGCCTCTGCCCTGTCTCTGTCTCAGCTGTTTGTTTACGCTGCAGGGCTCCAGAGAGTAGAGGGCTTTGCTGGATCCTGTTACTGTATCTGCGCTCCACCCAAAACCTGGACCCTACACTTTCTTTTGTGCTCCTTGAATTGGCCCCAGTGTATACGCTTGCAGGCTTCTTTTATTTATTTATTTATTTTAATCCCAGATTTAAATCCCACTTTAGCCTTTCTTTACTGCTGACAGGGGTTTAGTGCAGAGCGGGATGCTGGTGTCCTTTGGAGTGTGGGTGCTCCTTTGACACTTCTTTTGGGTTCGATTTCAGCACCAGGGAGGCCATTAAGCTGTCTGAGGTCCTTAGTTAGAAACTGAGAGTGAGGAAGGGACTGGAGTAGGAGTAGGGGCAGCAGTGACAATGCTTATGTTAATCAAATTAGTCAGGAATGAATTTCCTGTGTCTAAACACACGCAGCAAGGAGAATAGAGTTGCTGTGGGAGCAAGGAAGGTTGGTTTTTTTTTGAAAGGAGGGAGGACATTGAGCTTAGTGAGCCACTGATGTGTCATTTGCAAATTAGCACTGCTCTTTCATTTAGCAGCCACAAATTTGGTGGTTTCCAGTTAACCGGTCGCTCATACATTTGTCAGCAAATGAATGTTGTGCAGTGGGTGTCAGGAGCGCCTCGTTGCTGCTTCTGATTTTCTTTTGCTTCTCATTACGTTTGAAGAAGACTCAGTCTGCAGTGGTTAGGAGGCTATAACCTGCTTGTCCTGAGGAGAAAGAAAAAAATTAACAGATGACTTGAGTCATTCTCTGATTCATGTGGGCCTCACAGAGATTGCACCTGAAAATGGGGTCAGCCTAACCCACAGCTTTTTTCCTATTTTTAACCCGGTGTGCCGTTTCATTTTTAATGCTGTTAATGGAGTGGTTTTCATGGGACTTTGCTTCTACTTCGTAACATATTCTACACAGACACACACACACACACACACACACTCCACTCCACCCTCCTTAATTTCAAAACTATGGCACTGTGCAACGTGAAGGCTGATTGCTGGCCTAATAGCTGACATGGCAATGTACATGGGTAACTTGATTATAAGTGAGGGAACATAAGTGACTCATGTATCTGCAGACAGTAGTTGGGTTGGGTGCGATTTGTGTTGAGCCATCAGAGCCCCTCTTGGAGCCCCACTCACCAAGTCAACCCTTTACATAATGGAAACTGATGAGAGCCCAGAATGGCTTCCTTATCTGATGGACCTGCAGAGTGGGTGGAGGTGGAGGCGGTGGGGTTACAATGCATGCTTCAGTGCACTGCCTTGCAATCTAATTAGTGGGCAAATGGAACACACATGCACCACATGTTCTCCAACATGGGTCTTATCAGCAAACTAAACAAGAAGCACTCAAAGTGGTGCTCCTGGAAAAGAAAAGAAAAACAGCCTTCCCCGTGAGTGGAGCCTGGCTGCCGTGCTGCTGCTGCTGTTGTTGCACGTGCTCGCTCCCCTTGACAGGTTTGTTTGGGGAAGTGCAGGGGCCTGTATCCTGCAAGCTGGAGGAGGAAAACACTTCATCACGGAGATAAGGCGACTAAGTGAGCCCTGCGATTCTGAATGCAGAACGTGTTTACCTTTCACGCACCGTTGTAGACTTTCACAGAGTGGAGTTTTTCATGGGGGCGGGGGTTGGGGGGAGCTGGAGCCGCCCTCACTTGCCTCACGCAGCTAATGAAGTTTGAGGCAAAGGCGCAGCCCGCATCAAGGCAAATATTTGAAGTCAATTCGATCTGAAAGTCGTCGGAATGAGCGAGCTTAGCCGGAGTGAAAAGCTGGAGTAAACAGATATGCTTTCGCTCCGCGCACCTATTCTCTCTCTTTATTCACGGTTATCTGATAAGGCCTGTCAGGCTCACCTGGCTCCACTAGCTCTGTCGTGGGGAGGTATAAGTGGAGATGGATCTAAAGAAGCGATGGGAAGGTTTTATATTTGATTAACAGACTCGTGTCATCATCATCATCATTATTATTATTATTTTTGTGAGATTCAAGTAAATCTGGTGAATGTTTCTAGTTTTAAACTCATCTAAACCAAGACCTAGAAATATTTCATCTGAAGCTGGAGGCTGTTCTTTCCACCTCCTCCTCTTCCTCCTCCTCCTACTTTCTTGCTGAGTCGAGGAGGGGAGCCAACTTTCTCGAGATATGATGTACTCCTGACAACATTATGAATCATTGATAGCATTGGATTTGCTGACCAAACCAAAAAAAAGCAAGAAAACAAACCCCCTCCAAAAAAGCTCTTCTGTCTTCAGCTCACTGAGAGCTCCCTTGCAGTTTGTAAGCTAGTCGAAGTCGTGCTAGAACAGAGAGAGGCATAAAAACGAGAAGGAGACACAGCCTCCTCTTTCTTTGCCTTTCCCTGGCATTTTCCTGAGACCTGGGCAGGGTACTTTCCAACGTGCAGAGTAGCATGAGGAGGGGTTCAGATGACACGTATTACAGGATGGTACTAAGCGGAGGAGATATTCAAGGAATGCCTTCTCGAGCAGCTCTTTGTGCGTGAGATCGAAAACATCCCACCTCAACACAAAGTTCAAAAGTCATCGAGCTCCCCCTCAAATCTTCAGGTGCCTGTAAGCTTGGAAAAGTTTCCTTTTTTAATTATAATTTTCTCCTTTTTCTGTCCTTATGCCCCTTTGCTGCAGTCTCTTACTGAGTCCCCCCCAGCCCAGCCCACCCCTGACAACACACACACACACACACACACACACACACACACACACACACACACACACACACACACACACACACACACACACACAGAGCTGCTTGGCCTGCTGGGAAGACAAACATTCTCTGTTATGTCCCTTTTATAATAGGCATCCTACCCCTTGTGGCATGGAGACCAAGTCAGAGCTCCAGAGGTGACAGGAACTTGGGGAAGTGGGGGGTGGGGGTATTAACTGACCCTGTAACCATGGCTCTTTCTTTGTCATGTGGAATCCCACTAACTCCACTCAACATGGGCACAGTGTCCAACAAAGGTGACTGCCACCTGTTTCTAGGAAGTGAGAGTGGAGGACAGAAGGGGATTTAGGGACAAGATCCTCTTGGCCACTTTCCCTAATTCCCTTGTTACCATTCCAGCCTTAATAGCACACAGCAGCTACAGTATAAAGACCAGCAGAGCTTCACGGCTGGTGGTGGTGGGGGACAAGGGCTCCTCCCTTAATCTTAGCTGCTGCTTGCTTGTTTTGATTACCCACCTCACAATCACTCTGTAACTTATCTTGCAGCTGCAGGCGAGGCACAAAAAATGGATGTGGCATATGCCAAGGCACAAGCCTGCACAGAGGGCCACCACATGAGAGGAATGCTTCTATTTTCTATACAAGTTGTACTATGATTTCCTCATTAAAAAACAAACAAACATAACATTTACTAGATTCGTACTTAATTCTGATGCTCACATGAAAATGGATGGAAAAAATACAAAGTTATCATAGCACGAAAAATCAAATCTTATGAGATCCAAAACACACATGCATCGCTTTTCCCCGTGTGGTCTCTGGAAGAGGGCTGCAACACCTTGAAACAACCAGCCCTTGTGTTGGTGCTTGAGTGTCGCAGTCCCTGAAGCTGTTCTGCTGTTTTTCCAGCATTGTTGCTTTCATTTTCCCCTGAGCACCAGTGTCTTTTGTGCAGGGAAAGACTTCAGTTAAGCAAATACAAAAAGTTAGTTAAAAAAAACAACAACAAAACGCTGCTCTGACACTACAGCTCATACGTGCAACAAGTGTTGCTTATTCTTCTCAAAACTGGCTGTGCAAGGTAACTGCAGGCAAAGGACCACAGGTGGACTGTTTGTTTAGGAGCCGTCAGAGGAAAATAATTAAAACGGGAAAAAAAAACAGGAATGCAACAGAAATGTTCTGTTGGCAGGTGGTGATGTGGTGGTGGTGGTGGTAACTCTGAAAGGAGGCGCTGTGATCCACAGTGCTGCCAGTTGGGTCTCTAAATTGACATGGATTATTAGAGATACTTACAGCCTGTTAGAGGGCATTTATTTCTGCTGTCACTCTGTTCTTTATGTGTGTTTTTTTTTAAGTGCATGTCACTGAAGCATCCATGCTGGGGTGGGGTGGGGGTAGGGGAGGTCAAATTGGCACCGTGAAATCGGCGCTGCAAAATGGAGTGCGTAGGGCGACACCGCTTCTTTTAACTAGCGGCTTTGACAAAGGCAGCTCAAATTGTGCACCTGATATTCTCTGCAGCAACAGACTCCTACAGCTCATAACAATGGAAATCAAATCAGAGGCGAAATTACATTGAAACACTGCGCCTTAGGAAAAAAAAAAAAAAAGCTTGTCAGCAGCATCTCAAAGAGCAGGCAATCCACTTTGAATGTGTCTTGTTTGGACTTCACTGTAATTATACGGAGCCTTATTTTGCCAGCAAGGATTCAAAAAAAGAACTTCCCCAGACGAGCGTTCTCGGTGCAAAAAACGCAACTCTTAATGAGGCAGGTGAGCCTTTAAAGCAAAAAGCAAATGAAAGCCGCAGTTAATTAACAGGAGGGCAGAGCAGAACAGACAGCAGACAGAGATGTTGCATCAGAAAACCACTGACCTTCACTCTCATTACTCTCTTTCTTCCCCTTCTTCATCTCTCTTAAACATGGAGGGCTTACTCCCCGGCTAATGAGCGGGATTAAAGTAGGTCGGGGCACATGTGTGCTCGCACATGTATGCGTGTGCGAGCGAGTGAGAGTGACCGTGGGGTTCAGGGTCTTTTTTTTCATCCACCGGTGAAGTGTTTCACCTTGGCAGCAGCTTGGAAGGGCAGTCTGATTGAAAAGCTTTCTGGCCGTGGCATCTGCCATCCTCCCTGCTGCTCTGTCACCACGTTGATTCATGCACAACAACCTAACCACAACCGGGAGGTGAGCCACTCTGCCTCACAGCAGGAGGCAGGTCCACTTCACGGCAGAGGAGAAGGGGAGAAAGGAGGGATGAGGGAAGGAGGGAGGGAAGGGAAAGAGGGGGGGGGAAGGGAGACGACAAGCTCCGGGCTCGTGAACAAACCTCCAGATTTCAAGTCAGCAGTCACATATCTGTGACAGCACAAAAGCATCAGCGTCTCACATGTCTGCCCGTTTTGTTTGTCATCTCAGTGTGGGAGTGAGCTCCTTGTGTTTGCCAGGGTCTACTATCCCTAAGCTGCTCCTGGCACACTGCTCAGCTCTTTCTTTCTTCTTTCCAACCCAGTACAAGCTTCCCCTATATGGAAGTTTCTTGTGGAGTGGAGCTGCGGCCCACACAGCTTAGATATGTCAGCCTTATGCTTTTTTTTCAACCTCTTTATCCAAAACAGATTGTAAGAAAAAAAGGGAGCCGAATAGAGCGACTCCTGATTACAGGAGAACATTTGGTAATCTCGGCTCTCTACATCTATTAACTGTAAGAAAATGTAAGAAAAAGAGGAGAAAAGAAAGGAGAATAGACGAGGGACTTCTAGACGCTTTAATGCTGCGTGGCCGGGCTTGTCAGACACGTTTCACTCAGTGGTCTAACCTTGAAAGGGGGCCCGTGATTTTGATTGATGTGGCCTGCTCAGCTTGTTTGTTGTCCTAACGCCACGGTGCGTACAGATCCACAAGGAGCAGCAGGTGGGAGGGGGTGGTCTCGGCGACCACAGGGCTCTCTATTCAGACAATCAAGCCAAAGTCTCCAGAGGGGGTTCTCTTAAGGTAAAGTTTGTTTGCAGTGGGTGAGAGGGTAGGTAGGTAGGTAGGTAGGAAATAGGAAGCCAAGGGCCCCCAGATAGATCCCTGGGGTCATTTTCGGTCACTGTGTTTGCGCCACAGCGGGTTGTTGGCTCTCTGGTGGTTCTTCACCACTCAACTCAGCGTGATTCGGCGAGGGCAGCAAGCAGACAGTGATTGATGGGGCGGTACCCCACTGCTCCCTGATTGAGTTAGAGCCACTCACAATCCCTCGCTTTGTTTGCTCTTTGCTTGATCTCCCCTCACTAAATTGGCAACAGTAGTTGTGGTCTTTCTTTCTTTCTTTCTTTCTTTTTATTATGACCACTATTACATTTTTTTCCTCACAAGTGTATTTCTTTTGTTAGCTGGTGGTAATTGTAAAAACGGCCTTTATATCTGGCCTAGCAGCAATCATTTGTGGTGTTATCTCAGTAGGGTAGCACTATAAGTAATATAAGTAGCTGGGGTGTCTGGCGCCAGCATGACCCTCGCTCATGAGGGGATAACCAACCAGAAGGCTCCTCTCTTATACGTATGTCTATCACCCGCAGGCTTTACCAGAAAGCAGGGGGAAATAATGCAGTTAATCCAGCTCGACGGTAACGTTCAATTGTCAGGCAAGTAAATGGAGGAGTCACCTTGCCCTCCAAATGTTGGCAGAAGCTGGCTGGTCATCAGCACTTAAATCAGCTCTGCAATGCCAAGAATTCAGCCTCTCTGCCCATCGCCACGGAAGAGATGCACTGCTTGGCGTGTGGCCCTCACAGCACGGCCCGGTTGGCTTTCAGAGTGCTGCATCGTTGGAAAATCTGACTTCTTTGCACAATCTGGGAACAATGCAGTTGTCAAAGTGAAATAAAGTACGAGGATTTAAACATTAGCTTTTCCATCCAAGGGCTGGTTTACATTGAAAGGAAACTGCCCCGAATCTGGCATCGCCTGATCTCCTCACTGTGCAAACATATGTCCCAACCGTAGAAACACTTCCCTCATTTATTTTCTTCCTCTTCTCACTTCCTTCCTCTTCCTGTTAACATTCAGAAATTCAGGTTGTGCTGTCTCGAGTCTGAGGTCAGGTGTAGTTTGTTCTTTTTTTAATCGGTCGCTCATACCGAAGAGGACACAGTCCCAGTCCTCCACGGGGGAGGGGGAATGTTCACATGTTCACAGTTCTGTCCTGCTCCCAGCCAAGTGACTAGATGTCCAGCCAGATGACCGGGTCATGAAGTACCCTGCCCAGACTGCTCTCTGACCCACTCCAGGGAGGACAGAGAATGGGAAGAGGAGGGAGATTGTCAGTGGGGATGGATGGGCTATTTAATTGAATAATTCCCGGTGCAGTTATTATTACCATTGCCCTCAAGCATCCTAAGCATTGCTGAGCCATGTGTAAGAACTCACGCCACTGACCTTTTTACTGGATTCGTGCTGGCACCTGTATCAGCTGTTTGCATGCTTTGCTTTTCTCTTTTCTGGCTTGTCCTCCACTCCCTCTATCACCAACTGAACTTCTCTATCTCCCCTCAGCTGTTTCCTCTTAACACAACCAACACCTTCACCCCACCCACGCCGCACTCTTTCTCCCCTTCCTGTCCATTGTGGAGAGGCAAGAGAGTTTTGAACAGCACCCGAAGGCTTTACCTCTAGCTGACCTCAAACTCAGCTCCCCTCCTCCCTTCCTTTCCTCCTTTTTTTAACTCTCCTTGTCAGGTTCCTCCTGCCTCTTCTTTGAAAGCAGCATGCTCATTACTCGACAGGGAGCGCTGCTATAAGCAGATAGATGATTACCTCTGTAGATGCTGCTGGATGTTGGTTCTGCTTCTGTTTTTTTCTTGTCAGGCCATAAAAGCTGAAGCAAAGAAGAGCTCACATAGCTGATTTTTGTCCTATGTGAAGTTCAGTGGGTCACTAGCACAAAGTTGTTTACAATTATCTCCTTCTTTTTTTGAATGCTCTTCTTTTCACATGGTTCCAGCAAGCCTGACCCCAATCATGTACTGTACATCCTACACATCCAGTCATGAACAGGATATCTAGTAATACTTTGTCCTCTAACAAGGACCCTAACCCATACCCCAAACCACACACACACACACACACACACACACACACACACACACACACACACACACACACACACACACACACACACACACACAC
>NW_005187502.1:1072187-1081212 GCF_000239375.1 Pundamilia nyererei
CACACACACACACACACACACACACACACTTTTGCGACATGAATAAACAGGATATTGTTCTTTGACCCTTCGGATCAGTGTCATGGTTATAGTCTCTCCTGCATTGTGCAAACACCAGTGTCAGTCATTAGAAAGTCATATTCTGAGTAGCGGTGTACCACCATACCACGTACCACTCTCAAAAGATATGTTTTTAATTCAAAGTGTTTGTCCATAACTGTACTTAGTTAGCTACAAGCACAATGACACAAGATAAGAAACAAATGATCGCAAGGGTGTAGTCATTTTTAGCATCGTTAGATCAGACGGAATCGGGCATTTCTCATTGTGTCTGCACGAAACCCAATTCAGGAATGAAATCTGCATGAAATTTTTCAACACAAGCAGAGGCGTACAGTCTTGGGATTTTCCAAGCATGCTTACAACAATGAAGTGTTTTGCATATTGAAACATTCATATGCAATAAACGGCATGTTTCCGTGTTTCAAGCGCATTGAACCGCGAGTCTTTGTGCTCTTAAATTAAATTGTGTTTAGAGATGATTCGAATACCCACACTTGAACAACATATTTGACCCCTGCTTATAGCCATATAAAGAGATGAAATGTTAAACCAGCATATATCCTGTCAGCTGAGGGTTATGGATTTTCGAGTCTTCATTACAGGTTCAAATAAAGGGCCCATTTGCTCCCTCCTTCCCAGCAGGGTGCACGTGTACTTATGTCACCGAGGTGCTCCGTGGGGTAGAGCAGGAGACAAGAAGAAGGGCAGGGATAGCACACTTAAAAAAAGACAGTATCCAAGTCGGCCCTGCTGTGCCACATCACCCCTTTCTCCCGATGCCCTGTTATTTTTACCCTTGACTTCTCATTGTTGTAACAGCGGCGTATCATCTGAGCCGTGCCACAGACCCCTGTGGAGGACTCTCTCCTCGCTCACCTCTGCCTGCCCCTCTCTCATGTGTAATCAGAGATCCTCTCAAATGTCAAGGTGGGACAAATGGGAGTCATTCCCTCCTGTAATGGCCCCAGAAATGGACTGGAGTGCTCCTCTCCCCTCTCTCACTCGGTCTTTCTCTCTGCTATCTTTAAGAAATCACACACCTTTTTCATCCTTTGTATTTTTTTTTTTGGTTGCTCTCTTTTCATACTTAAAAAAAATGTTAACTAATTTCCTGCCGGCCTTTTTTGGTTCCTTTGTAAATGATATCACACAGTTTCTAACTGTGTTTTGTCCATGTTAAACCTTTTCAGGAGCCGGTGTATCGCTGACATAGTTCTTCATAATAGCTCCAAGTCAAGCTGACTACATAATAAGGCCGTAACAGATATAGCTACTTTACTTCCAAGAAATGTTTCAAGAAATTACCCCAAAGGCTTGGTCGCTTCATTTGGAAACGCATACATTCAGCGTGCGAACGCTCCGATCTGCACTCAGAAGCATGTATGCTGTATTTGCTGTATGCAAAACAGATTCATTTCCCAAGCATACTAAGTGGGGGGGGGATGTGCTAAATGTGTGTTCCCATTTTGCCATGGGCAGTTTTCTAATTGATTGTAGTTACTCATTCCCACAATATTCATTATAACAAAATGTGTACTATGAAAGGAAATATTGGCAGCACCTCTCACAGCATTATTGCATCCTGTTAAAAAATGTAACATTTTAAAAAAAGTTTCATTTTTATTGAGAATATTTGAAAATAGTTGAGTTATATGTGGGAAAAAGCCCAGCTCATTCTTATTTTAATACTTTACTTAAGGGAAAGTCATCAGGGTTTTGGTTTTTTTTTGCATTTCATCCACATTTTGCTTCTCATTGAGTTGTCTTGGAGCAGGACTTAACTTTCAGATGCATTAAAACCAAATCTTGTTGAGTGCATTACTTAAAAAGAACCACCTGTTTTACTTTTGGTTCAATAATACCTTAAAAGGCCTAAACCTCCAAATTAGCAGTATCACACTAGTACAAGGAACTACAAGGTAACTACTGACAGATAGTCAGTAGTTATGACCGTTTGGTCATGCTTCATTGCTCCAGTAAGGGAATAAAGTCCAAGTGTGTCCATGAAGAATTACTGGAAATATGCACAACTCTGTTTTGGCCCTGAAGGCACGTCAGTGGCTCATAGGAGCAGAAAGCGAATCAGCTGAACATACTTCCCCAGGGTTCAAAGTGCAGTGGGCCTAACTTGTGAGGTGAGCACAGGCAATTCAGACAGCCTGCTAACAGTGGGAGCTTTTGTGGTCAGTTTTATTTCCCCCACTTGTTTCTTGTCTCCTCCCATCATCCCTTAAGTTCACATTAGTGTGAGCCTGCTCTGTGCTAAGCGGGGAAGGAGCCCCCCCGGGGGCAGAAATCTCCCTCCTGTCAGTCTGGGTGCTCATATTTCTGAATAAGGGATTATTGTGCTTGTTGCAGAAGGGGTGGGGAGGTGGGGGTGTGCAATAATTGAGTCTAAACAGCCAAATTCATTAATTTGATTGTTGGCGATGGCAGATCTCTCGACAGTGTAATTAGGAGAGCTAATGGATGGAAGCATGCTAAATCCATCAATGCTAATGATAATTGCAGTTTAGGAAAGCGAATATGCTTACGAACGTGTGGCCAGGGCCGCTGCAAAATCCGAAACAGCTACAGCGTCTAAAAATACGTCTAACCGTGTGGGGGTGACACCCAGAGAGGCCCATTGATGGTTGCAGCTGGGCCATCTGGGTGGGGAATATCCAACTTTTCATCCATCTTTTTTATCTCCATCCATCTATACAGAAGCATGGTTGGCGAGTTAACCAATCATGCCCTCCGCCCCTCGCAAGTGAGAACCACTTCTGAAGCCGTCGGCCCTGATTGGCTGGTGGTTTATTCCACTGGGTGTGCTGGCATGCTCCAAGAACCTAAACTCGTGCAATAATTTTCTGTGGTTTGAGAAGTTAAGATTAGCTTAAAACAACCCCGTGGTTTTTTATTTTTTTCCTGTTTAAATAATTAGATATCTCCCTCCAATCGAAATCTTGAAGTCAGAAAGTTCATTAAGGTTAATGTTTTGAGCTGCGAACATTAAGACGTAAGCTTCATTTACGGCCTCATTTTTTCTTCCTTACTTCCTTACAAGCTGACACAAGGGTCATTAAAGCTGGACTGGTGCCCAAGGAAAAATGGAACCTGTTATTCTAGGCTTAGGTTAATGAATGTCACATGCAATGGGGATGCAGTGAGGGATGGAAAGTGGAGAACGACAGATCATTTTATTTGAGCGAGGCATGTCCCGCCCCCAGGCTCGGAAAAAGTAACTCAGAGATCAACTGATCTTTGCCCTCCCCCGCTCACTTATTCAAACCTTAACAATGTTTTACCAAAACCCCAAGTGGCAGTTTGTTCGACAAGTCTCATTAATACATTGAGTCCCTGGGCCTGGAATTTTCTGACAGCCTACAACAAGGTCCGTTTTCCTGTTAAGTCTCCCCGGGTCCTGCAGAGCCGTCCCAAGTCTGCTTTTTAGCCAGTTCCACTTATGTTCCCCAGAGCTGTTTTTACATGTTATAGGTGACATGTTTTCATGTCAGCTTGCAGACAGAGAAATGCTTGAGAAAGGAGGTCAGGCATTTGTTCTTTATGCAGTTGAAGCAAGGGGCGATAGCAAAGAAAGAGCTCTTGTTCTGAGGGGGGGTTCCCGCAGCAAGCATGAGCTTATAAATGGTCTGATTAAGAAATCTAACCAATTGTGTGAGCCTTATACAGTCTGTCATAGTGTTATTGCATTGCCTTAGATTGCATTGCTTTTGTAGAACCATATCAAGCAGACATTTATAGAGGGAGGACAGATTATTTCCATGGGAAAGCTTCAGGCAATATAACTGTTATATTGTTAGGCCGGTGGTTTGTCGCCTTCTCTTTAGCTTTGTGAGGAGGGCTAATGTTCTCGTTTGACACTAGCGGATTGCTTTCTCTCTGTGCCTGAAGAAAGAAGGCAGGCTAATATATTTGAGTCGGTGAAGCGAAGGTCGTTGAGAATTACATTGCCCCCCTACCACCACCACCTCCGCACCCACCCACCGCTTCTTTCCCTCTCTTTTTTCCTTTAATTTCCCCACTGGATTGGCAAACCGTTTTCACTATTAGCACTGTGGTAGGCAGCTAACTGTGTGTGTGTGTAATTATCTGTGTGTGTTGTGGTGTGCTAGCAGGCCCACCCAGGCCCAAAGCAGACTAGACAGATAAATAGGTGCACAGCTCAACTAGATTGCATTGTCATGGGGAATAACAACAAGAGCAGCAGTGATGCAGCATAAAAGGTCATCGCAAAGGCTCCTGGGAAGAGGAATCTGGGTTTAGCTCGACAGGTCAGTGGGACGCAGAAAAGCGGCAAACCCCCCAAAACTATGGGGAAGTTTATAAGTAGGCCATGTTCATGTGCTGCCTTTAATATCTAAAATCAAAGTTGTTAACTGTCCTCTGTCCCCCCCCCCCCCCTCAGGATTCTTAGCCCCTAGAGGTGAGCACCCACAGGTGTTTAGAGTAGCAGATTAGAGCTGCATTTAACACAGCTGGCAACGGGAGTGACTTCTGAAGGCGTCAAAGTACCCAGCCAAGTGTTTCCCGTCTTCCAGATGATAAGGGCCCGGATGGATTCTCTGTTAGAGAAGCGGAGCATGTAGGACCCGGTGGCGCAGAACCGCTGGAGTTCTGGCTGATGCACCAGTCATTTAGGAACAAATAGAGACATTTTGGAGTAGGAGGTCTCCTCTCGCGTTCTCTTCCACAGCGAGGACCCCCCGGGGCGTGTTCTCTCTTCCATCTGCAGTCTCGCTCCTGCTGCGCCGTCTTCACGAGGGCCATCCAAGCTGATGATGATGATGTGCCAGGGTGGAAATGCAGTAAACAGCTTTTCTCGGTGTGATCGGAATCAAAATAGAAGTCCAAAACAAGCTTTTTCCTCTCTTTGCTTGGAGGGGTGAGAAGGCAGTCTGTGAGGGCTGATGAGATGAAAACATTAGTTAGTTAGTTGTCTAGCTTCTTTTCCCACGCCTAATGCTGAGCTTGCACACGTGTGTGTGTGTGTGTGTATGCGTGTGCATGCATGCATGCATGCAAACACAGAAACTCAATCAGTTGCAGAAAATCGGCTGTACTGCAGCTTGCTCTTCTTTTGTTCTTCATCGCAGTGATGCATCTCTGCATCAATTTTTTAGGCATCTGGCAATGCTCAGCTTTTGGCAGTTGTGGGGGAGGGAGGTGGGGGGGATAGCTGCAGAGACAGAGGCTCTGAGGTGAATTATAAGTCTGCTGATAGAACAGAGCAGGGCCATGGGAAGATTGATGTTCTCTTTTGTGAGCTGGGAACCAAGAGGAGAGGAAAGGAGAGGACAGGAGAGTAGAGGAGAGAAGAAATTGATTGTGTGTAGACTCGAAACAAAGTGGGAAGAAATCTTATTGTTGCAGCTTCCTGTCAAGAGTTAAACTCAAATGAAGAAAATGCCTATGCCAGTAAGACTTTTGAAAATAAACTCTGTTTTCTCAGGTGACTCAATCAGTTTAGAATCTATTCAGTTTTATTCATATAGTGCCAAATCAGTCACCTCAAGGTGCTTTATTTTGTAAGGCAAAGACAACAGTACAGAGAAAACCCCATCAATCAGTTGACCCCTTACAAGCAAGCACTTGGTGACAATGGGAAGGAAAAACTCCCTTTAACGGGAAGCAACGTTCAGCAGAACCACGCTAAGGGAGGGGCAGCCATGTGCCAACCTACACCCATCCTCAGAAATATTATAGAGCCACAGGGTGTTATAAATACAATACATATTAAAAATACATGAAGTGAACACAATCTTTTCAGTCAGATTTTGATGGCAGTTGTAATGCAGTGACGTCGCCTGTGTGTGGGGTCATTCTGAAAAGATTTCGAGTGTAAACATCTGGCTATCCAAGGCTGTTGGCAGGCAGACAGCTGCTTTCTTGGTATCAAACCTTTAACCTGACACGCTAAAGATTTAAAGCAGCGGTCCCCAACCCCCGGGCCACGGACCGGTACCGGTCCGTGAGTCATTTGGTGCCGGGCCGCGAGAGTGAGACTCGGGTGTGAAATGTATGGTTTTCAGAGTTTTTATCAGTTTTTAGCGTTATTTTGTTATCATTTTTTTTTCGTTAACTCGGTTTTCCTGGGTCTTTTCACGTTTGTTTTGAATAGATCTTCTTTTTTTTCTGTACCGGTACTAGCTTTATTTTGTTGTATTTATCCGCGACACCTGGTCCGTGAAAATATTGTCGGGCACAAACCGGTCCGTGGCGCAAAAAAGGTTGGGGACCGCTGATTTAAAGGAAAGAAGAAGAACAAGGCTCAGTGTGTCTTGACAGCTCCATATCACCCCAGATCACCCCATCTGAGCCGAAAGACAACTGAAGCCATCCATCCACCGCACTGCCTCAGGAGACCTAATTTGTAGCGCTGACACTTCTGTCCAGCTCCACAGTTAGTTACCCTCTGTCCTCGCCTCTCACATGCCAGTCCCTCTTGCTCGCCTTAATGTTTTGCATATGAAAACCCGGCGGGCACTCCCCTTCCCACTTAATCCCAAACCACCGCTGGTAATTCAATTCCTGTTTTACAAAAACAATTTAAAAAATTTGAGGCAGGTGAAGTAAACCATTTAGCAGAAAAAGGTGTCAAAGGGTACATGTTGATACATGTGAGGTCTCACCTGAGGGATTTGGTCCACCCTCGCCATCATTCAAAGTGTAAATCGCCTTTTTGTGTAAAATCCCACGCATTAAGGGAGTTTGGAATCACTAAGGAGCCCCGGTGTTTTGACAGTAATTTGGGAATCAAGGAAAACTATGAAAAGAGTTCCTGCTCGCCAGAAGGAACATATTTTCTTCTAAGGAGACAGACAGAGCATGTGCACGACTGATTGTGACCACACACTCGCTGCGCCTTGCACACACATATATCAATTTTTTTGTTTTATTTTAAATGTACTATGTGTGAATTATATTTTATTCGTCTGGTTCCTGATTAAGATGGAGGAACTGTGCCACAGGCCCTTGTGGTTTGGGTATGGATATCCACAGTAAGTGGCCTGGAGAGCGGAAAACTTGGCAGGATATTCGTGTTCTGGGCAATTAGGAATGTTGGAAACCTGAACTGAAATCTGCTTTTGGAGGAGCACTCAATCTGTCACTCACAGTCAAAACACAGCACGGAAAACTCATCCCTGCACATCGTTCAAACTTGCACACACACACACACACACACACAAACACATATATGCAGGCACTAGAGTGAAAACCGCAACTCAAATGCTTTTAATGTACACCTTTAACAAGTGCCTGAAAATACTCGCACCCACAGATAACCAGGGGCTAGTTAGACCACCCCCGATTGCCAAGCACTCTGATTTCTCCTCTACCAACTTAAGTTTCAAATGCTAGAATCTGTGTGTGTGTGTGTGTGTGTGTGTGTGTGTGTGTGTGTGTGTGTGCGTGTGTGTGTGTCCTATTTCAAAGCTGTTTTCCTCTTCGACTCCTAAACTCTGCGCTGACTCAATTAAGTGGCTGCTCCCTTCAATAGCCGTGGGTCTGAAATTCCATTTGAATGTGATGTTCAAGTGTGTGTACATGTGTGTGTCTCTCTGAGTGTGTGTGTTTTAATAGCTTTAGCACCTGCTCGTTCTATACACCAATCTAAGCCAAAGGCCAAAATATAATTACGTTGGAGTCCCGTTTTATTCTGTTATAGAACAGGCTCACTGTGGCTGTTATCCTGTGGTTAAACAGCAGATAGACAACTGTTCAGCTCAAGTTCACCAGTTAAAGCAGTTACATAAATCTGACCCCGGTGCTGCTGGGAGCAGAAAAACCTCTGCAGTGTGTGCGCGCGTTTGTGTGTGTGTGTGTGCTCATTGAACACCGATATAATGAAAGCAAACTCTGCCCACCTGTTCTCCGAGTTTTAACCTGAGACCTCATTAGCACACAGTGTGTTATTTCCACTACATAACCTGCACAGTATGTTGTATTGCTCTGTGGTCCTCTGAGAATGTGTGCACATGCACATAATAGCAGTAATAGTCTGATTTTCAACCTTATTACCTAAACACTAGACTCAAAAAAGAATATGATTCATATACAACATTGTGGGACTGACACTCCCGCCCTTGTGTCCTCTCTGTTCAGATATGACTATGTGGAGGTACGAGATGGCACCGATGAGAGCGGTCAGTTGGTGGGGAAGTACTGTGGAAAGATTGCCCCTTCTCCAGTCGTCTCTTCTGGAAACCAGCTTTTCATCAAATTTGTGTCCGACTACGAGACCCACGGAGCAGGCTTCTCTATCCGATACGAGATCTTCAAGACAGGTAGGTGACAGTTATCTTTTGCACAATAGCAATATTTTTCACATTCATGTTAAAAATATATTTATCTTGTATTCTACATTTAAAAATTGCTATCTTGCATATTTTACATCAGCAATATCAAATTGTGCATGCTGTTATTCAAGGATGGAGGAAATCATTTCTCCTTTGTTCTTTTTAACAAAAAGAAAAGGGGATGCTGCAGAGTAACAAACAGAAATGCAACTGACAAAACTTACCTCAAAGCAAATTTACTAGCTCTTCTTGAACACAGACTGTATATTAAAGATTTACAGAGCTGCTGTAATGTCACCAGTTGTATTGTTTGCTTGTTTTTTGGAGCCAGAAGGGGCCATTTTTCAGTGAGTTATTATTACCAAATATTAGCTAGCTTAGTTAGCACCTTTCTGGGAATTTAACTCACTGAAATTCCTCTTGGACGATTTGTTAGTACAATAATGAAACCATAAGCAATATCACTTGTCACATAATTGCGCACAAAATTCTCCAAAAGACGATTAACAGCACAAAAACTGTCAAGGGGCCTCGTTCTGTGGCTTCAATTAGCTGAGGTAATACCTCACTAGACAGCTAGCAGTTATAACCACTGCTGTTATAACCACGGGATCGTGGCTCAAAGAGTTGGCAGGTCGTCTTGTAACCGGAAGGTTGCC
>NW_005187502.1:1081578-1084413 GCF_000239375.1 Pundamilia nyererei
TAGAGATCCAAAATGTTTTTTGGCTGTTGACATGCCTATTTCTTCTCTTACCTTTGACATTTTATCACTGATGTATGAGGCTCGCTTTTTGAAGACAACCTCAAGTGGCCATTATTGGAACTGCAGTTTGAAGCACTTTTTGCATCAGCTGTGGTTCGCTAAACCATTGGAAACTTAGTTGCCCGGAATTCAAAGTTGTGTTTTCCTCCTTTTTCGAGCAAGCTTACTCTGTGATGATCTTTCTTTTGTTCTTATTTGCATTGGTATTACATTTAAAATGTCTGAGCTGACACCTTAAAGTAGTTTTTGACATCTTGCTTTAAGTTGAGGGAACGCTGTCCCAGTCCCCTAATTTGTCAAATCTATCAAACGCGGTGCAACACGCTATAAAAGCTGGAGGAATAATTCTGATAATGAAGCAAGAAAGAGCCCCTCCATCTAATTTCATGGTTTGTTTGTGATTTAGTCAAGGCATTAGAGCATCAAATTATGCAAATGCAATATGGCAAGCAATATGCTTCATTCAAAACCAATGAATCATAGTCCCATATGTTCCATAATTGTAGCAGTTTTCATCTGGTGTGAATTATTAGACAATAAGCATGGGCATAATTTGCTAAGCGCTGATTTAACAAATGTTGTTTCAAGTGTTGGTTTATTGTCAGATGGCAATCCACAGCAAGGGTATGAACCAGCTATTATAACCTCTGATGTGCTAGTTGTGGAGAAAATTATTTCAATCCACTTAGCAGGGCTCTAGCTGAGGAAACGCTTTCAGCACCACAGTAGTATGCAGTTAGTCATGTTCCTCCCTTAATACTTAAAAATAGGACCTCTGGGTAATTTTAGGTGAGAGCCCGGTATGTTAAATCAAAAATATTATCAGGGGATGTCTGTCTTATCAGACCGAAGCATAGCAAGAAAGAGAATTTCCTGTTGGGTTGCTGCCTTCCTTTGTTTAGACTGGAAGAAGGCAGAGGAGAACAGCATATCTAGAGAGTGAGTAGTGGCCAGGTAGGTGCGACAGACTCCTTTTATTAATTAACCCTAGCAGCAGTCTATGGGACAGCCCCCCGTGACCCCAGGAGACATGATAAATAGCCCAGCAAGGTTCCTCCTTCCTTTTAATCTGAGCGAGTGTGTGTTTGTGCTTGTATGTCTGGGTTTGTGCGTGTCACCATCACAGTAGGGCAGCTGGTGGAGTGTGGGTCCATTTACGAGATCAAAGCGACACACCTCGACATACGCAAACCGGTCCACACGCACACACACATTCCCCCCTGATAGGCTAGTTAAATCTGCTACATTCTTTCCACGATTAGCTTGGTATTTCCCAGTCTCATCTATTAGCCAGGACTGATTATAAATGAGGCGTGTTAGGGGCCCTTTGGCGATAGGAAAGAACTGCTGAACACTCACAGGGAATCTAGCAAGAAAGGTCTAAGCGTGGACAGAGAGCAAATCGGGGCCAGGGTCGAACTTTTTCATATGAATATTTTTCACCCAGTGCTATCCCCCCCTGCAGAGAAGAGCACCGTGGGTGCGCCATCACTTTCTTAGTGGATCCAGACCATCGTTAAGCTTTGAATTCACTCTGTGTTTTGACTACTGTGGTGCTGGCTCCTGCCAAGAATGGGCTCTGAGATCAATTAGCAGCTCTGTTTGTTGGAGTGAGAGAGAGTGAGAGAGAGAGGACCGAGCAGAAAGAGAGATACAAAGCTAGCTGATTAGCGCAGCTTATCAACACGCACGGCATTAGTTGGGAAAACATTGTGTTGGCTAACACATGTAACGTTAATGATGATACACAGATGCTCCGATAACGGACGGGGAAACGGGAGACTCACGCCCGTGCATGTCAATGAAGGGAAATGCAAAGAATGCAGGCTGTTTATCACTGTGATTATAGGCCCCGGCTCACTGGAAGTCAACCTTGGGGGCTGCCGCTGCCTTTCATCCTGGGTTTAACAGAAGCAAAGGTCGTGTGCAAGATAAATATGCTCACAAGGCAAACATATTCAAATGCACAGCCCCCCTTTGGGATCATATGCCAACTTTTACAAGTATGTTTATATGTACAGGTTCACTCACGTCAGCTGTAAGCTGTGTAGTTACAAATTCAGAAACACTTGAAAAATCCTGGCATCTGTACCCCTGGCTTTCATCAGCGGCATGCCTGCAAAGTGTCTAATTGGTAGAGAACAGGTTGTTTTGCAGGCTCTCTATGGCCGCTTCTGCATCAGTCTCTACCCCCTCTCCACTCCTCAGTCCCATCCAACCATCTTAATTAGCATGGGCTATTTATTTTATAGCCCACAAATTGGCAGCCTCGCTCTGCTGGCTGAGGTCTGGCGAGAGGCGGGAAGAGCTAGATGGTGGTGAAGAAAGAGATAGACAAGAGGGATAAGTCGGAGAGGGAGGAGTGTTTGGCCCAAAGGGAGCAGTTCAGCAAGCTGCTAGTGTTTGTGCGTCTCTACAGAGGCATTTGACGCCCAGATAAAAATAAAATGTCGATTAAAAAGAATGTGCTGGGAAAACAATGGCCTCGACTTGCAAAAATCGAGCAACAATGAGAGTGAAAAGCAGTAATGCGTCCCCCCCCTCAGTGTAAAATGACTTGATGTTGGATTACCCACCAATGAAATCCGGCTGCTTTTGTAAGAAGAAGATCCGTGTTTGTCCTGTCATCTGAAAGAACCGTCCTCTTTAAGTGTACGCGTGTGCGCACACGCGCAACATATGTTTTCTTTTAGCAGCTCCTCAGTTTGCTTAGAGCTGCTCCAAGGCTGGCCGAGCTCCCATTGAAGTGGGAGAGCAGGCAGAGATAGTGCCACT
>NW_005187502.1:1084627-1086577 GCF_000239375.1 Pundamilia nyererei
ATATATATGTTCTCATGCAAAGGCCCTGTTTATCATGTCATGGAGATGTGGTTGCTTTTACTCTGAGCACACACCTGTGAAAACACTTTGAAGGTGTGTGCGTGTGCTGAGTGGGACCTAATGGGAGGGTGGCTTTTGTGGACGACACACCCTGATGCCTGATGGCAGAGGTCACATCTGGAGACGCACTGTCATTGTACACACGCACACACACACACATGCAAGGCCCTCATGGAAACTCGAGACAACAAATTTCTTTCAGGGGAGCCCGAGGGATACTGTGTCCCCAGCCCACCCCCATCCTATCAGTGCAGTGTCATCCATCCCTGTAAGTGGGGAAGGCAGGGTGATGTCATAGGCGCATGCTAAATACCACGTCAGTTGTGCAGAGCCTCAGGATGTGTGTGTGAGTGTGTGGGGGTAAATGCAAACCTGCCTCTTCCATCTGTTTCAATGACAGGCACTCCACAGGCTCCAGGTTAATGTTTGATTTAGTGTGGAAGGAGTTAATTCTCCACCGGCAATTAACCCTTCTGTCAGTGTGGCATGAGAACAAAATGGGAAGGGGTGGGGGCGGGCGTGAAGGCGGTGGGGGCATTAATGGCGCAGGGGGGCAGAACTGGGATAATAATCAGCCGGAGAGCGACATAGAACACAAACAGTGGTGATTTACTTAACAGCCTAAGAACAACACCTTCAGCTTCTATGGCTCCAGCCAACCCACCCTGACTTGGGTGGGTTGGTGGGGGGCAGTGATGATTAGATGCAAAGAAAAAAAGTTTGAAGTGTTAAAGGAGCAGAAAGAAAAAGAGGGGGACAGCAGGAAAATAGCAAGAGGCTGTCACATTTGACACCCGTTCCCTGGTTGTTCTAATGATTAACGCACAGTCTCCGGTTTTCTCTCAGCACTCAGACCAACACAGAGCACAAGGAATCAGGGGAGACTTAAGAGTTGAAAGGCGCACCACTGCCTTAATGTCCAGACCACATTTATTTAGCATTCATTATGAATCTCTCACTCTAGCAAAGATTGAAATCAAATCCCCATTAGATATCGTTTTGCCAGCTACAACTTGCCCTGTTAAATAAATTCAAATCATTCAGGAAGCAAGTTGCCAGTGACATCTGTTTACTCCTCCATCCAGAGAAGGACTCCATATAAATGAGAGTTAACAGAAGTCATTACTGCCAGCGGTAAACAGTGGAGTGTCTGGTTGGAGGCTGCCACTAAATGCTGTGCGCTCAAGGTTGCTTCTTCCTTTCTTTGTCCCGTCCTTCTGCTTTAAGTTTAAAAGCTGCAGTTTGCGCGTGCTTGCTCAGTCACACTTTTTCATGTTTGCAAACCTGTTTTTTAACCTTTCCTGTTTTTAAGAAATCTACGAGGAGAGACACCCACAACTGCAGCAGTAAAACAGCACAGGGAGAGACAGGGAGTAACTGAGGTGCAGGGTGTTAGCCTTTGGTTGACAGCTGGATATATTTGTCTCCTGAAGCTCCTTGTCAAGACACACGCAGCGCATGTAGGGGCGATGCGACAGGAAAGCGTGACTGCTTTTCTGTTTGCCTCTCGCTCGCATCAGCACAAAACATCCTGGGCGTAGTGAGAGGAGCTGGGGACAGAAGCCCTCCCATGTGGAGACGGCAGATAAAAGAGATCTGTTGGGTGATTATCTCACCGGTGGGAGCAACCAGAGTGCTCTGTCTCTCTCGCTCCTCTTTTTTCATTTGGAGGGAGTTGCATGCAGCCAGGAACAAAAAAGCTGACAGTATAAGAAGGTTTGTCCTTGCTTTCGCCTCAGTTATGACAGTTCAGAAAGAACATAGCAACAGAAATGTTGACAGTGAGGTTGGTTCAGTTTGGGGACAGTATCTCTGGTTAATGCCTTTTAGCACTCAGAGGAGAAGTCTGGTGTGGGGGACCTTGGTAACTATTCAATTCAATTTTATTTA
>NW_005187502.1:1088292-1133912 GCF_000239375.1 Pundamilia nyererei
CAAAAATCAATCCGAATTTTTCCTGGGGTAAATACGAAGGGGGAAGCTGAGAAATTAATGGCGCCCACTGTTCGCGAAAGCCACATTTTAGCCGCCGCACTAAATGTCAACTCTTTTTGGAGTCAAAGCGCCGGCTCGCTGTGGCTTTCAGCTTGGGACGAGGGGAGAAAATCAACGTGGCTCTCCGTCCCTTCACTCAAAGCACCGGTGGACAGGCTCAAGTGGGGTTGATGGTCTTCAATTAGGGGCCCAGCGAGATGCTTGAGTGGCGATGGAAAAAAAGCAGTTTGCCACATTCATTTAAGCTGCAGTGACTGCGGCACGGTGGCTCTGTCTAATGATAACTCCCTGCAATTTTGGTTTCGATTGGCCCCACCTGCACCCATCACGCCAGCTGCCAGACAGGCATGAAAATGATGTTATCCTGGGTACATTTCTACAACTAATGGCTCAAAATAATTGCCCCGAACAACAGTAATTCTGTTTTTTTTTCTGATTTTCTATCTCTGTGTATATGTTTGTATAAAACAGGCGCTTTCTAACACTTGGGACTGATGCTCGAGTCTGCATAGTGAACGCATCCTAATGTCTGTCACATACATTTAAACATTTTCAAGCAGCTGCTAGTCTCAGTTTTTGTTTTTTTTTGACTCACATGTCAATCATTCTTAAATCATAATTTTGTGCTTGTGAGAAGTGTCTGCCATGGGAAATGCGTTAATACTCCTCATCAGCTGAAAGGTAGCTCTCCGGGGAGCTGTGCATAAATATTTTGACTTTTCCTGGTGTAAAACTGTGTGTTTAGGTGTGCGTGCGTGCGTGTTGATGAATGCGCAGTCATTCACTTTGCTTTCCATCACTGACGCTGTAATTTTGCTCGAGCACCTCTCATATGTTTCGCAGACATGAGAACATCAGAACAAATCAAGCTCTTTATTCATCATTCCCCCGATTCTGGTGATTGAGGCCTTTCACTAATGTTTACACTTTCAGCCCAGATGTTCCTCCAGTTTTAACACACATACAGACAGTGATGGAGTGTGATGCTCAAAAGCTCTGAGCTTTTGAACATCCAGATGTAGAGATCCAGATGTGAAAACAAGAACTACTGAGGTGGTCTTGCACCTATGGGCCGTAAACTGTCCTCCCCTCAGTAGGGCAGCTGGAAGGCTGAGCTTCTAAAACTTTAACACCTAAGCAACTCACTTAAGCAATAGTCATTCAAATGTCTTCCTTTGTCCCCCATTCATCTTCTCACTTCTTCCTGTCATCCTTCCTGCAGGTCCAGAATGCTCCAGGAACTTCACCTCCAACAGCGGCATCATTAAGTCACCTGGGTTCCCCGAGAAATACCCCAACAACCTGGACTGCACTTTCATGATCTTTGCCCCGAAAATGTCGGAAATCATCTTGGAGTTCGAGAGCTTTGAGCTGGAGCCCGACCCAACACCCCCTACTGGTGTGTTCTGCCGCTATGACCGGCTGGAGATCTGGGATGGGTTCCCTGGAGGTGAGTGAATGGGAAGAACAGAGAATTGAATACAATTTAATTTGAAAGTGTGAGGCATTGCAGCAATGCATCATTTAACAATTTAGGGCATCACTCCTACCTGCTGGGCAGCATTAGATCACTTAATATACACAGATCAGGCATAACATTATGGCCACCTGCCTAATATTGTGTTGGTCCCCCTTTTGTTACCAAAACAGCCCTGACCCATCGAGGCATGGGCTCCACTAGATCCCTGAAGGTGTGCTGTGGTATCTGCACCAAGATGTTAGCAACAGATCCTTTAAGACCTGTAAGTTGTGAAGTGGGGCCTCATTGGATCTGACTTTTATGTCCAGCAGATCCCACAGATGCTTGATTGGATTGAGATCTGCAGAATTTGGAGGCCAAGTCAGACAAGCTCAAACTGACTGTGAAACTCAAACTATTCTTGAAAACCTGTTAACCTGTGGTGGGAGCGTGAGAATGCGGGTGAGTGGAGTGATAAGTTTCAGCTTCGCTGCTCACTGTTTTTCCAAAAGGAAAGGAGCAACTTTAAACAATAAGATGACATTCTTTGGGAAAGAAGGCTAACTACCTTAACCATACTTGGAAGTGGTCTAACAGAATGCTTTGTCTTTGCCAAATGCTGAACACTTCCTGTCACAATCCCCCCGTACTTCCTTTTTCAGTCACAGACCGTATGCCTAGTGCCTGTACATTTGGGAGTTCAATGTCCAATCTAGGCTGTAATGTTTAAATTGATGCTTTTCAGGGTGCTGACATGTGGAGAACACAGTCTGATCTTGCAGGAAATTGCTCCAAAAAGAATTTCCTTTGCAGGATTCTTTGTGTTTCTCACCAGAAGTGCTTATTAGAGTAAAACAGCACTCCGTGGGACGTCTGCTGCTCTTGGTTTACCACAGGCCACAACGTTCACATGGATCCAGGCACACAATCAAAATATTCCCCCATAAAATGGCGTTCTAAAATCCATCTATCTAAAAATAAATAAATAAATAAATCAGCAGGTGAGCGACGGAGCGAGAGCAAGCAAGCAGCGTTCAAAGCTAGGCTTCCATTGCTCTGGGATGATGCTTTGAACTCGGCAAGCGAAATCACCTCTTGAAGTTTTCAGTTTTTCTCCTGGCTATTCCAACACAGGGTGCAGACAAGATGAAAGCTTCTCTTAGCCATCAGTGGCAGAAAATTGAAAGAATTTTATCTTGTTGCGTTCAGCACAGTGCACATCAGTATTCTCTGCTTTCACGTCGGAGGTGATAAGGTTGAAGCGCAAATCGCGGCGCCTTTTCAAGTAAGTTTACTTAAAGCTCAGTTTTCTTTGAGGCCCTGTGTCTGTAGATGTTAACTTTTGCCAAGCTGACCTTTGATTCCACAAAATATTTCCACAACTCATTTGTGCAACCCCTCCTCCCTGCCAGAGGTGACGCATGTCTAATTTTCAAGACTGGTGTTGATTAAGTCGATTCTCAAAGAGTCTGGGAGCTGAGAATATGTCACATTATTAACACCTTTTAATACATATTTTTACAGAAGACACTGGGGGTCTAGAAAAAGTAACATTTCCGGCACTGCTTGATGATTAAGATTCAGATCTGTCTCAGTTCATCATTGCATACAGGAAGCTTTGATGAGAGCAGGAACTGGAAAATGCCATTTTGAACTGATGTAGCGTCACGTCACTCAAGTGTTGCCACGTGTGATCCACAGTCCTGTATAAAAATAAGCCAGGGGAGGAAAGCAGCATGTTGGCTTCTGCCAGGTGGTTCCTGTGGTGCGTGCAAGATCGATAATTATGCATTAGCACGGAAGACTGGAGGCAGAGATGGGAGACGTTTGGGCAGGCGCAGGTCTTCGTGAAGCAGCAGGGGGGAGGAGGATCTGTGCTACTCCTTACCCCTATTCTTAAAGTGCACCTCGCTCAACAGGTGTGTCGTGGAACCTCAGCGAGCCATTTCCCTGGGAAAGGCTGGAGAAAAGGCAGCAAGGTTCTTGAAAATATCATAGTGCTGGGGACTCATGCAGATAATCCAGGAGATGTTTTTTCAGCTCAGGTTCAAAAGCAAACATACAGTAGAGTCGCACATTTGTTCACCAGGCACCTGGTCTGTGAAGATTAATTTGAGCCGTCACATTGCTCCCGCCCCCCCGCCCCCGAGCCCCAGCAGTCTGGCCTTTGCCTTTCATGTAGGAGCTGGGCTGGAAGTGGCATGTTTTGGATGACAGGAGGCCACGGGGAGGCAGGACTGTCACTCGCTGCTGATCACAGCATTACTAATCACAGATAAGCTCCAGCTCCCCCAACAGGAACGCACACTCACCAGTGCGCACGGATCACAGCACACATCAGAGACGCAGGGCAAGGTCATTGTGCTCCCGCACTCACCCTCTCTCTCTCCCTCCCTCATCACCCCCATCGTTCTCACTCTCCCTGCATTTCTCCACCTCCAACCTTTCATCCATCCTGTTTTCCCATTCTTCTCAGTCTGCCCGGCCGAACACATCGCTCTCCCACTTTTATTGCTTTCCGACTTTTAATGCTTCCCCATTGTCTCGCTCCAGTCTTTACTTGTTTGGCCTCGCTGGGCCACGGCTGTGTCTGCCTCAGGTCTAAGAAAACAATTGTGGGTACAGGAGGTTTGTGGTATTTACAGCCAGCAAATAGAGACCATGACCATTGCTTTTTTTTTTCCCCTGTGGCAGGCAAACGAACAAACAGTCTTTTCTCGCTCTTCTTTATTGGGTCGATTGACACACCAGGTTTCACACCTCCACGGTGGGGGTGAGGAGCTAGTTAAAAGCCATGTGTGACCTTCACCCAAGTCTAACTCGAGGAACATATTATATGTTTGCACTTATTCCCTCTTTTTCTCTCTCCAGTTGGCCCACACGTCGGAAGGTACTGCGGGCAGAACACCCCGGGCAGGATCATCTCTTACACAGGCATCCTGGCCCTGACAATCAACACCGACAGCGCCATTGCAAAGGAAGGCTTCTCTGCCAACTTCACCGTCATCGAAAGAACTGTTCCAGAGGGTGAGCTGGCATACACTCCAAACCCCCCCCAGAAAAAAGCACTTAAAATCAGACAGATGGGGATGTCAGGGAGGCTGAATCACAGGTAGACAAAGAACATTGGTACACAAGTGGGATGACTAAGGCAGAAATGTAAATTTGTTTAGTGAAAGAAAACTTTAAAAGTTACTAGCTGTAAAAGAATTAGAGGGCAAGAATGTAACCAGCCGGAGAATATTACACAAAGAAGCAGATGTTGTCTGCTACTTTCAGTGGGTCCTGTTGTGACAAGTTCCCACTTGTTAAGCAGAACTCATAAGAGTTATTAAATAAACACCTCCTGCCTCTTCATTTGGGGAATGTGTTACTGGTTACAAGTCTGCCTCCTGTGGTTTACAAGGCTTACATTTATACACCATGAGCCCAGACGGGCTCCAAAAGACGGCTTCCTCACCAGTAACAACCCTGGACGCACACTTACACACATCCCTGGGGCTTTCACCTTCAGTGTCCCTGTCACGGCGCCTGACCCCCTGACCCCGTTTTGCAAAACTTTCCATCTAAACATTTCATCAAGGAGGAAAAGTCCTGGTAGGAGTCATAAATCTGTCCAGAGGCAAGACCACCCCCTACAGACATACCCACGCCCACACATTTGGTCTTTGAATAGCAGCAGAGATGGATGAAATCCAGCCAATCTACTAATCATCTCCAAAGAGCGTTTTATCTCACCCAAAGGGGAAGGCACACTTTGCTGTTGTACACATGCTGCAAATGAAAACAAGGCCACCTCGCAGCAACGAGAAGAGCTGTGACTGTTTATGTCACTTCTCTTTAGTTTACTCCGAGTCACTCGGGCTATTTTAATCACGCGTCCAAGATCAGATTACGCGGAGCAGCTTTTCACATTCGCCCTTAAGAGGCCCAGTGAAATATCTGACCTGTGATCAGCGCACACCTTCATTTAGAAGTCAGTTGCTTGGGCTTACATCACCAACTCAAACAAATCCGAGATGAAAATAAAAATCTCCAGACCCTGTCTTTGCTTTTCCAGGCTTGTACTGCTTGAATCATTCATAATCCCCTTATGCATAATACACGGTGGATTTTCTCGCTTCTCCGTGGCGAGGGGATGGGTACGCTCCAGCTGAAAGCTACTGATGAGAGGCGATAAGGCGCTGAAAAGAGGCCTTGTCTTTTGTTCTTTCTCATACACTCATCCCCTCTATCGACTGTCGCCATTTTCCTCAGCTATCAAACCCCGCTTTGGTCGCTAATCCACGTGATCAGATACCACCTTTGAAAGCGAACAGACAACCTCCTTGTGTTTTTTCTAGGTGACGTAGGTCCCAGTACAAAAGTCTGGCAAGAACGGCCTTCAAAGAAAGGCGACAATGAATGCGGGAGGTGCGAGACAGTTTTCTCGGCCTCACACGGAGACTCCGGCATACCTTTGTGCACGAACACATGCGTATACAGCCACACGTCGACACTGTAAAGCACAAGGATGCACGCTGACCCACTGACTGAGGCGTGTGAGCAGGCCAGCAGATGGGGAGACCATCTGTGTTAGCTTTTAGGCAGCAGCCACACAGCAGTTCCACACTACTCTCCATCCTGAGCCCTCTGAATCTGTGCATGTGTGTCTGCATATAAGCAAATGACTGTATTTTTTTGGTCATAAGCTTTTACATTTATGCTAACACGCTGCTTGAAGGATTGCCAGTTTGCTTTATGACCAATTTCCCCATTGGGGAAAAAAAAAGGAAGTAAATAAACAAGAGCTGCTTACATGAGTGGCTGTAAGTGTGCCTTCGCATACCTCTGTGTTGTTGTGGTGAACTTAATGAAAAACTGCCCGGATCAAAAGGTCATTTTCTTCATCGCTCTACAGCAGGGTCAGTATGTCCAGCCAACTGAGGTTAGAGGGGCTGACCCCAATCTGACCCAGCGGAGTCTTTTCGTTTACGGAGCCCCGGATACCACAAATCAGCTGCCCAGAGTTAACACTAACAAGTGAAGCACCTCCTCCCATGGGGCTGACCACTGAGTGTGATGTATGGTCCCCAAATACAGACACTAAACACACCTAAACTCCCACAAGAGACCAAATAAGGGAGAAAATGGGGAGAAAGGTTAAAAAAATAAATAAATAAACTGCCCACAGGGAAGTGAAGGGAAACTGATCCAGTCAGTGGAAAAAAAAAATTACTGGAGGGAAAGTCACTCTAACGCGTAATACCAGCCTACACTGAATGTTTTATGAGGACATTTTTACGTCTTAATGCGGAACGCTTCCATCCTGCTTCCATTAAAAAGTAGAGGGAGAGACGCGGGAAGGATTTACCGAGGCACTGCTGATGTGCTCCTCTTTCCCGGCCGGCAGTGCTGAGTGGCTGTCGTGCGGTGGCCTCCTCCCTTGAGATAAGCTCTGATTCTGTAGCAGGGGTGGGGGGCACTGAAAAGACATTGCTGTGTCGCATTTTGACTCAGAAATAAACATTGTTTACATTTTCCCTTTGCAGACTTTGACTGTAGCGACCCTTTAGGCATGGAATCGGGAGAGATAACGTCAGATCAGATCATGGTTTCATCCCAGTACAATCCTAGCTGGTCCCCAGAGCGCTCCAGACTCAACTACTATGAAAATGCATGGACACCAGCAGAGGATTCCAACAAAGAGTGGATACAGGTAACCTACTAACAGGAAGATAACAGCACATCACGGATAACATTTAAATTTTTAACAGGAAGTTAAATCAAAAGGCAGCGTGGAACAATTCTCCAGCTGTCTGTGGTCTGTCTTTCTGGAAGTGCGTCACAGTCTGAGGGTGTGTTGTGTATTTGACGCGACCGCTGCCTGCTCGAGCACAGTCGGTGTGCTCCGTGTTTGTTCTTCGGCCTCTGGAGGTGCAGCTTCTCCATAACACCCAACAGTTCCGATGATGAATGTCAGCTGTCCTGATGGACCTCTGGGGTGGTTAAGTTCACGCCTTACAAAAATTGCGAGTCCACTCTCTCTATCACTGTCTACCTACCTGCCTATCTCTCTCTCCCTCCCTCTGTCTTCTTGTCCTATCTGATAACTTTTCCTTCTCCGTGATAACAGAGACCGCCTCTGGGGGATGCTGGGATTTATTCCAGGCGTCCTGCCTGGCTTCACACACACACACAGACACTCTCAAACACACAAACAGGCTCCATCATATTTTTTTCTGACTGTCAGCTTATCTGCACAAAACGATCATCACCCACCAAGGGAACTTTATGTGGGAAGATTAAGGATTTAGTTCTTCCATCCCTAGACTGGGATAAGTCACATATTCCAAGTCCACTCACAGCACAACCCCCCCTCCAGTGACATACCCACTGAGGCACTACCTAGATGCATTCGGAGCTTGTTTGATTTATTAACCGAAAGCCTCCAGGCCTCGTAAATGCCCAGACTGTTTGTCTTTTTCGACTCTTTTCTACAGTCTTTGCTTCACTGCTGAAAACTTTGGCTCCGGCATATTCCTCGGGGGATGAATAATAGAGCTGACCCAAAGCCAAATATTTGCTTGGGGAGGGCCATAAGCAAGCTTTTCCTTTATTATTGCAATGAAAATATTGTCCTGGGGGCCCCTGTTGCTCCTTCAGACTAATTTAATCAGTGTGTGTACGTGCGCCGGTTTACGCGCACTCTCCCATGCTTGTGTGTGTCCGTGCGTTCATACTTGAGTTTGTGGATGAGTGGGACTGTCTGGCAGGGTCCATATTGTCCTGCAGAGGAACTCAGCATGTGTCAGAGTGGAACAAGGCACGGGCTCCTTTACCACTTCCTCCAGCGGTTGGATGGTCTGTTGCATTACAGCATTTGTCTTTCTAAAAGGAAAGTCCATTGTTCACAGCCCGATAAGTGTAACAGCTTAGACTTGAAGGCTGCGCCGCTCTGGTTCTCCTCCATGTCATGTTGTGAGTTATCACAATGATTTCTTGCCACTCCAGCCTCCCCCTGTTTTAGTATTGATCATATTGAGGATTTGATTTGGCAGTAAAATCTGCATTTTTAAAAGGAGGGATGTGGTCTAATGAGCATGCTGATTTCCCAATACTAATCAGATGAAAACACAGAATGAGACTTGTCTAATTTCAGACTCTGTGAAAGAGCCAAGTCTGCGCTTGCCACGTAATTTATGTTTTGGTTTTTTTTCCGAGGATGTACTTGTGCCGAGCGCTCCGAGCAGAAGTCCAATTATCACAAGTGGTATTAAAAGACTAGAATTCTTCATTCCTCTTTCATTAAGCCTGTCCGTGGTGTTGCAACAAGCTCAGTCCCCCCTCGCGGCACGTACAAATCATCTCAGTGCGCAGTCAGATGCATAGTAATCAATTCATTATTTATTTCATTATCATCCCCTGACTGCAGTTTGAGGCAGACAGTTTTATTATTCATGACAGCCCGGCCTTTGATTCCTGGGCATTTTCTTTTGCTCTGCTTTGCCTCTTCTTTGCCGAACATAATCCAGATTTGTCATCCATTTTAATACTGCCTCATTCTGATACATGGAAAGGAGGAGGGCGAGATGCTGGAGTCTGTGCGCTCTCCGCTGGGTAATTAGATTGGTGTGGTGGGTACAGCATTGAGTGCTGGGTTAGCCAGGTCATTAATCAGCCCCTTTGTTCTACACGGAGATGGACAGATGTCCTTTGAGGAGGTTTACAGGGGAGGGAAGAGGGAGGAAAGGAAGGAACAATAATCCCTCAAAACAGGTCTTTCTTTTTTCATGCTTGAAAATTTTAGGCTTACAAATCTACATCAAGGTAGAAAGAGATTTGTACGAATTACCCTGCTGCGCGACGTGTGTCTTTTTCAGATGCTTAGCAGTGGGGTTCTCTGGAGCAGGTTGAGGTATTAAAAAAATAATAAATGAGGATACACCACAAGTTTTCACACAGCACCAGTGAGGAAATGTCCGCATCTGTACAACACATTTAACTCTGAAGGGGAGGTATAGTCTATGGATTGGTGTAATGGTTCCTCGGGGAGCGTGATTAGGGAAATTGCTGAGAAGCTCACATAGTGTACAATGGCTTTGTCAAGGATGTCAGAGGAAGGATCTGATGGCCACCAAGAGTCAGTAAAGCATCTGAAGGACTCAATAAAAGACACTCCAAGACTGAATCTCTGTGAGACGGCTGCCATTGATTGCACATACACACAACATGAATAATTTAGACTGTCTTGGAGAGAACCCAACTGTCAATACCTGAAAGCCTCTTTATTGAGCATCTCATAATGGCAATATACAGTACACGCTATCCCATACAGCTGGGGCTTTTATTTTTTTTTTTTTTATGCTCATGAGCTTGAGCTTGTCTCCATATCTATAATTTAGCTGGAATGGATCCTGCCATTATCTTCAATCTTCTTGTCAGGATGCATTATCCCTGACTACTTTGTCAGTATTTATGTATTTTTTATGTGTCTCTGATAAGCTAAATTGTTTAATCATAAATGGAGATAATGAGTCCCTTTACTCTTGTCATGCGTGCTTTAATCTCACCTTTGTTGCAGACATCAAAGGTTCAGAAGCATATCGGTGTTTGTTGACACAATACGCCTCTTTATCTCCCACATGCAATATTAATCTCATGGTAAAGTCAACCGTTTGCGGGGGATATTGTCACAGGTTTAAGTTGCAATTTGAAACACGGGGGGGCACAGCCCTTCCTGGGTGTATTTGCCCAGGCAAAGCCATACAGCAAACTGTGCTTTGAATCTGAGGCCAGATAAACCTTCACCAATCAAACACTTGCAGAGAGCCTTGATAATGGTGCAATTCCTTCCACCAATCAGATAAGAATGAACGCTAAATCCATGTGGTCTGCCCACAGGCTGTATATAATAAATGGACAAAGGCATGGTTATGTCAGATTAGATTGTAAAGTCTCACTTTGAAGCCTCAAGTTAACATTATGGGCAACTGCTTCTAGTTCGTTTGTTTATTTTCTTTTACAGCCAGAACTAACCATATATGCTAATGCTAGTAAGAAAAAGATTTCATAGACATCATGTGTGTATGACACAGACATAATTTCCCACTAATAAGTGCTAAATTACAATACTATACTTTCCGTTCCTAAGAGTTGAGCTTGCTAATTTTATAGAAAATGCTCCAAAAATCACCAATACCCCAAAAAGCATTCAGGCTTATCTTTACCTGACGGCTATGCTAACACGGGGAGCCATAACCAACAGCTGGTCAACTATGCGGTGCAGACCATCCAAGAGGTTCGTGCATCAGTTTTAGTGAGTCAAATTCTTGTGTCTTACTCATTTGTTAATTTGCGCTGATGGTCAGATGTGCAAACTGTGGATGCTAGCTTTAGCCGATAATTTATTAATCTACTCGCTTATCCAAATGTTGCTATTTCTGGTTTGGAAAGGCCAATATGTCACCTGCAAAAAGTCTAACACTTGAAAATGAGGAGACCAGAAACCACTGCATGATGTCATAATGTCTATATCGTTAGTTTTGGCTTTTTTTTTTAGCTCTCTTGCAGCTTGGATCTGACACACCCTCTAATGTTCTCTAAACCCTAGATCAATGATTTGTGAAAATGTCTCCTTCATTGCTATTGTCTGCTTCTTTACCTCAGCCTCTGTTTGGGCTTACTTCCCATACCAAGTGATAAGTAATTAGAATATGGAGTAGTAATTAACAGCAGATTCTCAGTTGATGAAGTCTAGTGAGAGCCGAGGAGCGGAGGCTGGCATGCAGCTGCTGGTGAGATCATCATCGTGCCTTACAAATGGAAACAATGGATGCTGTCTGTGCCTCGCTCCTTCTAGGCCTTGCGCTCAATTGGAAAATCAATGAGAGAATAGAGACCCACACTCGACTGGAGCGGCCCAAAAGTCAGACTAGAAATCGAAACATGAGGGATAGCATGATGTAATTAAATGAAACAGTGCTGCATAAGTACTCTGAGACAAAACCTCAGCTCAACCATAATCAGCTTCATTTTCAGTGCCTGAAAGTCCCATAGCCGGTCATCATCTCCAAGCGATCATGTGCAGCTGCGTATCCTGAGATCAGATCATGCAGCCACTTCCAGACGTGACATACCTTCAGGTCTGCCCTGCTTCCCATCCCTATCACTGTTTCTGGGTTTCATAATCATTACTCAGCACGTTAGTCATGTGTGTGGCATGGCTGGGAATGACCCTGGAGTTAGTGTTATAATGATGATTCACAAAGGAAAAACTTGAAGCCAGACTGTTATCCTCCCTCTCCAATCACGCAACAGTGCATATGTTTAAGCTCACTCCCACCTCACGCATGACAAACCAGGCAACCTTTAACTTAACTATCGCTGTCATCCAGCCTGTACATCCCTCTTTGTCAAGAAAACAGATGATCAGCGCATGGGAAGACCTGCATAATTCAGTGCCACCAAAGAGGTGCCGTGGTGCTAAAAATAAACTGTAATCCTGTCAGGTGAACACTGTGATAAATGGAAGTTCGTGAGAGGAGCTCATAGGTCCCGGAGCATTTGAGTAATACAATTTTCATGAAAGAACAAATTAATTACAGTTTCCAGGTAATTGAGCTATTCCTACAAAGCTCCTGCTACACCAAAAGTGACTGCGGAAGAAATTAGTGAAGAGATTGCCAAAAGCTGGTTTAGAAATACTGCATCTGGGAATGGAAGCGTGTCTCTTTAGCTTCGTGGCGAGGTATCTTTGCGAATGTCAGCTTCACCGAAATGTCAGCCTCCTCTCATTACCATACAAAGAAGATTGTAATCAGATTTTGTATGCAAAAAAAAAAAGAAAGTGACTCGAGACTCTCCGCCTGCTTCATCACTTCTGACTATACTACCCTTTGAGATCCATAAAGCATGTCCAGGGTTTGTTTCCTTGACCGGGGCTTCTAACTGTGTCTACCAGCTGCTCGTTGACTTTGGAACTCAGAGGAGCTCTCCTTTCTCTCTCACCCTGGGCATTTCTCTTGTTGTTGTTTTTTGGTGAGGGAAAACGAATAAACTTGTTCCCTAGAGGCCTTGGTTATTCAGTTATTCAGTCAGCAGCCCACACAGATAGGAAGCTATCCCCCCCCCCCCTGTTGGGCAAGCAGAGAAATGGATTTCAAAGAAAAGTACTTCTTCTCGCAGAGTACGGATTGCTCTATGCAACTCCTTGGCAACTCAATTATAAGCCAATCAAGCAGCGAGAGATAGAGCTTTTGAGTCTTTGCCGTTTCTTTATAGCCCCCCCCCCGCCAACTCTCACACACACACCCCTCCTTCCCTCCCAGGCCTTATAAACCACGTCTTCTTTCTACACCTACACAAAACTGACAAGGCTTTAGCCTCGAAATACATATCATGTGGCCTTGCTGCACATCTGAGTCATGCAGAGACAATACACCTAATGATCACGCCTACAGCTCCTACTGCCAATGAGGTATAATTAGAAAACTTCAAACTAAGCCACACTTGCGCAAACAGATACAGAAATACAACGTCTGTCTGAACACATGCAGTGCATCCGAAAAGTCTTCACAGCGCTTCACTTGTTCTTCACATGGATTAAATTAATCTTTTTTGTAAGAATTTCCCAATACTTTTTTCACTTTGTGATTATGAGGCACTGTGTGTAGAATTTTGAGGTGAGAAATTGAATTTAAGGCTGTAACATGACAAAAGTGAAGCAAGTGAATATTTTCCACACCCACAAACTTACACACCAAATCAGATGTAATCAAATCAGACCATCCAGACGCCTTCTGTTGATTTCAGTGTGTCGGCCTGATTGCATTCACACCAGGCTTTAACTGGCTGATGTTACAAGCCCGAGCCCACGACTGATTCTCTTTCTGCCTTTCTGCTTCCATTACATTGCGGAACCACCGGAGCTGCGCGCACTGGCATTTGTGGGGCATAGGGCTTTTGACTCATCAGTTTGCCTCATAACAGGAAGGGAGAAAACATCTCAGGTGCACGCACACTCAGAGAGAAAGTCACACGTATTCTGGACTGCGCCGGAGCAGGAAAAACTCGTGGGAGACAAGGACACACTGAAGCCTTGCCCACATATCAGCCTGCCACTGCTTTATGGAAAGATTGTGGGTGATTTCTTACCCCGCCTGGCATGTTTATGGCTCAGGTTGTGTGTCCCACCAGATATGAGTTACTGTGCACCGGCATGTCCCAGAATGTGTGTTGTCATTTATCTATAGGTGGGCTCGAGTCCAAACACTTATGCAAGGGGAAAGAATAACAATATGGCAAATGCGCAGCAGATACAAGCTTTCGTTCTGTTTGATCAGCAGAGTCTGGAAACGCAGAGCCTCCCTTTAGGCCTGCGATTAGGAGTCATAATTCACACCTTCCTCGCAGTCATTACATCACCCATTAGACATGACTCAGCCTTTCATCTGCAGATGACAAACGGCTTATCATCTGTGAGTGATCTATTTACCCAAGCTCCGCTGTGCACTCAGTTTCTAAATGTTGGCTATCGGTTTATGTATATAGGTCAGCAAGTTCTGTCCTGTGCTCTGGGCTAAAAGGAGTCCCACTAGTAATCATTATCTGGGCCTGTTTGTTTTCACTGCGGTCTCTGCGGCGTAGGATGGACTCTGCTTTGCATCCAAGCGCCCTGGCAGCCCGCCTTCTCTCCATGACCCGTGCAACCCCGGTCTGTTAGCGCAGCCTCAGCACCGTTCTTCTGCTTCTAACAAGCAGCCATTAATAAATCATGCTTTGCTCATTACCCAGGCCCTGTTATCAGGCTGTGTCTGTGAAATTGATCTAGTCTGTGCACTTCTTCGCGGGAGACTCTGCACTCGTGTCCCTCACATCTTGCGAGGCATCGCTGTCAGCCACTTGTCCCTCCCCTCCTAACCTTCTCCTCGCCCTTCACCTCTCCTCTTTCCCTTTTTTTTTTTTTTTACCTCAATTCCACTGTTGGACTTACTTTCATTACAGCATTACAGCATTACAGCGATTTGGTTATGCCCACCACTGTGATAGTTTGTAGGAGTTTAAAACAAATGAGCGTAAGGTGATTAAAGTATGTAAAACTGGGAAGCGAGATCGCACAATCACAAACGCTCATTTTTACCCACCGACAAAACGTCTCTGCTAATCAGAAATATTTTGGCACGCACATGTCCTGAGATTGTCTGAGTCTGAGCACCCACGAGTGTTCCCAATTAGCCCCGCCACTCATTTCGTTCCCAGAGGCTCTTCTCCTCCATTAAACTTAATGAGATCCATTCAGAGAAAACAACCCCAAGGCCAAGTCTTCCTATTAGAGCATTTTCAGTGAAGCCTTTACAGTAAACTGCTTTGCTATTGGTCGAGGCTGAAAATATGTCAGACTGGCCATTTGAATGCAGATGTTAAAGACCTGCCTTGGCTAATGCACTAAACGCCAGCACAGACCCAGCTTCCTCCATCCACTACTGGCACATGCAGCCGTTTTAGCCAGCAGAGAGGAAGTAAGTTCCTTTGTTATTAAATGGGAACTGGCTGAAGCTGACAGGATTTGATTTTGTTTCTATTTGCAGACCAAAAGAAATCAGGGGGACTTACTGTAAAAGCCCCTTGAGCCTGTAGACAGGAACAAAAGTATTCTGTCTCCGTATTTGACTGTCTTTTTTGTTAGTCTTCATCCATCCACATCCTTTGGGCGGCCAGGACAGAGTGAGAGAATAGCAGAGTGGAACCTCATTTATTGCTCCCATCTGTTTATGTCTTTATATTTCTGGAGCGGGATTGACCGGCATTCTGTGGCATGCAGATATTCCTTCCCTGCTCTTCGCTCTGAATCATTAAGGGAAGCACACTACTGTATATAATGTTGGCAGGCAAAGTAGGTAGATTCTGTGTGGCTTTAGTCTCAGCAGAGCTGGAGCCCTGCTAAGATAACCCTGGCTCTGATTGCCTAAAAAATGCACACGCTAAAGTGTCTTGTCTGCTCACACTCCCATAAAGGATTTGACTGTTGTCGCACATGCTCAAGCCGACTACCTCCTCTGAGTCGATGCAGTAATCTGCTCGAGAGTCTGGTCGCCATCCGTCGGGGCTCGAGCCCATCTCACGTCAACATCAAAGGCTTCGTCTTTCCCCGTGATCTTGGAAATCTGTTCCACCAACGCCCAAGCTTCTTGCATTTCTCTTGTTTTTCAGGGGGGGGGGTTTAAACGGTGTCCGCACGCAATACCATTACTCCTCATTACCGTCAGCTCAGCCTGTCAAAAGACGGTGTTAGTGCTTGTTAAAATTAAGCACGCTACTTTTACACCGAGGGCTTGGGATTCTTTGAAAGTTTTGCAGGTCGACACCACACCCACTCTTTTTCTTTGCCTCTGCTGTGGATGATGGGATGATAGGTGAGGTCCAAGGAGCCTCTGCAGTGGTCAGAGCGAGCTCATTTATTATTGCTGGTGGCTGAAAAATTATACCTTTATCCCGCTGGTAAACTAATCAACGGGATCAAAGCAAGTTTTGAAGGCCGTTCCTGCCGCAGACACAGAAGCCATGGGGACATATATGTATGTAAGGACGAGGATTCTGTCTTTCCTGGCAGTGATGGTGGTGGTTTTAAACAGGCATGATGGCTGGCAGACACAGACTGCGCTCCCTTTTCCAGGTCTGATGGAAACCAGCCCCACTCTCTGTCCAGCATCATCTCTGAGTGCAGCACCCATGCACTGAGCAAAATATACGTACACACAGACATTCACTCCTCCACCTCTCTGACCCTGCTACCTCTGGCTGTCTCCTTGTGAAAATATAATAGCCCTGCAGTAATGTACTGCAGTTCATGATTACTTTATAAAGCCCTGCATATTTTAAAGACACATCATTTGATATTCAGTCTGTATCTTTCTTTCCCGCTCACGGGTTCTGATGATGTGATTGCAGACCCTGTTTTATTCACTTCTATCCAATGAGCTCTCGCGTCCCTTCGCCGGAAATTAAGTTGTCGTCCTGTCTCTGCTTCATTAATGCGAATATCATTTTATTGCTGTTTATTAAATTCCAGGTAGCTGCTGATGAGGCTATGACCGGAGGTGAATCAGATAGCGGGGACTCATTTTTAACTCTCCAACTTGTCTTGTGTATTATTAATATAGGCTGTGCGCTGAAAGCCGTCTTTACAAAAGTTGTCAGGCAAAGAGCTTCACATTGTAGCACTTTTTGCCCAGGCTAATCAGCGAAACACTAAAGGAGAAAGTAAAGTGATGGGCAAACTCACTGTAAACTTGTATCTCCTCTCTTCACCCTTTTCAGGTGGACCTTGGGTTCCTGCGGTTCGTCTCGGCCATCGGCACCCAGGGCGCCATTTCCCAGGAGACCCAGAGGGTTTACTTTGTCAAGTCCTACAAAGTGGATGTCAGCTCTAATGGAGAGGACTGGATCACTTTGAAAGAAGGCTCCAAACAGAAGGTATATTCCTCAAGAATTAAAAGTTTCTTTTGAGCCACGAGTGGTGTACCGGCACCACCTCTGTGTTATGAACTATTTTTGCAGTGAAAAAGCTTTATTTATTCAGATAAATGAACAGAACCCAGAGCAGTTCAGGCACCAGTGATCACAATGTGAGATTGATCAGTTCAGATGCAGCATGAAAGAAGGAGCCGAGGTGAAGGAGGTTTATGGTCAGCTTCCACAACTGCTGCAACTATGCCCTCGTTAAAGAAGCTTTAATAGCGTGTCCTACAGGCTGGGATTACAACTAAGCTTAACTCCATGACCTGTCTGAACTAATGTTGTGCTCACTTTCTGATAGTGTTTCTAGATGCTTTGGCTGTAGCTCTTCATAAGACTGTTTTCGAAGAAAATAAATGATCAAAATAGCTGACGTTCACTCCTCCTTGACCAGTGACTGTGTCATGAAAAACCACCCATGCACATGTGCTACACTTGGAATATCCCGTCCAAACAGCACATCTAGCTGATTTAAATTGCGGTCTTTTCAAAGTTGCTTACGAACTCAACTAAAGGGGAAATACCGGGCTGTATGTACTTAAACCACATTCTCCCAACATGTAATTATACACTTTAAATCAGTAGGGTAATATACCCACTCTCCGTGTAAGCGCATGACATTTACAGCAAAAACAACGGCAATAAAGTCCCTGCAAGGAGGACCGTGCTGGAATGTTGCCTCTGTTTTATGTCAGGGACCTGTCAATTTTTCATTTAAGAAGCAGGGAAAAACAAAGACTTGACAGACCAGAGATAAAGAGGAGCGGGAGCGATGGTTGTCGTGTTTGAGCAGCTGGCAGAGAGGGACAAGAAAAGGAAGGAAGAGAGGGATAGTATGCTTGACCGGAGTGAGACAGGCGATGACCACTGATTGCAGATCAGCCTGTCAAACAGGTTTTTGTCCATCTGGAAGCCTCTCTGTGGGTGTCCAGAGGGCAAGGGAAGAATGTGTGTGTCCATGTAAATACCACAATTTCCAATCAAGAGTGTGAGGCTACCACTCATATCAAGAAGTTTTCAAAGGCAACAGAGCATCCAAACACGATTGTTTGTGCTGCTGTGTACATGTCCCCCAAGCCCTCTCCAAAGTTCACTGTCACTTCTATAAAGTGGCAGCTTAAAGGTACCGTGGTAAACTCAGCCTGCGTTTTCCAGGCTCTAAAGTGCTTTTGTGCAGAGGGGCACCATTTGGTACATGCTGAGACTGCAGTTTGGCATCTTAGCGCAGCTCCGGAAAAAGCCACTTTACAGTTAGCGAGTGGAGACTCAGCATGACTTTTGAGAGAGTGGAAGGTTTTCTTACAGGTTCCCCTTAGTGATGTCCCTGTACTCAAGGAGTGCATGGCAAGCAGTTGGACACAGCTGCATGAACTACTCTTAGTTTTTTACTTTAGAGTTGATTAGCCAAACTACCAAACTTACTGCCTTTCTATCTCTTTTCCATCCTGCTTACTTCAGCTGGGTTCCTCTTTGCCTCATTGCCGCTAAGTCACGGAGGTCAGGAGGTCATGTGGTCACTGCTGTGATTCAATTACCCGGAATGAACTGTGACGGACTGCGGGGAGTTGTTTGGCTGGGTGGCCAGCCTACTCATATGATGCTAGTAAACTGTCAACAGACCTAAGGGGGGGGACAGTGACGTCTGTGACCTTTCAACAAGACACTGCAGTAAAACCTCCAACTGATCAGGAAACAGAGGACAGTGAAAGAGCATCTTGAGCCAATCTGGTATATCTCGTCTCAGGTTTCATAGTCACATTACCCAGCCTGTGGGGGCTGCTACATATGGAGAAAGAGGAAACATTTAAACCATCTCATTAAAAAAGTGGCCATAAAGCTTGCCTTCCAATGCTACATCTTGTGTAAACTTAATGCAGATGAAGGCCGATCTCTGAGCTCCAGTGAATTCCGTCTCCGTCTCGTAGAAATTCTGCATCTCAGCAGCTCAGCATATTCTATTGATAACTTACTTCCCTCCTGCATCTTTCACAGGTTTTCCAAGGCAACACCAACCCAACTGACGTTGCCAAGACGAAGCTTCCCAAGCCCACGCTGACGCGCTTCGTTCGGATACGTCCCGTTACCTGGGAAACAGGCATCGCACTGCGCTTCGAGGTGTACGGCTGTAAGATATCAGGTTGGTTGCTGCTGAGATCACATACACATTCATACAGTGACTCCATATTCCATTTTCATACGCCTAATCAGCTTACACCACAGACTCTAGTCAGAATTTCTGCTCTCTTGCGGCAACCTAGTTGATATTTCCCATCCAGGCCTCACTGGTGCAAACACCTCCCTCCTTATCTGCTTCCTTTAAGGCTAAAGCAAGCTGTTGCATAATAGAGAAGTGGTGCATGAAGGAGGATTGCCTATTTATGTCTCCCCATGTTTAGATGTACCTCATCCAATATATATGAAGCCAACAGCTTGCAGGCAGAGTGAGCTGAAGCCGGGTGGGCTCTGTTTGGGCCCATCCCTCCTGCAGATCTTTCCTCAGCCTCCTCTTTAGTCTGGCTTTGCTTTTAAAGCTTTGATTTTGTTTGTCTCATCTTTGCCTTTTTTTTGTTGATGTTATTTTAATGTGTGGTATGTGCATGTGTGTGCGGCTCCCTTTCGTATGGTTTTTAGCACATCTGCCTGACTCTCTGCGGGATTATGAACATGTGTATTGAATTCTAATTAGCACTTGGATGTGTGTTTTGTTCCCCTGCACTTACAAATGAAGTGGACAGGGACAAAATATATGAAAGTAAGCCTCTTGTATTTTTTCCAATGTTGTGAGCGCCCAGGATTAAAATTAGGGGTGGAATTATTTGCAGCCAGCTAAATGTGAGCCGGTCGAGTGTTGTTTTTAAAAAAAAACTTTTAATGGAGCTTTGTAGCTCTCTGGTACATATGCAGAGCACTGTGGGTACAGCAGGGTTACAGATGGGGCGTGTGTTTCGGGGCGCACGACCAGACCGCTGCGCAGAGCATAAACACATCACAGGATCGAAGTCACCACAGGGCCTCGGGAATGACGTCAGCACCCCTGGGTGCTCTGAAGACACTGCCAGCTTCACTGCATGCTAGCAGAGAACGAGAAGCTCTGAGGCTCTTGAGGGCTGCATAAACTCAGTGACTCACTCCGTTCTACACTTAGTTACAAATCCTTGATACAAGATCTTGAGTAACTAGTGCTTTTAAAGTGCTCTTAAAGTTCATCGCCGCTTTTATCACCAATAAAGGACTTTTCAAATCTGCATTTTTTCCAAGTTTTCCCCTTCCAGTTTTTCTTTAAAGCCATAACTTAGGCATCACAGGAGAGGAGGAGTAAAATCCCAGAATGCGGCAAGATGTTCTCCCTTAAATCATCATGGTCGCGTGCCGATCTAAACAGCTACTCATTAATGAACAAGATCCGCCACCCTGTTGTTAGTAAATATGCCGCGGTGTATAAATATCACTGATAAACCACCGATGCTCCACCCAAACCCTGAGCATGGCCCACATAGCCGCGTATCACCTTGTGCTTGCTCCCCTGGGTGTGCCGCTGCGTGCATGGCATCGCAGCTGAAGTCAATTAACAGCTCCAGATGACCCAGGCACTCGGGCAGAGCGTCTAAGCTCAGATCAGTGTCTCTCACACGCACTATCACACATGTGTACCTTTCTCTGTATCCTCCCACTTCAAAGGGGGTTCAGTATGCCTTTGCTCTGCCAGGGCCCAGCTCACTGATCGCTCTCAAACAGATTCTGGCCAAAGATGAAAGAAAGTGGGAGAAAAATAAAACAGTCGAGGAGCATTCGCACAGCCAGCATTTGTTACATGAGCTCCAATTTGGACCTTTTCGAGAATGCGGGAGCAGAGATTTGTCCCACGGGTTCTCACAGGAGCCGGTTTAGATAACTGGAGACAGAGAAAAAGAGAGAGAAAGACAAGTCTGAACGGGGCCTTGTTTTCTCCAAGTTTTCGCTGACTTTTCCCAGACGCAACTACGCTATTGATTCCTGCTGCGGTACAGTGCACGCTCTGTCTCATACAGACACAGAAGATGTAATAATGCTGGGACTTATCCCTCCGTGGGAGCCAGATAGTAAATATATTATTGCTTAGCACAGGTCTCTGACTCAGTGTCTTGGGATTAAGTGCTGGAGGAAAGATAGGACGAGACACACAGGAAGATTTAAGCCCAATAAAAGCTGCTAATACAAGTGTCAGACTTCGAGTGGCAGCTCGTGGAAAAGTTTTGTGGACTCCTGTGGATTCTTTCTAGCTATGCAAAGAAGAATTTCTGAAGTATATAATATTTACTGCAGTCTCTCTATCGCGCTGCAGTTCAACCTTCTGTTTGGGTGGGGCAGCCAATTAAAGGACATATAGCTTTAAGTAAAGGTGACCTCTCACTTTAAGAGAGAGGAGAGCTAAAATGGCTTGTTTCAGACATAATGTGGACTGAGGCCCAGCAAACATTGGGATTATTTTTAATTATGAATCATGCAAAGTTACTCTAGTAGAGAATGTAAATGCAAAGCTGGAAGAGAGTGTAATCACTCTCCTTTACAGTGTTTACAGCATAAGTAAGTTGCTGTGCATGACTTTTACAACATCTCAAAAAGACAATCCCGTCTTGGGTTCAGAACTATTGTGTCCTTATCAATCACTCGCATGGTACACAATTATTTCACAGATTTCACAAAACATTTGATAAAAGAATATGAACATAATTATGTCTATCTACAGATAAAGCATAACTTTCTCCTTAGGTCAGTTCATACAGCTAAAAATTACAATAATCCTAAATTCAGAGCAGCCCACCAGTGTGACAGAGCTTTAAAAACGTATTATCTGAGACAAATTAGTTTTTATTTTCACATGTAGTGTTAGAGTTTGCTGGGTTTTGACTGTTCTAACCAGAAATTTCTACATCCATGTACAGTCAATAAGTTTTCATTGGAATTATATCTGGCCACCTTACGTGTAATATCAAGGCAAAAACATGAAAATGGACAAAAAAAAGTTTAAGGTTAAAGCATTCAGATGGTTCTACAAGCAGTAGCAACGAATTGGTGCCCTTCGACTTCATTATACAAGGGGATGTCACTGGAAACAAGGCTTGAGGAAAGAAAATGAAAAAAAAAAACCCAGCTTTCTCTCTTTTAAACAAACTGGAGATGGAATCAAAGCTCATAAAATATACAAAAAGTTAAGCTAGAGATGATCACAGAGGTAGAATAAAAAAAAATAATACAATGAAAGAGGAGAAAAAAGTTTGGAACTTTGGACAGGAAACAACAAGGTGTTCAAAGATGCAGCCCCACAGATGTTAACAGCTGCGGAGCAGAAGGTAGACGAGTGCAGCAGCAGCAGCAGATAAAACACAAAGAGAATGTGTTTTTGTGTGTATATGAGTCTATAGAGGGAGGGGCAGAGAGATGAAAAGAAAAACTGCTCCCAGAATGCAGGAGATGGAAACACCAACAGAGAGGAGGGTTTTAATTGGCTGCCTGGAGACAACCGCTTCAGGCAGAAGAATTAGTATGCATGAGATCTGCAGGCAGAGAGACACAGAGAAAGAGAATAGAGGCAGAGATCACAGTAACATCACAACGAGTTTGGGGAATAGTTGTCCTCACTTTGACTTTGACTATCCATGACGATGCCCCTGTATGAACTCAAATTCACTGAAGCAGAGCCGTGGCAAGCCTGATGCTGAACCTCAAGCCTTTGGATGCAGATCGCATGTTTTATTTTTCCATCTATCCGCTCTCTAGGTTTTCTTTTGTTTGTGTCAAAAAGCTAAGCACCTTTTGCTTTCCCATTTGCCTTTCAGAGTACCCGTGTTCAGGCATGCTGGGCATGGTATCAGGCTTGATTAATGACAACCAGATCACCGCGTCCTCCCATACAGACCGGAGCTGGGTACCAGAGAATGCTCGCTTGCTAACAAGTAGGACAGGATGGACCCTGCTGCCCCAGCCACAGCCCTTCACTAATGAGTGGCTGCAGGTGGATCTCGGCGAGGAGAAGCTAGTGAGGGGCATGATCATCCAGGGAGGGAAGCACCGAGAAAACAAGGTGTTCATGAAGAAGTTCCGCCTGGGCTACAGCAACAATGGCTCGGACTGGAGGATGGTGCTCGACACCAGTGGAAACAGGCCGAAGGTGGGTTTTTCTCTCTTACCTTGCAGTGTGCCCAACAATACTTGGGTATGTGTTCAGTTCTGCTATCAAATCAGAAGATTAGTCTTAATCAAAGCTCTCTTGTATCATTTTTCAATTCATGCACCCAGGATTTTTTTTTCAAGAGCAAGGATTGGAATTGACGTTTTGATTTAACAGAGGTTTTACCTTCAGCACTGTGGAAAATGATTTGAATACCAACTTCTAAAAATGTCTCTTAGACACGTCAGAGCATCGATTGTGATTATGACGCATTTAGTCAATTTTCACCCGACTACGCGCCGGGCAGTTGTGAGTCATTGAACAGTCATTGTGAGTCAATTTTAGGAGTGCTTTGAATCACATTAGGATAAGCATCTTGAGTCTCTCAGAGTCCTTCCCCCTGTTCTCTCCTCCTGCTTTGTATTCTGCATGACACACACACACCGTTCAACCCTTTCAATGGATAGTGAAACCTCTCCAGAGAGGAAGGAGGGGTGAAAGGGAGTCAGAGGGATGAGAGAGGAAAGAACGGGCAACAGTCGAGAAGTGACCAGAGATTTATCTCCCAGTGGCACTGCCTTGCGCTGAAGGCATACTTGCCAACACTTTGCTCGATGCATGCACACACTTACATACTCGCGGATGCAGGCACACACACCTCCGAGAAGAGCTGCAACAGCTCGTCCCCAATTACAAGTGTCCCTGACAGGGCATAAATCTGATCCAGATGGGCTGATGGTTGATTTATGAAGGGAGTGAGGAGGATCCATATCCCGGCTGTCCTAGTTAGTGTCCTTTCTCCTCTTGCCTAAGAGTTTCCCAGCATCTAAGACTCACCAGGCATCTTCACGTGATCAAACCCATTAATCCGCTTCCGTCATTCCTCTATCTCTTTCTTGGCTTGCTTCTCCCACACTGCCTCCTCTTTTCCTTCGTTTATACCTTCCCACATGGAGGACCGGAGAAAGAGTTAAAGGAGCAGAAAGTTACCCTTGTCAGAGGTGTGAGTCATGCTGTCTTTGCCACTGGACTCCTGTGTCACTCACCTAGTCTGTGCTTTGGATATCAGCAAGATTACACATCTGGTCAGCTTATTTATTTATTTTACTTTTCATCTGTCCACCTACCCAAAACAACCAACCCTCTGTATCCATTTTCAGAACGTAGGAGTAATTTTGCTGTAGGGTACCTGAATTTGGGGGGCTGTAGCAGTCAATACTAATCTTTATCACTCTTGCCCTTTTCCCTGCCAGATATTTGAAGGCAACAGCAATTATGACACTCCTGAACTGAGGACCGTGGAGCCTCTGCTGACCCGTTTTGTCAGGATTTACCCAGAGAGGGCCACTCCTGCTGGGATGGGCCTGCGGCTGGAGCTGCTGGGCTGCGAGATTGAAGGTAAAGCTCAAAAACATGTAGGACTTTCAATAAAATCGATTGCATTGTGTGTCCTCTGTCTAAAATGCTCCTTTATGTTTTGATGCACAAAACTATAAAAGAAATAGAGTAGTATTTCTATTGACGCTGGTGACATTTCCACCCGTGGTGCTCATTTCTCCACCAGCAACAATTATGTGTTTACCAGTGGTGGCAAAGTTACTCCCCCAGAGTGAAACCTTTCTTCGAGCAGTTGACATTTTCAGCTATAGTGATGCTTTTAGTCACGAAAATGACATTTTCACTCCCGTAGTTGACGCCAAGACTGTCTTCGATTGTGTTTCATTTTCTCCCCGTGATGATAACCTTAGTGGGCACACCTAGACCTCTCAGACTACATGCTCACATCTGACGTGTGTTGACTCACACGCAGGTGAGCAGTCTATCATCCTAGCTAATGGCATGGCTGTGAGGAGCTAGCGCGTCATGTCTTTGCCAAAGTCCTGTTTATTTAAAGACGTGCATGAGCGCTCCCTATGTCGAGCCCACAGCTGTCCAGCTCCTGCTCTTTATCCTTACAAGGGATAGTTGTCTTGTCTCCCTGTAACATCAAAGCTGCCCCCAATAGCTAGCCACTTCTACAGGGGATCAAATGAAAGCCCACCTGGCCCACTAGGATTATTGCATCCTGGCCCTCATCGCACTCTTCCCAACCTCGGCATGTCTTTCTTCTTTCAAAGGACTGCGCCCACTTTGCTATCTTTAAAATTACCATTATTTTTTTTCCAGCTCTTTATCTGCCTCTCTCAAAGCTGATGTAGCACAAAAAACGCTCAGCAATATAAGCACACGGAGCATCCTAGCCCTAAGTGGATTTGCATATTGGATTTCAGGGAGGCCCATTCTCTTGTAAGCCTCATGGACTCCCACCGGGAGCTTTAGTCAGATGATAATGCTTGTTTTCGCTGTTAATGCCAAATACACACAAACTCGCACAGATTTATGCACACAGACCAACCGCAATCACCTTGCCAAACATGTGGTTACAGTAAACTGTACACAGTCGGGTGAGTGCACAGGCAGGTGCATCTCCTAGTGTGTACAAATGTGTTTGTGTGTGTATGTGTGTAGCAAGCCGTAGCAGAAGGCCGAAATCCTCATTTCTATGAGAGGCTCCCCTGACGCAGCGCTGACCCCATCCCTGACCTTCCCCACCCTGAATCTGACAGGAGCTGATCTGCCTCATATTTCATCTAGCAGAGAGAGCGAGCAAGAGCATTGGCTCACACACATGCACAAACACACTCAATCGCTCTCACGCACAACTACAGATATTGTACACATTTTTCAAGATGCTTGCCCCTGTCTGTCTTCGCCTCCCTTTTGTCGCCTCTCTCCTCATTCCTTCTCCTCGGCCTGCACTGAGGAAGCCAGTTTAATCCTCAGACAGTGCAAACACTTATGAAAGGTTTGGACTACAGGAAGTGTTTTGTAGCTCCTATAACTATTGGAGGAAATACACTTTTTTGTGCGGCCATACAGTGCAGGAAAAAGGACTATCAAAAGTTCTTGGAACCCTGTTCGAAGAGCAGCGTTTCAAAGCTGCATACAAACTGGAAGGAATTTGTGGTGACATAGTGACCAGAGACCAGAGGCTGTAGTCGGGACCCACAATAAACTTTCAAGCAAGTGAAACTACCAAAGACAGTGAAGAATACTGTTGATTTACAGAGAGTCACCAAGGCAACCTGAGCCTGAAATACCAGCAAGAGACAAGCTGGCAGTTTCAAACTGATGCGCAATGAGCAAATCGTTTCCAGTGCTCCTACTTCAGGGTTTGGACTCTCCAAGCACAGGAAGTGATGTCAGTGACATGAATGAATGTGGGTTAGTTTAGATGCAAGCATACTTCGTTGCAGATACTGGCTGATATAAATTTAAAATCATCCAACAATATATGTCATGTCAGCTGTGTAGGGAAGAGCTGTAAAGTTGAAACAAAGCATGTAAAAACAGAACAACGGTGAAGTCCAAGCTTCTTTAAGACTATGTGTGACGGGGGGAAAATGCAACACAATGTTCGCTCGTCAAAGCAAAACTGTCCTCCCACATTTCCTCTCACCTTGAGCTTCTCCACACAGTGAAGCAGTGACTGATGAGAAGAAAGTAAAAAATCCCCAAAGCTCTGTGTGTGTAAAAACTTGTCCTGACAAATGGCTATTTTGTCTGCGCCACACAGTTATACCCTGCTTTTACAACTCTGTTGTAATCCTGACACTTACAACACAACAAACACACGCTCAGTCTTGTTTTGTTTGCAGATGTTTCTTTGTCAGCTGCTAGCTTGCTATCACACCATTAGCGGCCCTACAGAAGTGGGAAAGCATATAAAAAAGACCTTAGAAGACATGTAGTTGTTGGGGAAGTTCCTCAGTGTGCAGATACCCTCAAGGAGTCCCGAGAAATATTGGGTCTGAAATCTCCAAAAGGCACACCGCTGTGTGGCACTGGACCATGGAGCGGATTTTGGGCCTTTCCCACATCCAAGTGAAGCAGGGCCATAATGATAGACTGGAATGGCCCTGCTTATATCCAGTCCCAAGTCCTGTTACTCCACCTTCTAGTTTCAAAGCCTTACGCACCATGTATTCGCTTCAGCTCTATTTATACACCCACACCTCCACAGCTTGATGAAAGGATGGATACTAATAGCTCAGTTCTACACTAACGCTCAGCATGGAACTGTGAGCACAGCAATCGAGCTTACAGAAATATATTTCACTGTTTCTTCTTCTTTTCTTTCCTTTTCTGTTTTTGTTTAAACTATATGTTTAAATCGTAGGCTTGAAAAGAAGAATTTCAGACAATTAACAAAAATAAATGTGATGCTATTCAATAGATACTGGCCTTAAAAACAAAGGAAAACACTGTAACTTTTTTTTAAAGTAGTCGAAAAATCCCTTAAGCTAAAATCAGTGCACTTTCTATGTTTAACCTGTAATCTAACCTGTATTGTTTCCTCTCTCTCCCTTCGCCGTCACCTCTCCAGCTCCAACACTCCCGCCAACCACCGCAATCCCGAGCACCACCCCGTCTGACGAGTGTGATGACGACCAGGCGAGCTGCCACAGTGGCACAGGTGATGACTACGACGTGACAGGTGCTAACATCGCCTTCATGAGACTGCGACCAGCCCCTTCCCCTAAACCCTCCCTTCCCTAATTTCCCTTTGCTTTTGCTGTGGCTGGCGCTCGATCATCTCCCTCGATTCTGCGCCATCACAGCTTCTGTAGCATCGCTGCCGCAGTCAGATTTTGATACCAAACCCAGTCTTCCATGTACTGTACCCTGCACACTGGCAAGCATGCATGCACCCTCGTGTGTCCTGGCAGCCACACAACTCTAATTTGCTGCGCCCCCGTTGCTACCACCTCCTCCTCTTCAGTCTACCACTTCTTACCTTAAGCTCTGAGCGCTCACCAGAGAGCATTGTTGCATTTGCACCTGAAATCAATTCACCCACATCTGTTCTCTATCATTTCATCTCTCACTTGCTTTTTGCTCTGGCTCCCCCCCTCTACTCACTCCTAGCTTACTTTTCCTTCTAACCAGTCAACTATCTCAGCCTGCTCCCCCCATTAACCAGCAGTCTCCAATGATGAGCATGGCACCGTCTCAGTCATGTGTATTGTATAAGTTCTTCCTGCTAGGAATACCAGAAAAAATGCATTCATAAGAAAGAAGCCAGAGACAAGGCATGCGTTGATACGCCAAGTTTAGCTAGCATGGGTACTTATTTAAAATGAAATTTAGCTCATTGCAAACCTAGGCTAACTGTGCTAACATTCTGTATTGTGACAGGTGGTAACATGATGCCAGAGAGCACTACTGCTGAAATGGATACCATCCCAGGTGAGCAAAAGATACCATATATACATATTTTTTAAGGTCAGTGCTTTCAAAGTTTGCACATCAGAGTGATGAAACATACAGCGGGGCAAATGTTTAACTGCTCATGGTTTGTTCTGAATTAATTTCATGAATTCATCAAGAGACACACCTGAGATAATGATTGCCAGCCTCTCTCCTCTGATGTGTGTCTGTTATTAAAGCTGATGATATGGCCCTGAGAGGCTCCCGCTGACAGGGTAAAGGGAGGCTACGTGATGCAAGGCTAGCCGATGATTAGCACTGGTGCTCTGCTGCTGCCTTCTCAGCATAATCACTAATCACCAGGCTGACACCGACACACACACAGAGCGCGCACAGACCTGTAAAAGCCAGATGCAAATGACTGGAGGAAGTTAGGTGCACTTTGGGGCCCACATGCATGGACAGACACACATAGCCAGTGTCTCCTACAGCGGGCTGATGAGGCAGCAGTCAAGAAGCAGTGCCCCAGTCTGACCTTGGCTAATGGGCCGTAGGCTCCACCCAACCCCCTTTCTCTCAGTCAGCTGGCTCTGCGGTCTGTCTTCGATTTGGGGCACGAGCGATATTATTAGAGTAGCTCTAAGATGCAAATGTGTGTATGCATTTATGCACATTTTTGTGTGTGTATGTCTGTATGAGTCTAATGAAGTACAGGTAAACGCCTATCTATTTGACTTTTCATCTCAAGACTCTCAAACCATGCATGTTAATAAGCTGTGTGTGTGTGTCCATGTGAATGTGTGTGTGTGTCATGCACCATGCATCTCAGGGGATATAGTTTCCACTCACATTCATGGAGAAATAAATATATATACATACATAATGGCCAAGTGAGTCACAGGCTCCTCATAATGGAAAAAAAAGCCAAAGTCGTTTTAATTGGGAATGAAGTTTCTATGGGGAAAATGGTGGCTTGGACCCTGAAATGTGGTTGATATGTGATGGGAATTCCATCCTTTGTGTTTAATGGGTAAATAGCGTCATTGCCTGCAGAAGTTAGTTAAATCCTTCCCATTTTTTAAGGGAATATTAGCTCATAGATTCTGTCATTCAGAGAGTGGTATCTCTAAAGGCATTTCATGTTGGAGAATAAAGCTATGGCTGGCCTCCCAAACATCTCGTTTCCCCAGTGTTCCTTGAAGTCTTTCTTTATCTAATTTGGAAAACACTAAAGCCCGAGCTCCCACACATTTTCTGGCCTCGATGAAGGCTTCTTCGACACGGCGTGTGTCCACAGGGGATGGCATTGTTGGAGTGGGGCCCCGGCGCTGTTACCATAGCTGTCTTCGAATCCCATGTCCCTGCTCTCATTAAAATCGTCAGTTCGCAGCGGGTTGCTATGAATGTTTCCTTTCCCAACTGGGCACGGTGTCCAGGCATCTGTCTTCCTGTCCCTGCCATTGGGGGTTTTGACTCTTCTCAGTGTTCCCGTTTAATGCATTCTTTACATACCCTGTTGCATTCATTAGAAGAGATCATTAAATACAGCCAAGACACAAGGACTGCATGAGGTCTGTGCCATTGGTTCACACTCTTTCTCATGTCAGAACTGTAATTTACCTTTTGTCCGACTCCTGCTTCTCCTTCATGAGTTAGCTGCTTGTATCACCCCCACCTGTAGGACTGTAGGCTTATGTCCCACAGTTATCTGCTGCCCTCTAGTGGTCTGTTCCAGAGCAGAATAAGAGAAGGAAGCTCCAAAGTGTAGCCTGTAGTTATACCATGACAGGCCCTGCGGTCATTGTTCGGATAGAGCCCAGGGCTACAGGCAGCTTCTCCTTTTGTAATAAGCAGAATGATTAAGGTTTTTTTTCTCCTGTGACACATGATCTTGATCTTTCTTCACACAGCTTTTCTCTGGTTTGCCTGCGACTTTGGCCGAGCCAATGATCCGTCCTTCTGCAGCTGGACATCGGAGGACACGGGATCTAGGTGGCAGATCCAGTCCAGCGGCACGCCTACCCTCAACATCGGACCCAACATGGACCACACAGGTAAGTACCTCAGATGATAGACTCACAACATCTGACACAGTACATGTGGCATTTTACCTCTGTGTTGCTGATACAAGGGCTTTACATTACAGGTGAACCGGGGAATTTCATCTACACCTTAGCAACCAGCCCCCAAGAGACAGAGGTGGCTCGACTCGTCAGCCCCGTGGTCAGCTCCCCGGACTCGGACCTCTGTGTGTCATTTTGGTACCACATGTTTGGGCCACACATCGGCACACTACACATCAAGCAGCGCAAGCAAACGGAGAAGGGACCTGCAGATGTCCTACTGTGGACAGTCAGCGGCCACCAAGGCAACCGCTGGAGGGAAGGTCGTGTCCTCGTGCCACGCACCAACAAGCCTTATCAGGTAACTGACCCACCTTTTAATTTACCTGTGCTTTTTGTGTGTGTGCTGTCCCTCTAGAGACTCACTTATTTTTTTTGCCAAGGTGGTGATCGAAAGTCTAGTGGAGAGAAAGAGCTGGGGAGACATTGCTGTGGATGACATTAAGGTTCTCGATGGGATCACACTGCCAGACTGTAAAGGTGAAGCTTTGTGCTTAGTTTCAGTGACTTCCTTCAGTTTTTGAACTAAAACAGCACTTTGGCACACAGCTCTGACTGCATTTTGTCATTTAGCTCTGCTTTTAATATGAATTTCTCTTTAAAGATCCCGACGTGCCCACTGAGCCGATATTGCCGGAGGATATTAATGAAATCAGTAAGTCCTTTCACACATCAGGTTTGTTGTGCATTCTAACCTTTTATAGTTTATTTTCTCACTTTTCTTTTTCTCTTCTGCTCCTTGCTTCCTCTCTAGTTCCGGAAAACACAGAATATCCAGACTTTGTGGATAACAACCAGATCCCTGAAGGCAGCATGCTAAAGACGCTTGACCCCATCCTGATCACCATCATCGCCATGTCTGCCCTCGGGGTCTTCCTGGGGGCCATCTGCGGCGTGGTCTTGTACTGCGCCTGCTCACACGGAGGCATGTCGGACAGGAACTTGTCAGCTCTGGAGAACTACAACTTTGAGCTCGTGGACGGCGTCAAGCTAAAGAAAGACAAACTCAACGTACAGAGCTCGTACTCGGAGGCGTGATTCAGGACAGAGCGCATTCATGTGACTGTGTGCGATGGGCCGGGCTCTCGCACGAGACTGTCTGCAGGCATATAATCCCGCCTGTCTGCAAGCAGACGGGCTGCCGATGCCCTCGAATCTCTGGACGAGGGACAGGTTCAGGAACCAACAGGAGGTCTGGACTGATCCATGCTTTTCTCAGGAGCTGCAGTTTAAAAAAAAAACAAAAAACAGAGCCTACCAGTAAAGGGGGAGGGACACTGTGTACAAATAAAATACAGGAAAAAAATATGTACAGATGATTCAGATGATATTTTAATTTTCTATTTTGATTTTCATTCATTTTTACAATCGGATGCTGGTGTTGAGACCAATTTATTAATGATGTTTAAAGTATTTATCGTTGTCTGGAAAAAAAAAAAAAAGAAACGTCTTTTTATTATTACCATCAGTTGGTAACGGCTGTTTTCACCTTTTAGAAAGAGACGTATTGACATCCTAAGTGAACCATATCCGGTAAAAACTGTAGATTCGCCCCATGGCGTGGCAAACAGAGTGTGCCGTGAGACATGTACCCTTTCCCCCCCTTTGACCCCTATCACTCTAAAGTGAGGGTCCCATTCATGGCAACGTATGGTTCTGACAGTGCCTTTAATACGTTTTTGTTGGAATCCTCTGTTGATATCGGTGTTTTTTACTGTACTTGGCTTAAGCTATAATGACAGGAAACAGGGGCACATGACCTTAGAAATACCTGCAAAACAGGACAAGAGTTTATCACAGGTTTTTTTTGTTGTTGTATTTGTTTGTTTGTTTTCTGTCCAAAACAAAAACACACACACTGTAAATAAGTTTTAATATATTTTATTGTCCTTTTTTTAAAGAAAGTAAAAAGTAAAAGGAAAAAAAAAGCTACAGTATCCCTTTTGTCATGGATTTTTGCGTGTGCGTGTGTGTAAATACAATCTCCTGGACTGTTTCGTGGAAGGTGCAGTGTTTCATTTTCAGTCGCTCAGCTGAGCACGATTCGCCCGCTCGCTGACGCTCCAGCGATTTCAATGTGCATTCAAGCCATCTGTCACCGAAACATCCACTTCTCAAAAAGAGCCCCAAGGATGAATGAATCGAGAGGTAGCAAACGCACAAAAACAAAACAAAAAAAAGAGATGAACTCTCAGCACTCTTCTTCTTCTGATCACTCATGACCACGCCATATCTCTGCTGTGAGCTGAACTGGTCACTGTGATGTTTTCCAGAACTTTAAACACACTCGTGACAATTTCAGAGGAGGTGGTAAAATATATCAAATATTTGGCAAAAACAAACAAACACCAATCCTCGTTGCTTTGCTTTATCTAAATCCCTTACTGTCTTGTCACTGTGGATTGTTCACCCAGGCAGTGCTATCTGGACAATGCAGCTTGAATGCACTTTGTTTTGCGAGCCCCTCGTGGTAGAAACCTGTAAAAAAGAGGGGTTAACACACTAACTGACGAATGGTGCTATCAGTAATTTAGCCAGACACATGTGTCTCATGATGAAAAAAAATTTTTTAAATAAAAAAGCCCAGTTTGTATTGTCCACATGCTGTAGTGTAGCTCAAGCGCCCCGACCTCCTCCTCTTGGGGGGCTGTGAAGAGTTTTTAACGTGTTTCACGTGTAGCAGCCATAATGTTGTGATGTCAGAGCTGATGTCAAAAAGGACAGGACGCTGGTACAGTGGGTTGGAGTGGGGGTGAGGTGGGGTTGGGGGTGGGAATCGAGCATCGTCACCTGAATCAGACTCCCAGGCCTCTCTCCGTGGCTTTACCAAAGGATGGTTGCCCCCTTATACATACGGTGGAGGGCTGGAGGGGGAGGAGGGGTTCCTCGCCAACACAAAATACAGTGAGACCACAGTCCCTCCTCTCCACACCCTTCCCCATGAAAAAAATCAAAAAAAGGGGGTAGCCTATGGCAGGACACTCACAGAGAACAGCAACGTGTTTGTTTTTTCTATCTCTTTTTAAGCTTAAAAGAAGTGAAACGTCGCCCAGGTGTGAACTCTTCAATCCCAGGGTGGTGGTGCCCCCCCCCCTCCACGAGGCTGCTGGGCCCCTGAACTCAGTGGGGGAGTTTTGTGCCACAGTCAAAACAATCAAAAAAAAAAATCAATCCTGGGAGGCGTGGAGTCTTTTTATATGGATGTGCTTTGTATGTTGTGCCGTGGTGAACACACGTTCTCAGCTTGTTCATTTTATTTTTCAGGACCGGGCGACCCTCTCTCCCCTCAGCTATTACACCGCCCCCTGCCCCTCCCCCACCTGTGCTTTCAGCTGTAGAGCACTGTAGCTGCTGCAGCTAAGGAGAAAGGATACTGTAGCGTGGACTCAAAAGAAATAATGTTGCACTGACAAATATATTTAAGAGGTTTATGTGTTTCTAGCATTCATTTGCAAAAAAAAGAAAAGAAACTGAAGAAAATCAAAAACTTTTCTTTTTCTGTTCTTTTTATATATACATGCATATATATATATAGTTTCAGATTATGTGACATAATTCTGAAATGTAAAAATACTGAGATGTTTTCGTTATTGAAAAGGCAGAAGAGATTTTTTTTCCTCCCAGCAGTAATGTCCCTCCCCCGTACATTTACATGGCATATTAACCCTTCGTTTTGTACTGTCATTCAGAATTTTGTGCAGATTTTCTTTCTTTCTTTCTTTTTTTACAATAACAAGGAATTAAGATTTTTATTTTCAGTACTGCTTCTGTAATTTACTGTTGTGAAGGGCGGGAGGGGAAAGGAATAAACAGCAAAGGCCTTAAAAAATTGAAAAGGGAATTTGTGAGTTGTAATTCAGGCTTTGAAATGGTTTTTTTTCTTTCTTTTTCTGCTCCAGTCAGACATCCAAACCACGGCCCTGCTGTGAAGGGTTAAACCAGCAGCTTCATAAGCAAGCAGCTCTTTGAAACAGCATCTTTTATGTTGTTGTTGTTTTTGCTTGAGAGTGATGTGAAAGCACTATCAAGGCAACGCAGTGATGTTAAAAGAGAACTATTTTGTCTGGTCTCTGTCTCATTGCCACCGCTTTCCAAAGATACAATAAAAAAAAAAGCGTCTCCACACGAAGGAGGATGAACTTTTCTTTGCTGAGGAGTTTTACTTTTTTTCTGCATTTAATAAAAGAGAAACAACTCACCGGCTCGATTGGCCTGACACTGAGCAATGACAGGTGAAAATTAACCTCCTGATCCCAGATCAGAACTCTGCTAATGTGAGTTTACACCTTACTGAAGTAGTTAACAGTGGTGAAACTGATGGCATAAAGTAAAGGGCGGGTGGTGACCACTAATGAGAAGCTGATGTGAGCTGGGATCAGTCACTCAGCTGGATTTTGATCCTGGTCTATCATTAGTTCAAACTGCATTTTCACTGATTTTTTTCTTCTTCTAAATTTACAGGGGTCATATCGTTTTGCCACTTATTTTGGCAGGCCAGGAAATGAGACAGAAAGTATCACCACAGTGATTTTTAAAATCTCTGGTTTCAGTGTCAGTTTCAATTTAGAGCGTGAGATAGCATGTAAGCAGCTCATTGAGGAATGCTTATACACACATCTTGAAAGACATAGCAGGACCCTCATCATCGTTAGCAAGCAAATTAGAGTCCTAACATCTTTCAGCTGCTATATCCTTCACACGCTATTGGCTACATGAGAGCTTAGAGCATGCAAACCCAACTTCATCGTTGTTTTATCTCTCCTCAGACTGCTGAAAACTAATAATCTTGCAAAACTATGCTTAACATTAATTAATGACTAATTAATTAGTCATTAACACACAGAGTATCATCAGTCATTTATCTGTGTGGCACGATTGACGGAGAATTGCAGCTTGATCTACACCACAATTAGAAAGTGTCTGATATGGATACTTTATTTAGCAGTACTTCTTTGGGTTTTAAAGTCTTCTTTTCCAAAGGCTTTAAAGTGCTGCTTCTTTGTGAATATGTTATCTACTAATTCTAAAGATTAGTCTTTAATTATTAATTTTGGGGATAATGAAAAATCCCTTTTGTGTTTAGCTTTGCTATTCTATACCAGTGCAGTCGCTCTTATTAAAATCTGCAGAAGTCATTATTGAATCACCTCCTTAAAAGGCTATTAGTTTATCACTTATTAAGAATCAGTCAGTGCTGTAGCTACAATATCAGTAAAAAAAAAAATCTCTTTCTCCAGGTCAAACGTAACATAGAGCCAAAAAATCAAAGCCACAGTCGCACTGTGAGGAGAATCACTCACATTGTTTTTTGTCACAACTAGAAATTTGAAAATGTTTGACTTACTAGTTTGTAAAGGCTTTTTAGCTTTGCAGGAAAGAAGTTATAGCAGCATAACCACAGCACTAGTAACGTCCCGGACAGGCTCGCATCTGAAACTTGTAGTTTTATATTTTGCCACTGGGTGGCTCTGTGGAGTAATGTTGAGTTCTTTATTCTGTATCATATTCCACGTTTGTTAAATAAAAGGAACATTATTATGAAACGGTCTCTAATGTATTAATGTAGAGCACTACAGTAAATGTGTATTTGCTTCATTATTTTTCTTTTTTGTTTCCATATTGTTTAATGTCTGCAAATGATTTAGTGGACTAGGAATCATTTGCCAGTTATAATACGTGCAAACATAATACACAGTTTGTTTGTTTTTTATTGTGGGCATTGTGATATGTTATCACGGACGCAGAGTGACTGGCTGACTTCAATAAGCTGCTGTGTTACACAGTCTTTACTGGTATTGCCAAATAAAACAGAACCGTTAGTTATCTGCGCCTTTCCTGCTATAACAAGAGGAAATTGTGTCTGTCATCTCGCTATTTTTCCATGACGAAGGAGTCTGCCCTCAAAGTGCAGCTCTGAAAAAAACTTAGATTTGAAATCGTATTTGTTATGCCCCTGTCCATGCAGTAGCCAAATCCCACCACAGGGGGGCTCCAGAATCCACAGAAGTCCTATGACATTTATCCAGGATACCTCAGCTATTACGGCCCATCACGTTTATACCATTGGCTGTAAAAAAACAAAAAAAGGCTACAAAAACTCACCATCCACTTCATTAGGAACAGGCTTTTTGTTCCATATTGATATGATAGCATCACAGAGATGCTGCAGATCTGTTCGTTGCACATCCATGATCTGAAATTCTCATTCCTCCATATCCCAAAGATGTTCTCTTGGACTGAGATCTGGTGGTGGTGGAGGCCACCTGAGTACAGCGAGCTCATTGTTATATTCAAGAAACCAATCTGAGATAATTTGAGCTTTGTGACCTGGCACGTTGTCATTAGTAGATTATACACTGTTGCCAAAAAGGGATGGATATAATCAGCAACAGTAGCTACTCAGGTAGGATGTGGCATTTTAAATGATGCTCAGTACTAAGGAGCCCAAGATGTGCCAAGGAACCACAACATTACACCACAAGCAACAACTTGAATTGTTCATACAGGGCAGGATGGAGCCGTACTTTTATGTTCTTAAAGCTAAAGTCTGATCTTATCATGTGAATTTTGCTTGAATGTATGCACAATTTTATTTATATAGCACCTTTTAAGATAAATATCACAAAAATTTTTCTAAAAAAGTTACCCAAAAGCAACTTTACTTAAAAAGATGGCTCTTTAGTTGTTTTTTATAAGAAACCACCAAATCCGTAGATCTAAGGCTCAGTGGGGGAGAGTCTAGTGGGAACGTGGGAAAATCTGTGTCTCCTTTAGTTTTCTTGTATAACACAAGGTCTCTGATATCCTGATCGCAGGATATCAGAGACCTGCTGGAGACAAATGGCTGTAAAGGTTCAGTGATGTACATCAGTGTTTACCCACAGAGAGCTCTGAAAGTCACAACCAGAATCTTGAAGTGGACTCTGAAGTTGACGAGGAGCCAGTGCATCTGAATTAGAAAGTGACCTGACAGTACTCACAGGTGCATTCTGAACAACTTGCATACATTCTGAGGAGGTTTTGTTGAGACAAGTGAACAAGCAATTGCAATATTCCAGAAAGGATGAGATAAAAGTATTTGCCATAATTTCTAATTCACAGCGTGAGAATCACAGCGTGAGATTTCATGTGATCGTGATCATCCAAAGTTAAAGCACAAAACTGTCAGGGGCACAAACAAGGACTTCTGTTTTTCTATATTAATCTGAAAAAAAATGTCAGCCACCCATGCAGGACCTGAATCTGAATCTGGTATTTAGAAAATCAGCAGCACAAGAGAATACAAAAATAGGGGTTGACTTTGCCTCCACACCTAAACAGAAAAACAAGAACAGTCAGTGAGATTTGGCAAGTGGGGGAACACTAAGATCTGTTGTAGTTCCCAGCTCAGGGAAAATAATAACAGCTCACAATAATTTCTATTGGCACCATAGGCAAGAAAAGCAACTGACAATCTGTATAGCTTATATCTTTATATGTATATATTTACAAAAATTGCTATATTAAAGTTTTGTTTTTTTTGCTTCTATTGTTTATTGTTTATTTCATAGCATGGTGTCTATTATTCAGTGGAAAGACAGTGGATCACTGCTGGAATATCCACTCATGTCTCCTTTTGCAGGATGTCTCATGGAGCTGCCTGTAGGATTGTCTAGATTTGCATTCAAATGCCCATCCAAAACAAATGCCTCTTTGGGGAATGTTTGCTCCCTTTCAGCAATGTCTTCATTCTTACTTAAGTGTGATTTGGGATGTATATCAGTAAAATCACAACTTAATTGGAACCTGCAGCAATTTCTGTTTCTCTGGAATGATATGAGCCATGTCGTTTACATGAGCCATATCACAAGTCATATCAACGTTTATCCTTGTAATAATACAAAAAAACATACTTTGAGTTTTAAAACTACTGCTGAATACCTGAAAAAAGTAGAAAGAAATAGCTGTAGTTTCTAGAACAGATCTTTCTGTGAGAAATAGAGAGCTGCATTCTCTTGTAAACACTCCCAGGAGGCTAAACAGGATTTGAGGGTCTTCCGGCCCACTGTTTATTTTTTCTCACTTTCTTTCCCCCACTGTGTCCACTAGTGCTCAGGCACAAAATAACAAATCAGAAAGTTTAAAGTAAATAAATAGCTGGGTGAGTTTACTTATTTATTTATTTACTAGAACTCATACAAAAAAGTAATGGTAGTGGCTCATTTTGTATTTGTGGCATCTAATACCTCTAAAAGAATTTTCATAAAAAAATAAATAAATTTCAGCTTTGTGGTTGTTAAAAAAAAAGTATTACACATTTTTAAAGAGTCCACTCGAATTTCAGGTTTTCAGTAATATAGATACTTTACAGCAAACCCTTGATTTTATTCTTTTTCATTTTTTGTTTTCTATTGGTTTTATATAACTTTTTATTATATAACTAAATTGGATTAACAACAAAAACATTTTAAATAAATTATCATATTTAAACTATGAGTAGAAGAAATTACGACTGGATTTTTAAAAAATGTTTTGTAGTAAATTACACAGTAAAATATAATTAATCAGATGTATTTAAACTTTATAGCCTACTCTTTTTTTTTAGCTTCAGTGTGAAACTGTTAGTGGACAGTGAGGTACAAGTACAGAGCCAACTGTCCTTATAGTGATGAGGATGATGCTGATGGTGATTAAAGATGTGGACTTAATTGGAGTTACGGACTGAGTTAGTATTATACCGACACACTGTGTATGTGTGAGCGTGAGTGGGGCTGTCTTCTAGCGTTGACGTAGGCAACATAAGGGTCAAGTGAGCAAAATTAAGACGGTTAAACGAATGCGCGCGCCTTCAAAACAAAAAATATCAAAGCTTGTTTGTTTGTTTTTTGAATACGTAAAAAGACTTTGATGACGCATTGGGAAAACTTTTTAATTAGAGGAAGTGAAACTTTAATTGGAATGGTTAACAGGACATCTGTATTTTAGAAAGTACTAAGATACAGTACTAAGAAGGTCTAGATTTTACCCCAGATATTACAAAAATTTTAACCCCATATAAACAAAAAAAGAAAGAAAAGAAATGAAAGACTTCTACCACCGTCTTTGTTTTTTTGGAATTCCCCATTAATCTCCATTTACCAGAGAATTCTTACTCTTCTGTAAAGCTTTCGTCCTTCTCGAAAGGGGCTATAAAAATCTTTAACTTAAAAGTTATTGAAATTTTTTCCTATTTTTGTTATATATACAATTATAAAATATAAAGATAATAAACAAAAAAATAAAAAGATTTGAATTTGATTTTATGTTGAAGGAGCTGTAACCGGAAACGCTCGGTGTGCCATTGTCCGCGATGCTGCTGCATTTTTTATTTATTTTTTTAGGAACAGCGGCGGAGGACTGAGGATTTCACTCTTCGCTCGTCCCCTTCATTTAGTCCGCGGTAAAGAGGTCCGCCCAGGCAGTGTGCGGACCAGTGTGTCTCCCTCTCCAACTACCGAATATTTGGTTTTAAACATATATACTGCCGACATATTTCTCTGCAGAGAGGAATGAGCAGCAGGATAAATCTCCAGTGACTTTTCGGAGGAGAGAGTGGTCCCCGGTGCCAGCAGGGCAGATAGTTGCTGTCTGCCTGTGCCGCTGCTGCGGGCAGAGGACTACAAACGCTAGCTTACTTCTGCTTATGTCTCCTGTATGAAATAACAGCGCCAAGGTAAACTTCATTCGTTCATTTATTTCCTCTTTTTTCATCTTTTTTCTTTATTTTTTATAAACGTAACCAGTTTATACTGTCACTGTTACATTTTAATGGCAGGTTTATAAAGTTTGTAACATTTTATTATTTTTCTCATCGCCCACGTTTTTTTTCACTGATACTTGAACCCGTTGCAATAATCTAATCACGGGCATTGTGTTGTGGTTTAATTTGACATGACAGACATGCAGATTTAAAATGTAAAGATTCTGGCTGTTTATGGGGCATAGTTGTGGTTACTGGCCATGTGTCAGTGTGTTACATTGTCATTAATAGTCAAACTGAAGTGTACTAATGTGTTCGGAAATCTGATCGTCAAAAAGTGATTTCCGGTATTTGCAAAAAAGTGATTAAATAATATTAAAATTAGATAGATGAGTTGTTGGCCTATAATATGCAAAACATGTGCCAAATGTATAATAATAGATGATATCATAATAAATGATATCATCTTCAGACACAAACAACATTCCTGTCACAAGGTAGAACATGCAATCAGTTTTTGGCAAAGGGACTAAAATGTATTCTTTATTTATCTAGTTAAAAAGTATCGTTGGCATTAAAAATGGCTTTTTAAAGAGAATTTGCAACAAATAAAACATAATAGTTTTACAAAGATATTTTAAGTGGCCACAAAGGTCTGAATTAGTTATAATGTAGGTACAATGTCACATAAAGTCATAACTTCCAAAACATTAATTTATTTATTTTATATAGAACCACTTTGTAAATACTGTTGACCTCAGTCTATTTACCAATATATGCAAAAAAAAACAAAAAACTGCTAAAAACCTAAAAACAGAGCTATAAGACTTTATACGTGTTTACTGTCTGCTGCTTGTTGTTGCCCATGCAGTGAGTGATTGATAGGCTGAACAACTTCCATTTATTGAGTAACCCCCCAACCCCCCAGTCATTTAAAGGAGAGCTGGAGAGTGAAGGCCTTGTAAATAATATAGCCCACTGCACTGAAACCACCACTAGGTAAAGATCCTAGAAGTTTAATCAGGAAAATGGAGGCAGGAAGAGAGACAAGGATGGAGGGAGTTTGGAGGGGGGAGGGGGTAGAAGGCAATATGAAGGAGGGTGATGGGGCTGGAGGAAGGACAGTAAGGACATGGGGGAGGAATGCTAACTGAGGAGGAGGGTAAATGTAGGACAATGAGGGGAGTTGTAGCCAGTAGCCACCAGCTGAATAGATGTGACCTCAGGTTCCCTGGGGAGCAGCTGCTGGGGGGTGGGGGTGGGGGGCTCCCAGCTGATTTATAATGCCACTTAGACTCAGAGCCACACCCAGGCGTTTCTTCTGGATGTGTGATGTTTCCCATGAACGTGAGTGTGTTTGTTTCTTTGTTGGGGAGTGGCACACACGTTATGTGCGAACTTGTTACACTGAGATAGATGCGATCAATGTGTGTGTTTGTGTTGCTCTGTGAGACATAAGTGATGAATGTGTACAATTGCCCCCTGCGACACATGCTTTGTGCCGTAGGGGAACATTTCAAGCGGAAAGATGTAACGTGGCACAAATAATTGCCTTTTAAAGCCATTCACCTCAATTGCCTGCACACGTGCCCATCCTACCTTGAGTTTGAAAGCGGGTCAACAACCTGATGAGCTCTGAAACAGCGAGACATTCACATGCGATTAGCCAGCACCAACCTCAGCAGTCTTTTCTATAACACGTGCTCTCCAACCTTATGAGATTTAAAAATCCTATAAGAGCAACAATTTCTAAACAATATAATCACTTTGATTTGTTGCCTTTACTGGGTGCCATTCTCTTAGCGCACAGTTTTTTGGCACAAATACATTTGTTCACTCATATTTTCACCACATTGAACGCCAGTGCACCTCTAGCCCCTTTTCTTCCCTGTTCTTTCTTTAGATGGGGTGCCTCCTCTTTCTAAAATCAGCCCCGGAAACACCAGGGAGGTATGAAGCGGTTAACGCTGACCTCGGCTCTACAAGGTCTGCTGAGAAAATGAAGAATTTGTTCTGCTGGGAGTAAATGACAGCAGACATTTGCAGGGCTGTAAACTCTGTCATTCTTTGTTTATTATTGTGACAGCGTGAGTTTTTAACTGGAAGGCTCCGTGAGTTTGTGTAACTCACAAATAGAGGCAGTTTGTGTTTAGCAGGACAGAAAAATTACATGCGCTGTTTGCGCTGGGTTTCTTTGTCAGATAAGCAAATGTAGGGAAATGACAGGAAATGAGAGATGAGACAGCTATGGCGTGCAGTAAACATCCCCAACTGCACTCAAACTTGCAATTTTACAGCATTCCAAGTTTATTCCTTGTAATTTTAAAGAACATACTACGTCTTAGATTGCTGACATCTCACAGAGCAGCACGTTGGTACTTTAACTAATAGTTGTTATTGACTGATCTGCAGGCATTTAACATGAGACTCTAAAGGTGTCATTTTAAATGTTAAAGCTCATGACAGTACAATTAGAACTGAACTGAACACCATTGCACGCTAGGAAAGTGTCTTCTCTGGCACCACAGCTTTGGTTTGCAAATTTGAAGAAACAATAAGGCTTCTGGGACAGTGTCCTTTAAATAGATGAGACCAAAGCAGAGGTGTATGGCTGTAATGCAGAGCACCATGTGGCGAGAGCCAGTTCATCAGCACAAACACCTCATACCAACTATCAAGCATGGCCGTAAAGGAATGATGATTTGGGCTTGTTTTGCAACTACACCACTTGGGCACCTTGGAGTCATTGAGCTGACCATGAACGACCATTTATAACATTTATAAGCTTATTGCATTTTATAACTTTGGGGCCATCTGCCCAAAAGCCAAAATTGAAATAAAACTGGGTCCTGAAACACGACAGTGCTTCCAAGAGTCTACAATAAAGTGACTGAGTGTTGCAGTGGCCCAGTCGAAGTCCAGACGTCAATCCAACTGAAATGCTGCAATGGGACCTAAAGAGAGCTGTGCATGAACAAATACCCGTAAACCTCAATAAACTGTAGCAACGTAGGAAAGAAGAGAGCACCACAGCGATGCCAGAGACTGGCAGAAAACAATTCTTTCAACTTACTGCTGCTGAAGGTACAAGCTATTGAATTGTGGGCTGTACTTCATTTTTATACAAGCCCTCTAAATTTTGGCTTAAAAATGTGTTAAATAAATAATGGCACAGTGTAATATGTGAAGTCTTTGTATTTACCTAATTTTAAGACACACTGGAAGGGTTGCACCAGAAGTGTTATTGCTGTGCCAGATATGCAGAGCCACCCACTGTGATGATACATTGTGAATAAGGAAGCAGCCAAAAGAAATGGTTAACATAAAACCTTAAAATTAAAAGAGAGTCTACTTTTTTCTACCACAACAGTAGGAGATATTTAGGGGGTGCATTCTATTACAATATAATACAGCGGGTAACATCTGTTAAATGTATTGTATACAGAGGTTTTTGCAGGCTCTTAGCTACAGTTATTAAATAGTTAAACTGCTGACATCACAATCTGTCTTCATGCTCAAGTCCTCTTTTGAGCAATAATCTCTCCCCATGTGTCTGTCTAAATCACATGTATGCATGAACACATAAAACAGGAACAATTTGAGCTGTGAAGTGTTTACTGCTCCAGTCTCTCCTGGAAGCAGAAGGGGAGGTCCTTCACTTTTAGTGTAAAGTATGAAGCTCTAATGAAAGACATCTGAGTGTCTTTAATGAGCTGTGGTTTCGAGCAGGCTCTCCATAGAAAAACAGTTGAGGTGTCCATGGGTGGCCTCATGCAGTGAAACCAAATGTCAAAGTTTCTTTATTACATGTGTCCGTCCACATATCTGTAAAAAAACATGTAATGTCAGATTGCTGGTACTGTAGTTTCTTCCCTTTGAGTGTGTTCTCTTTGATTACCACCATGTAGTCTACTCTACATTCATAGCCTTGATTAAAATTAAATTAAAATACCTAAACAGCGGCTGAATGTCCAGATGAACAGGATCAACAAAACTTTACTGTTTTTCAATCTGTCTGAGAGAATGACATCATCTGTGATTGAGTTACTACTGGACAACTGCCTCACTCTAGTATTGCAAGTAAGTCACTGACAATCAACTAGCTTCACACCTCCAGAACTAACATGCTGTTGTGTGAGTCCTTGATATCACCCAGCTGCTTCCCCAGAGAGGATCTCATGGTTATAGCCAGACATACTCAAGCACCACCTTCTTTGACTGCAGCTGGCAATGTTGGTCCTTTTTCTGTAACAAAGAGAATGTCAATCTCTTGGAATTGCTGCAATTGTCACATCTAGTGCATAGACCTGGAGAATTGACCTATTTCTAGTCAGCAGTTGCCCAGATTACTGACTCTACTGGAGAAATAATGTTTATTCCTGTCTCCATCCCAACAGACAATTCATTAATCATTTCACAGCTGCAAATATTTATGGGAGACTGCAGGCTGCTGTCAGCCCAGGTTCTGCTCTGATTTTTGTAGAATTAAAAAATGCTTCAGCTGTCAGTTAATTTCCAGTCGCTCCCTTTGGCTCCAGTGCTGCTGTTGTTTAAAGCAGTTTCCAAGTTTGTTTAGCTTCTTGCACAGTTCCGATTACAGTGATGGACTGGTTTAGGTTTAGATCAGACACGCTTCATTCAGAAAGTCAATAAGCTGCTGTTCTGGCAGATCACAACCATTTCACCTCTTTGTAGTAAAGTAGCCTTTTCCTGGCTCTCGCTTGTCATTAACTTTCTTTGTTCTCCTATTTCCCACTGAACATCCATATATGTCATGCCTGGCTGGTTTCCAGGCATATTGATGCAGGCTTCTTGTACGTTCTTTAGCTTCCTGTGTTTTAGAGCAGGAAGGACAGAGTCAGCAAAGACAGGGAGTTTGGAAGGGCTTATTGTACAGCTGCTCCCAGCTCCACAGACTGAGCCCAAGGCTCACACTGTCACAGCAAGATAACCCCACAAGATTTCCACAGCCATCCTACAGTTTAGACTGGTGGTTGGTAGTGGTAAAAACTGGACCCTCTTGCCTTGTCTCACTCTGCTTTTATAGCATTGCTGTAAATGGTAAAACAGATGGCTCCTTAAAACTAAACAAAGCTTGTCTTCTGTCAAACAAATCTGCCTTACTTCAACAGCAATTCTTTTTTCAAGAATGCTACAGAATAAAGTGTGTCGTTACTTCTACAGAAACAAGTATTAAATTGGTTATATGTTTGTAGGCTCGAGGGAGATTTATGATTAACTTTGTGTCAAACCAAAGAGAGATTGGAGAGGCCAGGCAGGGAGGACGAGTCCAAAATAACGTTAGCATTGCACAGCTATTTTCAACACAGGGATAGAGCCCTGAAAAGCGATATGGTCTTGGCCCTC
>NW_005187502.1:1143024-1152284 GCF_000239375.1 Pundamilia nyererei
AAAACTGAAGATAGATTAACATTTTGTCTCTATCTGCCATTCTGCAATTCATCTCATGTAAACAATAACGTGGCGCACAGTGTGATGTGAAAAAAGGCACATACCTTTGACGTTGTGTGACGAACTCTGTATTCCTCGTCTACACGTAAACGCAAAGAAGGAGTTTTAAAAAATCTCAGTTTTCGGTGATTCGAAACGCCGTTTACGTGTGGACGAAACAGCTGCATTTTCAAAAATACTTGTGTAGGTGTGGATGCAGCGTAAAAGAGTTAGTAGTTTATTTTATTACTACCTGTAATTTATTGCAGATTACTTGTATTTGCTTAATTGTTTACTAAATAACAATTAAGGTGTGAAATAAACCGCAATGGAGCAAAATATGGGTGTGTGTGGTTGGAGGATGTGTTTGTGCGTGCGCGTGCGCGGGGGGGCATCTTGGCTGCTTTCAGACCCATGAAACATAAGCATTTCCCCCAAAAATGTTGTGTAGCTTTTTGTTTTCTTATATTTACTCTGCTCAACTCTGTTTGAATCAGCTGACTGCCAGCAAGAAAAGTAAAGAGTAGTTGAAGGGTGTCTCTCCCATTTCTTTACCTGTTAAATTTTCATTTATCAGCAGTTACGCATGCAGACACCAATAGACCAGATGGCTAATATCAGCTGATAAATTGGTCTGATTGCATTCTACGCTGAATTTTATCATTTATGAATTGCATAAACTGCATTTCTGAAATGCAAACAGACAGATTACAGTTGAGTTTAAACATTCATGCTTATATAATAAACAACTTTCCACCAAGCATGTCCTACCTTATCAGTGGTGGGTTTTTGCTTTCGAAGTAATAGTTTTTCTACCTTTTTATTTTACTAAAACATATAACAGTGTGTGAGGAAAAGCACCTGGAAATATTAACAAGTTATTTAGTTGATTTAGAAGTCTGGGAAGTCTGACGTTTCTGGATGACCTGTTCCTGAACCTTCCTTGGGCTGCTCTCAGTCTTCAGCTCTATATCCTGCTGTAGTTATTTACTAAGCATTCCTCTGTACAGCTGCAAAGCTTCATGGGACTGAAGACAGCATGGTTATTTTTCTAACTTGACACCTGAAAAGAGTCTTATTGCCATTGTTTTTATTTGACTGCAAACAAGAAACATACACAGAAATATCATGTTTGTGAACCTCTTTGATTTTAAGATCAGGATTTTCACCTGAGTCACCTCTTTATCCTGTATACTGACTACACATAAACCAATCATTCGCAACATTTAAAGCTGGGTCATAGATCTGTATTCTACCATAGAAGATGCTATGGGATCTTTTTATTCTATTAAATGTCCAGCTCCAACACCAACTAGAACATGCTGCCCATGCCCAGCAGTGCCAAGCCAGCTGATCTAATCTGGGGGGCTGTAGACAGGCCGTCTGTCCCTCTGTGTCTGGATAAACGGACTCGCACACACACATTCACACAAGTGCTTAGGAATGCATCAGTCAACACAGTGAACACTGAACATCAGAGCTTCCTTTAGCACAGTGTGAGGGAATGCAGTCTTTTATTGCAGCCTCCATGAATAGCCAGCAGCAGCCAGTAGTCTAAATAAGTTAAAATCAAAGTTTTGTGACTTTACCGCTGTCTGTCTGTCAGTCTCTAATTTGGATCCTTGACATGTAGTGTGGTAGACTTCTATATTCTGAGAATATTTTAGCAATGACTCACCATCAGTTTGTGTTTTATGGTCAGATGGAGTGTTGGGTATACCTTCCACATGTTTTAGATTCAACATGATCTGATCCTTTGCTGGCTGGTGGTTGGTTGACAGTTCTGTCGAGGAGCTTTCTCAGCTGTGGCTGAGTAGGTCTGCCAGTAAGAGGTGCTGCGAATCTTAAAGAATGCCAGCACTAACTATATCTTAATATAATCATCGGTTATGCAGAATTTATAGTGACACAGAGACATAAAAACGAAACACTGTGAAAACAGTAAAAAAAAACATAAAACGTAAAATACATAAAAATAAAGCCTGTAAACTCGAACTCAGCTGTTTTAGCTAGGCTATGAGCTCATGCCTACTTACAGTATTTGGGCATTAGCATATTTGTTGCTAAAATAAGTTGTTGAGCATTTTAGCAGCTTTGAGCTATCTGTGATAAAATATGTCCACACACAGCAACTAGCCAACCAAATGGCCTGCAGTCAGACAGGGATCAATGTACACGACGACAGAGGGGATGACTCTAGGGAGCTGATGCTATTTACAGTAAAAGGAATTGTGGGAGAGAAATAAATAATAGGTACAGTCCAAGCTAAGGATGAGTTGATGTAATCTTTTGTGCGTGCGTGAGTGAAAGTGGTTTGATTTAAATGAGCGGCCTGTTACCCTATGACCATCTGAGAATAGCCAAGCACGCTATAACGGGATAATTTATTACCTCCAATTATAACCAAGCTATTTGCAGGTTTAATCTGTCATCTCTTGGACACTCGTTCTCACTCTTGTGGACCTTTTTATCCGTGGATATTATTAATTCAGACACTCAGGCCACCAAGCACACCAGATCCTGTTATTGGAAATAAAGGCACAGTCAAAATGGCATTATGCTTTTCAAAACAGCAGTCGCTCTGTTTATGTCAAGACCAGAACACCTTGATGTATATATTTTTTCCCCTTGTGTGTTTTTCAGATGGACCTGAAGGTGATCTTGATATCTCTGTTGTTAGGAGTCTTTTGCTACTGTAATCCTCAGAAAGGTAAGATTTTCCTCTTGATATTTCCGTAGCATCCTTCATGTGTCCCAATTACATCATTTTGTTGATGTCAGCTCGTATAGTAAACATGCAGTTTATTTTGATGAGTCCCACTGTGGCGAGGGAGGGTTAATGATGTTGCTGAGCAGAGCTCCACTTCAGCATCAGGGCATAGAGGATAATGGAAAAAATGGAATTATCCGTCTCTGTCTCCCATTACCATTGAGACGCGGAGTGTTGCAGAGGAACCGATTTGTAAGCGCGCAGGCGGGGGCTTAACAGGACTGCTTATTTTGCAGCGACTGCGCTATACCTCTCCTCCCTCTGACTCTGCTCTCTCTTCTCTCTTTGTTTTCCATCTAGAGGGGAACGAGTGCATCAGTGCCAATGCCAAACACTGTGGGGAATGCATCCAGGCTGGAGCCAAATGTGGCTGGTGTGAACAGGAAGTACGTGAACTGAAGTGGTCAGCTGTTTTCACTGCTGCGGAAGTGAAAACAGCTGTTAAGCCTAACATTATGTTTTATGTTAGGCTTATACTCTTTGTTATCTTTGAAACATCGATAGATTCGTCAATTCCCAAAGAGAAGGGTGGCATTTTTAGCAATCTTTTATATCAATGATATACAGAGGAGCAAGAAGCCAGTATTTTACACTCATCCAATTTACAAAGACTGCTCCTACCTAGGAGCGCAGGGTAGGCTGTAGTCTGTTATACTTTTCTAGTCTCCACTCTCTCTCTCCAAAGTGATCATTTGGCTTGTTGTACATTGTAGAACATCCTTGTTTACACATAACAAAGATGCCTACATATGAACAGATTTTAACTTGTTAAACTGACAGACTGCTCCTTTAATTCTCTCTGTGCTGCTGCTCTTAGAGCTTCCTCAAACAGGGTGAAGCCTTGTCAACCCGTTGTGATGAGGTAGAGTCTTTAAAAGACAGGGGCTGTAATGATTCGCAAATTCAGAATCCAACCGGCAAGAAGTGGATCATCACAAACAAGCGTGTGACCAATCGCAAAAAGGTTACTGGGGTCGAAACCAATAAACCAAAGCCAGAGGAAATCACTCAGATCCAGCCCCAGAAACTCAGACTCAACCTTCGATCTGGTGAGAACACATTTTATACTGTTACTGGAAGTGCATCCAGGCTGGAGCAACCTCAGTTTTATTTAAACTTTAAATGTGATCTCTTTATGTAGGTCAGCCCCAGTCTTTTGACTTGAAGTTCAAACGAGCTGAAGATTATCCCATTGACCTGTACTACTTGATGGACCTGTCCTACTCAATGAAGGATGATCTGGAGAATGTCAAGAACCTGGGAACCAGTCTCATGTTGGAGATGAAAAAGATCACCAGTGATTTTCATATAGGTGGGGATTATCAATAACACCTGTTTAATTTTCTCACTATAAAATGTAATTACACAAGTAAAGAAAGACTTTTATAACTGCACAAATATACATTTGTAGCCCCCCTCAAAACTATAAAAATAAATAGATAGACAGTTTAGAGGTATACTCTTAAAGCAATTTTGAGGTTGGATGAAGTTCTTTTCAATTCAATTCAATTCTCATTTAAAAACAAGCAAAAAAAACAAACAACTAATCATATGCAGGATTAAAAGATAATCAGGCCGTTGTGCCTCACACCTAACCCCACAGTTACAGACATACGCATTGTCAAAGCAAACATCTAGTTTAGTTTAGTTTAGTTTAAAATTTATTTTGCAGGTTTTGGTTCGTTTGTGGAGAAGACGGTCATGCCTTACATCAGCACCACTCCATCCAAGCTGCTAAACCCATGCACAGGGGACCAGAACTGCACCAGCCCCTTCAGCTACAAGAATGTCTTGAGTCTGACCAGTGACGGCAATATGTTCAACTCTCTGGTGGGCAAGCAGCAAATCTCAGGAAACCTGGACTCTCCAGAGGGGGGCTTTGACGCCATCATGCAAGTGGCTGTTTGCGGGGTAAGCATCAAGAAAAGGAAAGCGATCCTGTGGGAAATTTTCACTCTCAAGTAATTTTCCAGTCATTATGGGGCTTGCTTGGAGGGATATAGTGCCAGTAAAAGTGTTTAGATGTAGTGTCAAAAAGGTATTTTATGAGTGCTTGGTGTTTACAAGGAGATTTGTGGATGTAGTCAAAAGTTCATGTGTCACATATTAAGCTGTTCTGGTAATTACTTAATATATTTTCTTTTTTATTTATCAGAAGGAAATTGGCTGGAGGAATGTTACGCGTCTGCTGGTGTTCTCCACTGATGCCGGTTTCCACTTTGCTGGAGATGGCAAACTGGGAGGCATTGTACTGCCTAATGATGGAAAATGTCACTTGGAGGACAATGTGTACACAATGAGCCACTATTATGTAAGTAGTTCCTTTGTGCTTTGGTTGTTTTGTACAGGTTAGCTGTGTTGATTTTGTAAATATGGCTTTTTCTCTTCCTTGGTCTTTTTAAGGATTATCCCTCAATTGCTCACCTGGTCCAGAAGCTAAGCGACAACAACATTCAGACTATCTTTGCAGTCACAGAGGAGTTTCAGCCTGTGTACCAAGTTAGTTCTTCTTCTTCTTATCCCTGTGATACTCATTCACGTCTTTCTTCATTGTCATTTTTTAAGCATGCATGTGTTTGTCCAGTGCAACAAAAACATCTGCAAAAAGCTTAGCCATCTGCTAAGTTAAGACTACCATCCCCTTGAAGTTCTCATTATTTCTTGCTAACAAGCTGTTGCTTTTTAGGCTCACCTTTCGAAGTGTGAACACCCATCAAAGCAATAGTTGAAATTTGTGTGATCAGAATCTGCAATAAAATGGTTAAAATATTATTTTGTGGGCTGTAGTGTAAGTTGAAACAACTTGTGTCTCTTTCTGAGGCCACGAGATTAATAGAGTTCTGAAGTTTTGCTCTGAACATGCCTCTTCCTCCACAGGAACTGAAAAATCTGATACCAAAGTCTGCAGTGGGTACACTGTCTGCCAACTCCAGCAATGTAATCAACCTCATCATAGACGCTTACAATGTAAGTACATTGTTGAGATTTTTTGCTGTTAGCATAATGTCATAAAACTTTGATCAAGTTATCATTTCCTCATATGAACTCTGTTAAAATCTTGTAGCGATTACTGAGCTGGAACATTCCTTTTTTGTACTTGTATTCTCATTTAACCTACAGCCATGCCTTTGTGTAATGTACTCTGTCAAAACAAAGCTACCAGATGAAATTCCAAAGCAGGAAAAAAACCTTCATGTTGTTATGTTTTTGGTTTTTGGCAGTCTCTCTCATCTGAAGTTATTCTAGACAACAGCAAGCTCCCAGAGGGAGTGGAGATAGAATACAAATCACAGTGTAAGAACGGAGTGGTTAACGACAAGGACGATGGACGAAAGTGCTCCAATATCTCAATTGGAGATGAGGTGGGAAATACAGAATGACTTCTTGTTGTTGCAGTTCACAGTTCATATTTTCCATTTCAGTTTTCACACCATTCTTCTCTCATTTAGGCTTTCTTTCTTATTCCATTACTCAGGTCAACTTTAACATCACTGTGACATCTAAGGGCTGTCCAAATGAAGGCAAGAGTGAGACCATCAAGATAAAGCCCCTGGGATTCACAGAGGAGGTGGAGATTATCCTCAACTTCATCTGTGACTGTCAATGCCAGAATAACGATGTTGTTAAAAAAAGCGAAAAGTGCTCCTTAAATGGGACCTTTGAGTGTGGAGCGTGCAGGTAAGCCTTTAATTCAAAAGATATTTTGCTGAAAAATGCCATCGTTCACTTCTCGCCTTCGCATGTACTTGGACTTCTTTTAAAATGCATCACAACCTCCCCTTTATTGTCTCAGGTGTTTTGAAGGCCGTGTGGGTAGAAATTGTGAATGCAGCAGCAACGACATGGCTACAGACGACATGGATCAGACCTGCCGTAAAGACAACAGCACGGACATCTGCAGCAACAACGGTGAATGCGTGTGCGGCACATGCGAGTGCAAGAAGAGACCCAACCCAGAGGAAAGGTACAGCGGCCAGTTCTGCGAGTGTGACAACTTCAACTGTGATCGCTCTGAAAACAAACTGTGTGGAGGTGAGTGTGTCAATGTTACAGATTATATCTGTGGCTTCATTTAAGTGTTTAGGCCATTTACAGTATTTAATCACAATTTTCCTTTTTTAACTTTTTTCCTTAGGGAATGGACGATGTGTGTGCAGGGAGTGTATCTGCGACCCCATGTGGAGCGGTAGAGCCTGTGACTGTTCTCTGGACAACAGCACATGTTTGGCCACCAACAAGCAGATCTGTAACGGCAGAGGAAGATGTGAGTGTGGCGTTTGCAAGTGCACAGACCCCAAGTTCCAGGGTCCCACATGTGAAACCTGCCCTACCTGTCCAGGAGTCTGCGCTGAACACAAGTAAGTCTGATGTGTAGAAATAGTTCTGGTTTTGCATATATTTCATAGATGACAAGTTGTGTAAAATGTAAATAAAACCAGCATGCAATGATTTACAAACCCATATTTTATTTACTATAGAAAAGAAAAATATGTCTGATGTTTAAAAGAATATACTTATAAATCACAAGGCATCACAAGGTAATTAAAGGCTCAATTGGGAGTGCTGACAAGATACTGTAGTGATTGGTGCAGATATCTACAGCTTTACTACGGCTGTGAGTGCATGCTCACTGAAATTATTGCAAACCTCTACTGTGTGCATGCATTAAAATAATAGGTGATTGGCATGTGTGTTCCTGTTCAGCTGCTGAACACTTCTCTTTAAGTGTTTGCTCTCATAATGTCTCTGTACTATGCAAGTACATGTACGTAAATCAGCTTTGAGTAAAATCTGACTGCATATCCACTGCAAATAAGAACTTAGTAATAGCTGATCTGTCATATATTCATTGCTAATAATAACGTGTCAACATATAACAAAAAAAATAACAAAAAAAAAAGAAAATTATCAAAAATCTAAATAAAATAAAGAAATAAGGCTACGTTAACTGACTCCATGACAACAAGGAGGTAGATGGGCTGCTGCAGTTGTTTCTTTTTTGTTGTCACGTGGCAAATCTAACTGAGTGTTTACTAACAACACTCCTTGTCCTTTCCAGACTGTGTGTCCAGTGCCGGGCGTTTGGCACCGGTGAGAAGATGAAAACATGCAAAGAGGAGTGCAGCTACTTTAACCTGATTACAGTGAAGGACAGGAACAAGCTGCCGCAGCCCAATGACTACCCTTACCCCGTGATGCACTGCAAGGAGAGGGATGCCAATGACTGCTGGTTCTACTATACCTACGCTGTCAACGACACGGAAAGGGAAGTCCATGTGGTCGACAAGCTGGGTAAGGAGAGGGCTGGGCTCACTGGGAACAGGGTGTGGAAGGTTTCTGTTACAGAAAAAGCTAATTACAGGGGCCATGGTGGTTGGCTTACAAAAATAGAGCTTTTGTTTACTCACATATAGCTGTGTGATGGTATGTTACTCCCATGGTGTTATTGCTGCACTGCGATTTCAAGCTGCCTGCTGAACCCTGCTCTTTTTCAGACTGCCCCTCCGGTCCTGACATCATCCCCATTGTGGCCGGCGTGGTCGCAGGCATTGTCCTCATTGGCTTAGCCCTGCTGCTGATCTGGAAGCTGCTGATGATCATCCACGACAGAAGAGAGTTCGCCAAGTTTGAAAAGGAGAAGATGAACGCCAAATGGGACACGGTGAGTGCCTGGAACAGGAAGTGGCTCTGTGAAAGACGAGCAGGATAAATGTTTTTGATTGTTTTAGTTTTGGTTTTTTTGGATGAGGTTAGTAAGTTAAATGTGGAAAACAGGTGTCGGTTGGCTGCTCAGCAACAGCAGCCGCTGTCAGAGAATTAAGTTGCGAAGATCATTGTTGTTTTTTAGCAACGGACGAGATTTGCAGACTTTTCGAAATCATTATGAAGTATCTTGTTCTCACTCTCCACCGTCCCACAGCTGCACACACAGACTGTATTTGTTGCTTTTGAGCGGAGCTCAAAATAAAGAGGGAAAAATGTTGAAGACTGTGTGGACTTTTTTGGGAATGCTATGCACTCTGAGCATAGCTGGACTTTTTCTGGGGAGTAGCCACAACTCCTCCCCTCCCTGCTTCTTCCACATCATCTGCCAATATCTATATAACAAAAATCTGGATTTCAGCATAATTCCATGTGCAGTAATATTCCCCCATCTAGTGGCAGGAGTTTGTCAAACCTGCAGTGAATAATGGGGTTGATGGTGCAGATGTCTCTAATCAGCAGCAGTAAAGCTGCTCTGCATTTCGGGGTCTTTCTTATTCCCACAGGCAGCGTGGCCTAAAGCTCCACATCCCTGTAATATTGAAAAATAAGAGTGCATGTAATCCTGCTCCCTGACAAGATAAAAGGAAGACGTCTGTGTCAAATATCATACCCAGATGCTTTGTTTGATTTGTTTTTATCTTCATCCTATAATTTTTAGGTATCTATCATCAGTTATGATCTATTT
>NW_005187502.1:1152461-1164684 GCF_000239375.1 Pundamilia nyererei
CAGTTGTATTTAAGCTGCAACAACACTTACATTCAGTACAGGTCTTTAGGTGCAATTGACAACGAAAATAAACATCACGGGTGCCCTTCATGTTTTTCTGTAAATGTTTTAATCTGATGGCAAGTTCTTTTTATCCTTTCATTTGAGAGGTGGGAAACTGCCAGACAGGGAGGGGAGGATTAAATGCTTGAGCACCTTCAGCACCTTCCGGTTAACCAAAAGCAAAAAGACAAGAAAGACTGCAAGTGAACAAGTGAATCATAGATGAGCTATGTTAGGAAAAATGCTTCGGTGGCTCATTGCTTAATAAGAGCTTCCAACTAAATTCCTTCTATTTCACATGCTGTCTTTTCTTCTGTCACCGCACCTGATTCCTGCTTTTTCATTTTATCTCAACTTTTGTATTTTTTTCTCTCCTGTACTGTCACTCTTTGTTTCCTCATTCATCTCTGCCCTGTGCTCATCTGCACCCATAGCAAGAGAACCCCATATACAAGAGTCCCATCAATCAGTTCCAGAACCCAAACTATGGACGTAAAGCTGCTGTTCTTTAAGTTTGTATTTCTTTTACTTTCCACTTGGTTTTCCCTGCACGGGCTGTTTATGTGTGTGCTGTGATCTCTCTCTCTCTCACCTGTCTTTTTAAAGACCTACAGACTCTGCAGCTACATTAAGTGTAGATTAATGAAGACTGCATGAACAGGCTGTGACAACCAAAGTTGCTTGGTGATTTTTACCTTCTGGTGTTTAGTATGTGGTCACAAAAGCATGTCTGTTTGCAAAGTGTGATACAACAAAAACTGAAACTAAATTCTGTGAATATCCCAAGTTGTTGTATATTTAATCATAACCGGTGTTTTTGGAAGAATAACACACACACACACAAACATGCATGGTTTGATTGAGTTTTAGAATTTGACCAAATTTCAACTTTTCTTTTCCAGGGTGAAAATCCAATCTACAAAAGCGCCGTGACGACTGTGGTCAATCCCAAATATGAAGGCAAATGTTAGCTCCACAGTTCAGCTCTGCTATCAAGTATCCGACAGCCGCAGCCTTTACCGTAGCTTTGAGTTCTGACAGGAGCGTGCGGAGGAATTTATGTGCATTTTTTTTCCTATTTGCTTTATCATTACAGTGTATACATTTGCCCACTGATTCAGTATTTTTACTAACACTTGATGATATGATTTTTATGCATTTGTTGTATTTTAGATGTACAGTATGTGTATATACTTTTAAGTTGCGTATTAGTTCTCCTGCCGCTGGACTGGTACGGGCAGAGGACTTGGCTTTTTTTTTAGCAACACAGCGTAGACGCCATGGATAATATAACACGTGCACAACACTCCTTCAGCTTCTGTCTGTCTCTACTCGTCTGACTCTGTCTGCACTGACCTCCTGTGAGTTTCTGTATGTTTGCTGACAGGGCCTGAGTTTAATATGTAAATTCTTGGCCATATCAGGACAGTATGCCGGTGTGTATATATCGAAAACAACTGCAATAGGAAGTACTGAGTAATGTTGAGCATTCGACTTAGATTAGGCTATTGCACAGTCTATTATACAGTATATATTATATTGAGTGCGGCGTAAGAACATCTAGTGATTCAAATATCATTAAAGGGAATGCATACCACTTGTTCAGATTTTGAAAATGTGGTGGTAATGAACAATCAATGGAGTTTTATTACTATAAAATAAATTACTGCTTAACTAATGAGATATGATTGTATATGGTAAATGAAGTAACTTTGACACTCATTCTCAGGTCCTTTGCTGTCTTCTTTTCAAGTACACCAAACGCATGTCCTGTCAGTGAACTGGTGAAGTTGCCCGTTTGATCCGATCGTGCTGGTTTGTTTTTGAGACTGTGAGGCTGAAACTGTCTTTGAAACGTCACATGAAGAACCTCTGAAATGTTTCCCAAACCCAAATGCCTCTGATACCACACTCAAGCCTTTTACAGTATTATTTTCAAAGTGCCTTTTATCTCAGTATCATGTTCTCCCACAGTGCTGTTTATGACTTATTTATTAAATAATGGACAAAAAAAAGTGTATTTTCTTTCTTTCAGGTGTTTCATTTGTGGACGGGCTGTAAATACTGTTAGGTTCATAAAGTTTGTGGACGATAATTCAGTTTTTTTTAAGTTTGCATGTGTAAGCAATCACAGCAGAGTGTAAATGAAACAGTCAAGTCAATATGTGATGGAAGCGCAGACTTTCAGCTTTTCAGCTTGCATGAACTGTTTAGGAATTATGGACATTTTTATGCACAATCACAAAATTTCAGAGTCAAAAGTAATTGGGGAGTTGATTGAGAAGTACAAGAGTTATTGTGTTTTCTAATTAGTTTTTATTTTATTTTATTTCTTTTTTTTTTTAAATTTCAATTCAGTTTAGTTTCACAAAGGTTTGATATTTCTTCTATATTTTTATTTGAGTTTAGTTTTCCAAGTTCACAGTATCGTTTCAGTTAGTTTGAATTATTTTCCAAAATTCGAATTATCCCATCAGCTGCAAGCATCTTGGGATAGGCACCAGTTTAGCTCGGGTGTGAGCATTTGACCATATGCAATATAGCCGGAGAGCAATAGGCCTGGGTTCCGGTTTGACCCGTGGCTCTTTGCTTCATGTCTTCCATTTCTCTCTCCCCACTTTCCTCTCTGTCTTCACTGTCCATATTCAATAAACCCCCCCAAAAAATATCTTGTATTCTTAACCTCCTAAGACCTGAACACTTTCATTGCAAGCATTTTTAATTTATCTTTGAGCCGTGAGCTGAAGAACAGCATGTCAGGGGAGGAGACTTTGATACATGTTGACTTCTCAGAAAACTACAGCTGTAAATACAGTTCTCAAGTTCAGGCAGTCCACTTTGGGGCTTCACATCAGCAGGCCATCCTTCATACTTGTGTGTTGTATGTTGGTGGACTCTCAGTGCCTGTGTGCTTTAGCACCATCTCCCCCAGTAGACATAAAGGCCCTCCAGCAATATGGCAGCACCTAAATCCTGTGCTAGATTACCTTCAAGGCCAACATCCACAAGTGTCTGCGCTGCACCTTTTAAGCGACGGAGCCTGTACGCAATACAAACAACCAAGAAACTTCTACCTTTTCACTACAGAACTGGACAGAAGAGGATTCAAGGCTGGCTCTTGGAATTTTTTCGAGGCTCGTCATGGAAAAGGAGCACCAGATGGTGTCGGGGGAGCCTTAAAAAGAGCAGCTGACATGATGGTAGCAAAGGGGCATGACATCCCAGATGCAGAAGAGTTATTCAGGGCCTTTTCTGAAACAAACACAAGTGTGAAACTGTTCTTTGTGAAAAGTGAAGATGTTGAGGAAGCTATGAAGAAAATGCCAAAGCAGATACCAGCTGTTCCTGGAACCATGAGAATTCACCAGGTCATTACTGGAGCTCCAGGAGAACTGATGGTTTGTGATGTAAGCTGCATGTGCAGTTTAACTGCAAGTGCTGCGACACCAAGTGTTTCACTTTTGGCCAGAAGATAGAAACAGCTGTATCACAGGCAGGCAGTGGGGGGAATCCAGAAAAAGAAATCCAGTGGGAAAGTCCAGAGCTGATTGGTAAATGGTGTATCCTCAGATATGATGATGATTTGTAAGTATGTATGTAAATAGCAAAGTTGCTATTTGGGCTGATTAGGAACTGATGAATTTAAAAACAAAGAATTGCGTGATTTATTTTTTTTTTTATTACCTTATTTTTGTTTCTGAGAAAAATGAGATCCACATATGAGGATTCACTTTAAATTTCGATAGAACAGTGGCAGTATAACGCCCTCATAAGTGGATATCAGATCCTTGTAGAGGAAAATTTAGCATTTTGGTCTATACAACCCAAAATGTGATTTCCACATATGTGGACGCCAGGTCCTAGGAGGTTAAAAAAGGCTGATGGAGTATAGTTGACTGTTTTGACTAAAGACAAAATAAAATTGTATTTGGTATTCTACATAGGTGTAATTACCTTTTGCCATTGTCGAGCTAGTTATGGACCTGACCATAAGAGGACCAAAAATGTAGCCTTTGAAAACAACATATATTGTTTTGTACAGTTACATGTGTAAATACTGACCAAAAACCTTCCCTGTCTTTAGAATAGGATTAGATTTGCAGGGTAAATTCATTTGAAAACATTAATAAGATCATGTTCAGTGATACTGGTGAACATGAGTGGAAAATTCATAGGAGCCTATATTTTTCATATATAAACCAATACTTTTTTGGTACACAGAGGGCAAGAAGTAAAATTCGGTGACATGCATAAATACCTCATGTAAACAAATGAGCCATTTTCAAAATGTCAAAATTGCCAGTCACAATCAATTCACTGTGACTGTCACTGACATAAGAATTTCAAATGGTTGACTTTGAAATTACATTAGTAACAAATGTATCGGAGCGTGAAAAATCCCCGTTTAAAGAGTCCAGTAGCAAATATACAGTACTATTAAAATGACACGAACACATGACGTCGACATGTTGCAACACTGCGTCCTTCGTCTTACATAATCTTCTCCCAAGATATCCTGTAAGATCTCCAGCGGAAGTAGTGACAAGTCATACCGGAAATGGTTGGAGTGAGACGTCTCACCAAAGGGCTGTCATATTATTATCTGTGCTGTGAGCTGTAAACAGGAACGCAAGTTAGTCAGCTTCACTTTAACAAGTCTCTTTTAGAGATTTACTGAGAGTAACACAGCATACAGTGAAGGAAGAATGGAAGACGACGTGCTTACCACGCTGAAGATACTGATAATAGGAGAAAGCGGCGTTGGGAAGTCCAGGTAAGACCAAGTGATCAACAAAGTGATGTCGTGGCTCCCTGCTAACGTTAGCCAGCGCTAGCAGGGATGTAGCAGGTAACCAAATGTGTGGATAAAGAGAATTTAGTTTTTAAAACGATGTAGACGGTTCAGTGCTGGTTTGTCCTGTTCTTTATTCTAACAGAGGTCAGACTGTCTTGGTACAACATGTACAAGAAATGCTTACAGTGTGCACACTGTTTAGCTAACGCATTAGTCAGATGCCAGAAGCTCTGTACGTGACATCAGCTATGTGCACGTCTGACATAATTGCTAGAAACAGGCTGTTTTTGTTCACACTAATTTGATGGCTAAACGAGAAGCTGACACTCTTTTAAGTCCATTTACTTGTACTGCTAGCATCTCCGTCATTAAGAACCCAGCAGAAGGATCGATCCGAACCGGTCACGCTCAAGTAAGCGTACCCCTTCTCCAGATGGGACTTCAAAACATGTAAACGATACACTTGCTCTTGTCGTCATGTGGTAATCAGAGTCCTTATTAACAACCACAAATCAACCTGATAATATTCCACGCAGGGTAAAATGCTTTTTACCCACATCAGCATGGAAGTTTATAGCGTGTGTCCCTGCCAAAAGAGATCATGATCCAGGTTTGCAGGTCTCCATAACAGTGGTCCCGGCTGCTGGAGGAATTCTGATAGCCTTCCTGAGCCATCAACCATCACATTGTAGACTATGGTGTTGACTACAAGCGTGCCTTCCATAGCCATAGAACATTCCGAGAAAATTATGCCATTGTAAGCCTTTAAACAAGTTCTTGACCAAAAGTACACCCATCTATTGAAAATAGACCAAAGAGAGGCAATAATAAGACTTGGAACTTCAGCATCAACAAGGACAGAGTGTTAAAGTTAAAATCAGCTAGGTTTTAAACCAGAAAGCAGAGATGATAATTAATAAAAAGTTTGCAGTAATTTATGTTCTTTGCAGCTGATATTTTAACGCCCAGGACTGTGTCCGCTATTAGCTGAAATGTTTCCAATTTCCTGGGTCAGTTCATTCATGTGCAACATGTGTCTACTTATACTAAAGAGTTCCCTTTTTTTTTTTTTTTTTTTTTTGAACAGGGCTTGTACTGCTAGTTGGCATCTTTTAATGGCTAGTCTGTATAAGCTCTGCCCAGAGGAAGGACTGGCTTTATGCCGACACCATAACACAGATCTGTGTTTGCTTATATTTCCAGAAAACAGAAGAATATCTAGACGGCTGTACTGCATGCTGTCTGCCGTGGCATCGTCCAGGCCGTGATGCATTGTTTCCAGAAAGCAATTTAGTATTATTATTAAATAGGATTTCGCTTAATACAATAAACAAAATCAGACCATGATTAGTTTCAAATGTCCTAATTTGAATCATCCATAGCCAGCTTTGGTAATATCAAATAGGTACACTTATTTTTGAATAGTTTACAGATATTTATTTTGTTTCCCTGCAATCTGAAGGCCCTTAAATCATGACAGATTTGAATGCTTGGCAGGGAATGTATGTGTTTCATGTTTCCTGACCTGTACAGAATACATTTCTAACTTGGCTGTTTCCCTGCATGAGTTCATCAGCCATATGGCCCTCAAACAATAAACACTTACTGCTTCAGCATCTCTTCTGATGGCCCGTGAGGAAAAAGTACGAGAATTATGTCTGGGTCAAGGGAGAGGAGCGAGCATCTTGCCATCGTCAGCGGGGCTGTTAAGGCCTTTGCACTCGATTAGTCATGGTTAAGAAACGAACCCTGTCCTCCTGACTGCAATCTAGTGGTGATGTCATCTGGAGCTTGACATCACCTCTTGCTTGCAAGTGAAGGACAGAGTGATCAATAGAAGGAGATAGAGAAAGAGACTGTCTCCTGCCGCAGGAGTCAGGGCAACTGGAAACCTGACTTCAGCTCAAAAGCATCCTGAAGAGAGGAGAATACAATTACTAAAAAACACACGTGTGAGTCATGATGAGGTCTAATCTACTTATTTCCATCTTCTTGTCAACAGCCTCCTACTAAGATTTACAGAAGACACATTCGACCCGGAACAATCAGCAACAATAGGTGAGTTGAACATGTGAGGTCTGTTAAAGGGTAAAATGGAAAAAATGTGGCTTTGTAGATCAGAATGTGCTGGCAAGTACAGGATCATCATCAGCAACAGCAGCAGAGATTAAATAAGACACAGACGTAGAGTAGTAAACAGTCACAAAGACAAGGATCTTGAATTTGAGTAATAATAAGCAATACATCGATTCATCTGAGGCACAAACAGCATGAGCTCATTTAAACCTGTTGTCTCATGGGTTAGTAATGATGTCCACATTACATATGAGTATGCTAACACTTTAGCATTCAACCAGTGTCAGGAGTAGAGACTAAAATAGGGGTGCTTTTGGTCTATGCTGCATAGAACAACACATGCATTTGTCCTCCACAAGATGAACATGAAAGAAAAGGAGGAATTAAAAAAATTGCTTTTATCTATCAAAATACTATCAAATATGACTATGAGTTTATATCAGCACTGAATCTTTAGTGGTTAATGTTCACATGCAACACTTGTTGTGATCTCAGTCAGCAGCAGCACAGCTCCTGCAGGCAGCTGTGTAACCACGGTGGAGCCAGGAAGGAAAAGGAGGAGTAGATTTTCAAAAAGTTTGATGAAGCAGCAGGTTGCTGCCAGCATAGAGCCCGACCAGTATAGGACTTTAAGATCAATATGAATATTGTTGTGACTTGAGACATTTCTTGAATTTCTTCAGGCATACAAAAGAGTTTTGTTTTGTTTGTCTGTTAATTATTTATGTGTCCTTATTCGAACAGTATGATAGTGCAGGTTAAAAAAGAACTTGTTTTAATGTCACAGCAGGTTGTGGATTATTCATTTATGCTGTGCTTAAAGTGTTGTCTATACCTAATACCTCTGTCGTCAGTCAGTTAGTGTGAGGGTCTGTGCAGACGTTCACATGTCTGCCAGTTGTTTGTTTTTGTTTGTTTATTTTGACCACGTGGACTTGTCCTCAGAGAATTTACATTACAGCGCATCAACTACACATGCAACCAGGGAGCAGACGTCAAGAAGTGTAACAGGAATGACTACTCAGCCAGTCGTACTCCAGCTGTCCGTGTCTGTAATTCAGGCTGGTAGTTGTTTGTAGTTTCTAAAGACTTGTTGTTTGAGACTTGGAGTTTGCATGTTCTCCTTGTGTCTGTGTGGGTTCTCTTCAGGTACTCTGGCTTCCTCCCAAATTCCACAGACATGCAGTTGGTGGGATTAGGTTAGTTGGTAACTAAATTGCCCATAGGTGTGAAGGTGAGCGGGAACGGTCTCTCTGTGTTAGACCTGTAATAGACTGGCAATATAGAATAGAATTAGAATAGAATTCAACTTTATTGTCATTGCACATGCACAGGTACAGGGCAACGAAATGCAGTTTGCATCCATCCAGAAGTGCTTTAGTGATATAGATATATTACAATATATATTAGCAATAATATAGATATGTAAGTATATTACAGAAATGGGTCTATTATGGTATGTTATAACGTACACGGTATGAAGGTATGTTATGAATATTCTATAACTATAAGTATGTACAGGCTGTAGTGAGTACAGGCTATGAACAGGATATAAATATGAAAAACTAAACAGAAATCGGAGATATACAGCTATACAGAAATGTGAACTATGCAAGTTATAAACAGTTGTAGGATTAAAAATTATCGTATGTACAGAATGATTATTTACATAGAATAATATAGGGCGAGAGACAGGATACACCCTGGACAGATTGCCAGGGTGTATCCTGTCTCTCGCCCTATGACAGCTTGGATAGGCTTCAACCCTCTCGCAACCCTAAAATTGGATAAACGGAAGAGAAGTGATGGATGTCAGTCGGGCTCTAGAACAACGTTTTCTACATTAAAATAAATGAATTTGTCATAAACAGTTGCAATATGGCCATTTAAGCTGATTAAACACACAAAAGCAGCGTAATACCAGATAGAACTGTCTGATATTTGATGTTTGTGCACTCAGACTCTTAGACCAGCGAAACATGAGAGGGCAGAAGAGACAGTTATGCTGTATATCTGTAGTAATGATTTTTAATTAGAAACGTTGAAATGGATGATTTGGAAACTCTACAGAATGACTTGCTGCACTATTTTCTAGTACATACTGAATCATTCAACTGGTGCCTGGTTTTAGGCTTTACATGAGGATATTTTCTCCATAAATGGATACAGTTGGTGTCCAAAAGACCAAATATGCTGAGGGAGGACCACCAGACCAGATGCCCGCTGTCCCAATGCGAAAGCCAGTCGTGGTCATACATGACGTGAACTTCTGCCGTTGTGTGTACAGCATTAAACTCTAGCTCACCACAACACATAAGTTGAAGTACACCCTCAGTTGACACATGCATTTGATCTTTTCATAGATCGTGGTATTCAATTTTGATTAGGAATATCAGAAAGGTCTTAAATTAGCTGTAGTAACAATGAGGTTACAGGTTTTTTTTTCAATCCTGTTGCTCAGCACTATTTGCAAACACCACCACTTATCAGGACCTCAGTAATGTAAGGATGTTAGTGATGCCTGCCAGAATATTTGTGCTGTGACACACCCACGCAAAGTTGGAGTTTTTAACAACTTTAAACAACTGCAGTAGACTAAGTGACAACCATGCTCAGCTAAATATACTGTCCTTCACTCTGTTTCCCAGCCTGTAGTGTGCAGGCCTGGCTGAGGCTGCTGACAGATACTGTACATGGTCTGGAGCAACGCAGCCACAAGTTGACGGACTTTTTATGTTATCTGTTCCAGGCTCAGTCAGCATACTGGCTGCATGTGTTTGCTAAACCCCCAGTACCTACTGCAGATAACTGTAAAAGAGACGTTAAAGTTTAGCTTTTTTCTTCTTTTTCCTTTTTAAGTCAAGCTAGGGTCGCTAGGCAGAAATGTGGACGTTTAGGAGATTCTGCAGCACTTGGTGAGCTAAAACTAAAGTCACCACAATCCCACACACTGAGACAGCCACAAAGCTTTCAGATTTATTTTAAAGTTAATGCTGTGTGGAGAAAAAAAACAATCTGTGGCAGACCAAACTATCCATCTTATCTGGTAAAGGTTTTTAGAAGTAGTGGCAACCCCAAACTGTGTATCTGCAAATAATATCAGCCTTTTTTTGTTAATTGAATAAATCAGTTGACGGATCGAGGACACACCGACTATACTTTCATAAGCTATTAAAGCTGCAGCTACCTTAATTATTTTATTTTGACAAAAGCATCCCTGAGCTCCAGATTTAAAATATTTTGGAGAGAATTTGGATGAAGAATTCTACTTTCTTTTCTTTTTTTTCTTTTAAGTTTTTCAAACCAAACTAATGTGGTTTTGTGAATCGCTTGTAGCTCACAATGCTGTCTTTGTTAAAACGGCCGAAAAGCACAGATCCCAAGAGGGGTTGGAACGGAGAAAATACTTTGTTTTGTCAAGGTCAAGGCACGGGCCGCTACTGTTTTACTTGGCCAGCTGGGATTCTCTGCCAAACAGATGTCTTTATTGGAGTCAGTTCTGTGCTTTGACTTGAGATTCAGTTTTTTTTAATCTGGTATCATTCAGTCTCAGTTAAAGTATTTTCTTCATCTCACCACCCCGAGGCTGGATTTCTCCCATTGCCAAAGGCTGTCTCGACACATCATCACACTAGCACACAGAGTGTTAAATGATCTTTTGCAACGATGATCAGCAGGCACATTAGCAGCTTTGCATTTATGATACTCTTACTGGTGGCTTAAAGCACCTTGTTTCTTCTCGGTGCCATCGTTGCCAAAGGTTACAGACAAAAGAGAATACAGGCTAACAATGATGTGTCATTCCCCACCACCACTCTCTCTGTGTCGAACTAGTGGGTTGTGCTGCTCTGCCTTTGGTGTATTTATATCGTACAGAGAAGGGCCTGTAGAGAGCAGCCCAGCCTTGACCTGTAGCACTAGTAGCATCTTGTTGTGTTGTGATATTGCAAACAGATGCATTACTGTGCGTTCCCTGGGCAAGGCCCGTCTGTATATGTAGGGAATTAGAGCAGAAGAGACTGGTCCAGGTTCAGGGAAATGTTTAGTGTAAACCCGTCTCCACATGCGCCTGGCAGCAGTATCTGAGCAACCCTGCTGGACGAGAGGAAGAGCTAGTTGTTGTGATGGGCTTTGTGAACAGACTGTGTATTTGTGTGTGAGTGCGGTGCCATATATCAGCCTGTCTTCATGTCCCCTTTCTCCTGCTCGATCTCTCTTCTGTTTTGGCTCCCAGCTGAACTCCCCTCCTCAGTCCCAGATGTAAAAACAAGCCCATCACAAGTGTACATTGCCCTGGTAAATCTGTCAGTGGATGCTAAAACACGGCCGATATGTCATCCAGACGCCGCACGCTCCGCTCGCCGAGACACTGCAAAGAGGCAATAGAGGAGATTTACTTGTTGGGGGGGGGCAACATTGTTATTTTCACGTCTGCTCCTCTGGGACCTGGCAGGGATTTTTAAGACTGAGTCATTGCTCACTGAGCCGTTTTACAGGTGCCGGCCTTTCATTTTTTTTCGTCGGTTTTCGTTCAGGACGTTAAACCGCACTGTCCTTTCGTCGTGTATGTGAATGCACGGTCACACTGTAATTTAAGTGCAGGACACGGGACGGGCGTAATGCCAGTCTGAATAACCAGAGGTTAACACAAGTTCATAGACATTGTGTTTTGACAATTCATCTTCAATAATTATGGTCTGTCACCATGATATGATATTGTTGGCAGTAATTGAACAAACCTGTAGGAGTCATCATATTGGGCCTGAAGCAGGATGAGGTAATCATGTGGGTTTCGGTGATTAACTGCCCCTTTCTTTTTTTTCTGTTTTCTTTTTCTTTCATTGTCTAGGCGTTGACTTCAAAGTGAAGACAATTTCTGTGGATGGCAACAAGGCAAAGCTGGCAATATGGGTATGTTACAGACTCTATCATTATTCCAGTGCTTTAGTATCACTCGGTTAAACAAACATGCAGCTCTTGTTTGTCAGAGCAGAAAAATTAACTATGAAACAGCTCCAGCTCAGGTCTAGACCGGCTCTTCTCTCAAGTAACCAGAAGATGGCGCTTATGTAACACTATTTCCACCCTTTGATACCAAGGAGTGTGTCTGTGTTGTTCGTGTTTGTCTGCCCTGGTTTGTAGCCACTGGTTTTTTCCTTGCAAGTGTGAGCAGTAGTGTGCGTTTTGCAGGACACCGCGGGACAGGAGCGCTTCCGAACCCTGACGCCCAGTTACTACCGCGGTGCCCAGGGAGTCATCCTGGGTAAGCAAAGCTATTAGCACCGTCATTGCTCAAACACCTGTACGTGC
>NW_005187502.1:1164704-1196275 GCF_000239375.1 Pundamilia nyererei
GTGTGTGTGTGTGTGTGTGTGTGTGTGTGTGTGTGTGTGTGTGTGTGTGCAAGCGCACATGTGTGCGGCCTTTGACTTTACAGTCATGCCCCTGTTGTAAAGTGAGTGATGGCTTTTCATCCTGTGACTCACACACATACGCCTGCCTCTTTCTGGAAGTTAGTTTATACTGTTAAATCAGAGTCTTCATAAGGTCATGCATGTGCAGCATGTATACACACACACACACACTACGAAAAGTTAAACCTCTAAAGCAGACTTCCTCTGCAGTTCATGGTTTTTGACCACACTAATGATGTAAAGTAACAGAAGGCGCCTCGGTGTATCAGTGGGATTTTGACCCCCCCCCCCCCCCCGTTTTTCTTTTGTTTTTGTATTTTCAAATAAACCAGCCATGTGTTTAAGTTGATGTTCCTTTATTTTATTGCGGTATTTATTTTAACTTTTTTGTTAGATGATAATGAGGATTATTATTAGTATTAATATTATTATTACCGAAGTGGAAATTACAGTGTTATTGTCAGTAAAGTTTCATTTGCTCTGTGATTTTCAATGATAAACCAGTCAAAAAGGCTCAGCAGTCAAGGACTTCTTACACCTGTCAGATTAATTTTAGTGTGTCAGATGTTCCTATTGCCTTACACACCATAACTACTTTTGCATAATTATTGCAGTTCTCTCAATCGTGCATCCAGAAAATCCACTCACTCATTCTGCACTTAAAATATTTTTTTCTCATCCTGTGAATGAATATTTTCCTGCATTCTGAGCATGCCCTGTTCATTCTGTGTGTCACAGTGTACGACGTCACGAGACGGGAAACCTTTACAAAGCTCGACAACTGGCTGAGTGAGCTGGAGACATACTGTACAAGGAATGACCTTGTTAAAATGCTTGTAGGGAACAAAATTGATAAGGTCAGTGTGTTTGTCTATAAAATTGTGATGCTAAGGGTGCGCGTGACATTTTTAATATTTAGCTTCAGTGCAGTCTTCCCTTGGTTTATGCTCTTTAGATATATATGTGATACACACAGAACAGGGAGATGGATTGCCCCAAAAATAAGTGTGTTTTACAAAGTGAGCCCTCGACCAGCTGATGGATTGCTAAACTAAACGATAGTAGCACTTTCATATTTTCTGGCAGCTGGTCCTTTGCCAGGATACCAGAATCAGTAAGTGGAGTTAAAAACGTGTACTGTTATGAATTCATTGCGTTCTGATCTTTGTCTGTGAAAACCACTTTCTCTCTCTGGCCCGTGACGACCACAGTAGCTGACAGCCCAACCCGACAGACCTCAAATAATCCATTACCTTTCCTTTGTTTTAGGAAAACCACGAGTTAGACAGGGCCGAAGGGCTGAAGTTTGCAAGAAAACATTCCATGCTTTTTATAGGTAAGTCAGGAGGATTCCCCGCTGTACAAAGAGCTGCCGGGCACATGAGTTACACCAGACTGTTTCACAGGGGAGGCAGAGTTTGAAATAACTATCATACTCACCGAGGAATGCTTGCATACTTCTATTTATAAAGCAGGCTTCATATATCATCTTTAGTGCACTCTCTTTTTTCCCCCTCTGCTGTTATTTTTCAGGTTTGTCAGTAAAAGGGGGAACTTAAAAGTTAACACCTAGTTTTTATCTTGAGCACTTAAAGTGTTATTTGGTAATATGTAAAGATTTCTTGATATGTTTTCCAAGCAATTCTCAAAGATATTTCTCGTGATTTGTCATAGTAGGATTTATTTCTTTATGCTATGGTTATTACAATTGAAATGTTCCTGGATGTTATCATGCTACGCAGCAGGTGCTGACTAGAGCCAATAATAACCTGCTATGGTCCAGTATTAGCATCGTGGAGCTGACAGTTACTGTTGAGATGTTTTCCACCACTCTGCGCTCCTGCTGGGGGGGCCAGCAGATGATGACATCAAGACGCAGACATTAACAGTTGTTGTTTCTGCGTTTTGTCTTCTTTTTCTCCACCTTTTCCAATCTCTGCCTCCTCCCCATTCCCGTCCCTGTCACTTCTCCCCTCCTCTCTCCTTCCCTCTGCACTCTCTGTCCTCCCAGAGGCGAGTGCAAAGACGAGGGACGGCGTTCAGTGTGCGTTTGAGGAGCTGGTGGAGAAGATAATCCAGACTCCTGGCTTATGGCAGAGCGAGAACCACGGCCGAGCAGTCCAGCTCACCGACGAAGACGCAGGAGGTGGAACCTGCGGCGGCTACTGCTCCCTTGTCTAGACTACCTATACACACACATTTAAAGATTTACATGGGACAAATACCCTCGAATACAAGCATATCCACACACACACAAGCATACACACTTTAAAAGAACAGCTTCCCTTCCTGCTGTGTGCTGTCCTGAGCTCCGTCCTCACACATCAAGGCATTAGAGATCCAACTTTCTCCTCTCTTCTTAGGTGAAAGTGTTTATTTCTCTCTCGCAGACAGACACAAACACACACACACACACAGACCTTTTGCACACTTTCTAGTGACAACGCGGCGCTAAAATGCAAATACAGCTCAGCTTTCCTGTTAATGGAATTTGAGTGTTTCTCTCTTTCTGTTTTGTTTTGAGTCGCAGTTTTGTGCAGTCGCAGTGCCACGGTCAACACATTAACCGTTCTCGCTTGATACTCGTGTGATTTAGTTATAGGGATGCAGTAAAGCGAGTCCAGAATCGTGAGCCAAAGCTTGTCAGACATATGGCTAAATCTCTGAAGTATGATAATGAGAGTGGAAACTCTTGTATTTGACCTAGGTTTCTTTTCGTATCAAGCATGCTTTTTGTCCTCGGCGCACCTCGCCTTAGCAAGCACAGCTGCATCAAAGCAGGGCCGACTTTTCTCCAGTGTTAGTGTCACTTTTCTTCTGCCCTGCACTTTGTCCTGTTCCCCGTGCACAGGCTCTAAGATTATAATGCTGCTTATGGAGGAGCTTATCAAGCCGAGCCGTCTTGTATTTTATCTCGGCACTCTCGGTCAAAGGCTTGGATCAAATGACTCTGTTGTGCACATGACTGCCTCATTTCTTTCCAAGTGTTTGGAATGGTGTTTTATGACTTTTATTGACTTGGACTTCAAACTAGTGCTGTGTTTTTTGAAAAGAGCATAAATCGAAGAGACTGGCACCAACATGCTTTCCACTGGGTTCTGAAGAAGAGGGGACCTCTTAAAACTGCACGCCTTTTTAAAAAAAAATTTTTTTAATGTGTGTAACAAGTTGCTTTAATGGAGTGCGACCTACTGGCACTCATTCACTCAGACAGATAATATCAGTAATATCACCACCACTGCTAGTCTTTCATATTTGACTGGACAGAGACAAAGGAAAAGTGTTCAATATTAAAGAGGGCAGTGAGTCATACGGGTGTCTCCACTGAATTTGGAAAAATCAAAGAAAAAGCTGTGCGCTCCACATTGCTAATGGATTTCGCAGTTCTCCCATCTCTGTGTTAGCATCTGAGAAACACTCATAAATGTACTGTACCCCTGACCTCTGACCATGTTTGCAGTATTCAAGCGCTGGCATATGTTCCAGGAAATGTACTTCTGGGGGTTTGATCTCCTAACAGGGATAGTGAAAGTGACATGAATTTGAGCATGTCTCATCACACATTGATTTTTATTATTATTTTTAATTGCATGGGAAATCTGTGTGCCATTTTTTTCCCCCAGTTTGTCTGCTGGTGAATGACGTTTAGGGGTTTACTTATATTTAGCTGAAAATAAATGCTAATTTACCATTTAAATTTAATGGTTACAATAAAAAGGAAGTAGGCTTTTACTTATTAAACTGGTATAGCTGTCTCTTTTGTGTTGAAATATGTCAAAACATTTATAAACGTTGTATTTTAAGACTTTGTCGGGGAACCTTTGTGTAAAGCTGAATGTATCCATATTTCACTACAAATTGCCCTATGTATTAAACTAAATAAAGTTCTTTTTTTAAGTGAATATAAATGGATGTGTTGCTGCTGATGTGTTACTTGACGTGCCCCTGTCATCATTGCCATGTTAGAAATGTGGCTGCTAGGTGATGGGTTTTCACCCGGCACCCGTCACATTCCTGTGTCTTCAGAATAAAGACTTGGTGTTTAAACAGTGTCCGAGGAGCCCTCAGACCCCAGACGTGAGATCTGTCTAAATCATCCTTTTGGCGAACTCCTCAGGAAGCACCGCCGCAGCCATAATTCACTCTATCAGTGCTTTAACTGGGATGTGAATAATTCCTGAGCCATTATAAAAGGGTCAGGGTTGGCAGCTAAACCAAGAACTCTTCCCTTGTAGCATATCCCTCATTTCTTGCCACACTCTGGGCAGCTGTATGTCCCAGTCAAACAAAAGAGACGCGGAGCCCAAAGTCTTGATGTGGTCCAACCATGTGCTGAGCTGCAGCACCACTGTTTCCTCATGCCTACACTGAAAAAACAGTCTTCGAGGAGCTGAGAGATTATATATTTTGGAGAATACGTTTGTTTGGTTTACCTTTTAGTGACATATTGTGCAAAGTTGTGCAGTGGATGGTAATTTTCGAACCCCCACCCCAACCTCAAATGCTGTATGCATCAGAACCTGAACCTTTTATTTAAAGAAGGAAATGAAACTTTTTGCGATTTAGAATCTGTTTTTTGTGAAACTGTCCTTGGCAAAGACAGATGGACAACTTAGATATTAGATCTACTGTGAAGACAAGGTTAAAACGCGCAAACTCCACACATAACCAGAGGCACTAGAAGACAAGGTTCTACTGAAGCACCAATGGCCTTTACATAAATGGACACTGCACTCCAACAGTTACTGAATAGTTGCATGCCCATGCAAAAAAGTAGACTAACTATAAAACTGGTATATCTGAATTTCACCGTAGTGTTTGACTAAAAAGACACAACTCACGTCAATTAAGGTAAAAAAAAAAAAAAAAAAGGCAACCTTTTCCAAAGTGAGTTGGAAAGTGTTTGAATGTTAAAAAAGTGATGATTAAAAATTAAATTGTCTTTTTGGCAAAAAGGTTCATGTGTTGACAATGGCTCAACTTACATTCAGAATACAGGGATATCAGGGCAGTGTAGCAGCTTGGATTTGGGGTGGAACTCTATCAAGTCAAATCAAGTATTTTTATGACTTTAAGTGTCAGGCTAAATTCAGAGATTCATCACACTCAAACCTGCGACTGAGTAAAATGGGTCTAGCGATACCCAGGATGCTAACCTCTGAGAAGCCTTTAGTTGTTACAGTTCCACCTCTGGGGTAGATGTTCCAAATTTATCCACCTAAAGCCAAAAAAGTCAAACTTTGTGCTGGCATTGCAGGAACATGACTGGATTACCACATCAATAACTTGATCACCCTCAGTGTCTGTGGTTTCAATGCAATTCATGCAGCAGAAGATTCAACAGTATGGCTTGAAGGGGTGGATGAAAGACGGTGGTTTCCCTGGGGAAAAGAGTTTTTGGTGAACCTTGGTCAAACTGAAAAGCACTGAAAGGAGGATTAAACACTCTTTGGCACCCAACATGTCACATGAAAACACCCAGAACGCCTCATGTCCTGACACACCTCGCTGTCTGAGAAAGCCTGAAAGCTGCTCTGGGGGGCACTGCTTGATAGACTGCTCTCTGTCCTGCTGCCTGTGTTTGAGCATGCAGCCAGGCACAAAGCTAACAGAGCAGATCTGGCTCTCATTAGCACAACCTGGTCTTCCTGCTCCTCCTCTGCCTGCCAGAGCAGCAGGCCTTATGGGTTAGCGTTCAGATGAGCTCCTCAGGAGAGCAGTCATGCTGTCGTGTGTAAAAACCTTATGAGACATTGGGCATCGTTTCATAAGGTGTCGGGTTCCCAGACGGCACTCACGTCGTCATGCTTATTGCCATTTTGCTATCAGGTGATTGTTTTGCCATGTTAACTTATATAAGTGAGGAAGAGAGTGAGAAGATGATTGGAAAAAGATCATCCTCTAGTACAACCACCTGCACTGACTATTGTAGTGAGGAGCTGTGATATGGTAGGGGATAAGGCTGAAAGGTGCAGCAGGCCTTTGCTGAGTTTAACAGAACTTCTGGACAAGAGCTCAATGTCCTCTGCACTTAGGGGTTTAACCTCACTTGTTGATGGTAAAAGGAGCCTGTAGGTCTGCAGATTGTTTCACTATTTTCTTTCTGAGGTAAGTTTGAGGAAAATGCCCCTTTGCTCCTTTTCCTTCCTCTAAAGTCGGGCAAAGTCAAGCTCAGGCCTCCCTTAGGTAAGCCACTGAGTCCCAGAAAACTGGGAGGTAATGACCTGCATGACCAGAACTGATGGCTCTGGCACTGCAGGTGGAAACACTTTGATTAAAAGGAACCTAGTGTTTACATTGTTGCACTCGTTCACATTTAGACCCTTTGACATTTTTGTCAGGCAGCCGTAGAATCCAGTTTCAGGCCTGATCTCTTGAACTTGAACTGTGCAACCTCCTGTGTCCTTTGCCTCACAAAGAACACCCACCACCTCAACCACCTACATTCTACAAAATCTTGAACCTCGTATGGGCTTGTTGGAATTAAGCAAAGTGCTTGAATGGTAAACTCCAATACGGTTCACAACTAAGGCCACAGTTTCCATGTAATTAAATAAAATTCCGCCATTACAACAAAACCTTAAATAAAGGTGTAAAAAGGCAAGCATAAGTTACTCCACAATACAGCCCATGCCCTGAAATGGAAGGCATACTTACAATGTAAGATGAAATATGGTTTTGCCATGAAATGACCAGGTTATTATAAACTTCAAATTATTCACAGGATAATTTGTGTCACCTTTTCTGTAAAAGATGTGGAAATAGTTAAGGTTAAGCCCCTCCCCAATACGACCTCCTCTCCAAAATGTACAGCATAGTGAACACTACTTACCTGTTTTTAGGTATTTGTTTGTAAATATAACTATATCATAATTTCAAATAAAATATTATCACAAAACAAATAAAGTAAATTCTATTTAATTATAGGGAGATTGCGACGTTAGTCCCTGGGTGTATTATAGTGTTACCAGAATTTCTATAGATTTTGTCGACACATATGCTCCTCCACATCCTCAGGAGCAGCATGTTTGTTGCATATGTGTATAATAACATCAGGCTCCACATAACCTAATAAGAACAGGCCCAGGGTGAACAGGTCACCTCGGTCTTTGTTCGGCGTGAACCTCTGGCCTCGGATGCATGTAAGTCAGTTCAGCGCATAATAGATCTGTAACTGAGTTTCCTCATATTTGATACCCTGTCAATCTAATTTGAACCTAAATGATTGTATTGTAACTCACTCCTGTTATTTTCAAAAACACAGCACCGTGTGTACTAGTCCTAAAGACAGCAGGAGATGGGTGCTCTTCAACCTCGAAAAGAAAAGTCCTCTTGCTGTTGGGGTTGCTTTCATCCCGGCCTCAGGTTACTGTGGCAATAAGCGGGAGGGCTGAGGACAGGCTGGCAAGATGAGTAACTTCATTCATCGTCTCCCCACCCATAATTCCCCATGTTCACGTCACTTCCATCCCGTGTGGCATATCTCCTGCCACTCACTGCCTCTGCGTCTCGCATTCCGCAGCCGTGTCATCATCATCCGCCGTGTCAGATCGCCCCACCAGATGCTACCGCTGCAACATGGAAGCAAACAGCCATGTACTCAGGCCATCGGCTTCTATAATAAACTAATCACATTGTATCAACATGGACTGGGTGTAAGCTTTCCACATGCCTCAAACATTTTCATGGACAGGACGCATGTTTGACTGCAGCACTGCAGAAAAAAAATTAATAAACTCCCTTCTGGGTGAGATGATTGGCATGTATAGAAACAAATTCATTATTTTGTATAAATAATCTGGGCCCCTGTGTAGTAATTTCACTGCTTATTTTTCTTTTCCAAGCTGATCTTAATTTTGGGGCCAGACCAGAGAATTTTGTTGTAAACCACCAAGACTAAAAGACCCCAATTTCATTCTCTTTGAAGAGGCAAGGAGGTCTGTAAGGTCCTGGAAGATCCACAGTTATTCGACAGAAGCCGTTTTTCCGCCAGGCCAGAGCTTAGCTTGAAAGAAGGGAGAGATTTCTGAGGTTGAAACTTCCAGACACTGTCGAGATTTCCCAGCGTCTTGTAGCTTACGTCCCTAACCTTATATAGAAGTCCAGATCACTTTGTTTTTTTTCTGACCATTTGCTGTCCTTTACGCCTTGGATGAAACCTGAGCCTAAGTTTATTACTACACGCCACAGGAAACCTGGGCTCCTTAACTGTATAGTGGACAATTGAATTTGAAGACACAAAGCCAACCTACATCTCCCACCCTCCTAACAGCACCCTTTAGTCAAATAAAGCTCTATCCAGGGAAATCGCAGCCAGGTCATGCAAACACAAAATACTTTCATTTCATTCTGGTTGTGTGTCTTCCGCGATCCACTTTGTTGCAGGAGTTCCTTTCAATCAGATTATATGGAATAACAGAGACATGACAGTTGTTTTGTAACCACATAGCTTACAAGAGTCATTTAGCGGGTTCAAGTACAGGTATGTCTGTCCGTTCAATGGCCTGACAGAATTCGTGGTTTGATCTTATGTTACCTAAGGCTATAGCGATCATAATTAAGCAGGTCTTTGGGTGGAGATCTGCCAGTTCATTCCTCCTGGGGAGCACACCACATTTTAGCAGCTTTGTTATACTGAGGAGAAAAAAACCTGCAAAAAACAAAACATTAAGAAACTACCAGTTATGAAAAAATTTACATTTTAATGGAAATATTGTGAAGTTACATTTGATAAGCGTTAGCAATCTCCACAAATTTGATTCACAATAAATGTTTTTTGACTAGCACATTTAATTCTTTTTAATTCAATTTTATTTTATTTATATAGTGCCAAATCATAACAACAGTCACCTCAAAGCGCTTTATATTGTAAGGTAGACATTACAATAATACATACAGAGAAAACAATCATATAAACCCCTATGAGCAAGCGCTTTGGAGACAGTGGGAAAAAACCCTCCCCTTTAACAGGAAGACAACTCCAGCAGAACCAGGGCGGCAGATGGCTGCCTCTCCCTGGCAGATTTCTCACAGTCACAGTTGCATATCAGACAGAATGCAGGTTTAAGAAACTTCTGCATTGGCTTAATTTTTTGAACCTGACAACTAGGGGTGTGGGGTTTAGCACTGTTGCCTCACAGCAAAAAGTCTTGGATTTGACTCCACTATTTGGCCGGGGCCTTTCTGTGTAGAGTCTGCATGCTCTCCCCGTGTCTGTGTGGGTTCTCTCTTGGTACTGTGCTTCCTTCCACAGACATGTGGTTAGTGGGTGATTCTAAATGGCCTGTAAGTGTAAATGGTTATCTTTCTCTGTGTTAGCCCTGCATCAGATTGATGACCCGTCCAGTGTGTACTCCCCTCTTACCCTATGGTAGATTTACACCAGCTAGTGGGCCTGATATGTTATTTCCAACACTACAGTTTTTCTGGACACTTCTAGAGTTGTTTTGCATGATTCACAGTTCAAATTAATCCTTATAGGAACTAAAAACCCTTTTAAGCTCAATTCTATGTTACTTTGAGCCAACTTTCTTTGGATTGATTGTGTGAGGTGAGCATATACTAAAGGTTCTGCTTCTGGATTTTGACTTCTAGTGAGTTCTATAACTTATAGATGCAATTTTTATTTTCTTTTGAGCACACATTTCTGTTGCCTATTCTACTGCCAAGAAGCCATATTTGGTTTTCACTCACGTTTGATGAATTTCATCTTGTGTTTCAGCTTTAGGTGGCTGTGAATTTCTTGGAATTTGGAAAGGAACTGTTTTTGATTGTTTGTTTCAGATGTCGGATGAAACCGACACCTTCAGATGCCATAGACTTGGTAACCAGATGTGCATACATGTGGACATTCCTGTATGCCTGCCTGCAATATCTTTGTGGCTGTGTTGGTGTGTGAGCGTAGTGAGGTATAAAGGAAGCTGTAGTGCTAGATTGGCTACTTCGGGATCCCCCAGTTGCAATATGGCTCATGTTATTACCCGCTGAGCTCCAGCTTGTGTTAACGCAGAGCAGTACCGTCTGCATGTCTTGCTTTACATCAGCTTTCACAAACACTGTGCCCAGAGCAGGTTGTAATAAAAAAACAGACCCCCCACCAGCACCACACCCTACTAATACCTTGTGCCTCCCCTGGGGCTGTGAACTGATATTGTAACAATAGTGTGTATGGGATTGGTGGAGGGGTAGCCTCTTGCTTCCCCACAGCTATAACCTTGACTTCTTCACAGGGCTCAGAGCAAACCCCAAATTCACTTATGGAGATGGATTTCTGGGCTCGTTTTCCCAGGAGGCAGCAGTCCTGCACTCAGATATTTACATTCATCCAATCAAGTGTCAGACAGTAGCACGTATATATATTTCACTGAGCTCATGAGCTGCCAGCCATTACCACCTCCACTGTGTGGAGATCAAAGTCTGACTCCTTTATTTCACTTTCTCGCTGAATGGTATGAGAATAGGGATACACCTCTCAGGCATGTATGAAGCTACTGCCAACAGCTAGTTAGCTTAAAATGTAAACATAGGTATATCATAAACGTCAGCCTAGAACTGGAAGCAGGGGGCAAACAGCTTGCCCGGCTCCAAAGGTAACACAATCCTACCAGCATATTTAGAGTTCACTAATAAACACTTGCCAGACTAGCTGTTTCCACTCAAAATACTAAGGTAAAAATGTGCAGAAGCACTCCTTATCTAACTCTTGGCAACAAAGCAGATGAGCGCATTTACCAAAGTATCCATATACCCCTTCAAATCAGACAATGTGCCATTCAGACACATTTTTGCTTCAGTAGCCTATTAACTGACAGATCTGTCTCCCTAAATACAAACCAAACAGGCCATTAGGCTTTAATTCAATATTTTACTGGTCTTCATTCTAACATTGCTCAGCCAAGCTATTTCAGCTGCAAGGAACCTGACAGTTATCATATTTACCTTCTGTCATGGCAGCGCTGACAAGAAGCGTTTAAGCTAATGCTGGTTGAGTATCTCAGGATGTGGCCCAGTACCACGAATGCACTGGGTGAAAAAAAAAAGCTGTGAGGTAAGACTTTGTGCACATTCTGCTGCAGTGTAAATACAACCTCATTTCTGAATGTCCCTTCTTTGTAATGCCGACTCAGCGAAGTATCTCCTATCTGTCTTTTCACAATCACTAACAAGAAGCCCATAAAAATCACAGCCAGACTGCTCCGAATAAAAGCGATACTGTCTGTGACCATATATGTCCCGTAGCAGTGGTCCCGTGGCCATCTGCACCCAAAAATTATAATAAGCATTATAAGCATGTTGATTGAACTCGGAAAGAAGAATTGTTACAGAGTGTCCTCTGTAGCAGTGAAAGGATCATATTTTCAAAATGCCTCAGGAGGTCTTGTACAGTCCTTGCCAAATGGTGCTAAAGTCACGCAGCAGGCTATAAAGCGCTACTGTACACAGTAACTGAGGTCTCCTTAGAGGCAGATGAACCACAGCTGAAGATAGAAACCATGCAGATGTCCACTTAAGAAACTGGTCTTGGTTTTGAAACGTCTACCTTGGCTACCGCTGGATTTCCAATGAGTCAGGTTGGTCCAAGATTTTAGAATAACTTTGATTGCTTTCCCCCCATGAATTCAGACTTCTGTCCTGGAATACTGTGTACATTGGGTTTATTCAGTCTAAATAGTGATTAGTCCATGTAGGTCTTCTTTTTTTGTTTAACCAAACAACAGTATTTGTGAGAAAAGAAAAAAAAAATCAGGCTTTTAACCCTCAGGTGATTGTATGTGGCCCTCATTCATTGGGGTCATTTATGACATCTGTTTTCTTTTACTGTAAATAGACAAAACAAATTGCAATACAATCAATTCAATTCAATTCAATTCAAAGCCTATAATATTAAAATGCATCTATTCCTTTACCCTGCACAACTTTCAGTTCATGTAAGAAAATCAAAGAAGGTGGAAAGTTGAAAACATCTTTTATGATTAAAAATATCACAACAGCAACTATAAATGTAAGACTGGAGTCATGAATGAACCCACTTTGTTACTTAAATAGCTAATTGTGATCTCTACATATGGTTTGTGATATAAATAATAGTCTTTTGGATGATTCCTAAAAAATAAGAATAGCACAAATTTACAAGCAGTGTTAAGTATGTTTAAACACATAAACAGGGTTTATAAATTACGGTGTTACGGTTAATGTTTTAGTTGCTAAACACCAGCAACCGTCTCTACAGTCTCCAATTAAAGATAGCAAGTCACACATCACCAGAAGATTAAAAGAATCATTCAGTTTTAAACACAAATAAAAGATTCTTTTAAGAAATATCAACACTGAACTGGAAGTCTTAGCTCTGCTTTTTAAATGTACTAGATAGCTTAAACATTATTAATAATAAGAAGTAATCAAAAAAGTAATGATAAGTAAGTCCATGGCGTATCAAACAACAGCCAAGGAACACAGATGCATTTCTATATGTTATCCCTGCATAAACATAGAAAAACAATGCTAATGGGCTTATCTATAGCCAGAAGTCACATGCTCACATTTTTTGGACTAGGCTAGATATCTGATAAATGTCAGCAGTCTGCTTAAGCAGAACGGTTGTTTGTAACCTGACTTCATCAAACTGATGAAATTCTGAATCCAGACAGCTTCTCTGTGCAATTTCATGCCTAACATGTGTACACATTTATCTGAGTAGGGGGAGAAAACAAAGGGGATCCATAACTAACATCTGGAAGAATGAGCTCCTGCATTGGCCGAGTGTGCCCACTCAATTCCAGATTTATGGTAACATTACAGCTTTGGCTCCGGGTATGTGCTTGAGCAATGTGAAGCCTATTTATTTGCTGGCCTTCGAAACTGCCTGCCACACTCATGCAGTTTGCCAGGTCTGCTGCCTCACACACTGTCGCTATGTCTCTCCTCCAACCTCCCAGAATGTTTAAAAATCACAATATGTTCTTATAAAATGGTAAAATATGTTTTAGCATCTGTGTTTAAGACCTTTTAAATACCACTCTGATTGTTCTGTAATGCCATCGTTTTAAAATACAAACCCAATTCCAATGGGATGCTGTGTGAAACCGAAATAAAAAACTGAATACAATGATTTTGCAAATCTCATAAACCCATATTTTGTTCTCAACAGAACATAGTAAACATGCCAGATGCTTAAACTAAGCTTTTTACTATTTTTTGAAAAGTATTAGCTCATTTTGAATTTGATGACAGTAACAAAAAAGTTGTGATGAGGCGATCAAAAGGCTGGAAAAGTAACTAAAGTACTAAAAGGAAAAAGCTGGAGGAACATTTTGCAGCTACTAGGTTAACTGGCGACAGGTCAGTAACATGATTGGGTATAAAAAGAGCATCTTAGTGAGCCAGAGTTTCTCAGATGTAAAAAACTGCATCAACAAATTGTGGAACAATTTCAGAACGATGCTGTTAAAAATGAAATTCTGAAGACTTTGAAACTGTTGTCATCTACAGTACATAATATCAGCCAAAGACTCTGAGAATCTGCACAAAGGATAAGACTGAAAACCGATAATTGATGACTGTGATCTTTGGTAAGTGGTAAATGGACTGGTTCTTATATAGACCTTTTAGTCTTTCTGAGCACTCAAAGCGCTGTACACAACTTGTATATTCACCCATTCACACCCATTTGCACAAGCAAATTTTTCTAAGTGCTTTCTAAGTAACATTCACACACACATTCATACTTCGATGGATGCATCGGAGAGCAATTTGGGGTTAGTATCTTGCCCAAGGTGGTCAGACGAATTGAAATTTGAAGTTATTTTTGGACACTGCATCCTCCAGACAGAAGAGCTTATATATTTTTCTTCAGGGAAAGCCTTGCATATTTGAGCAAGACAATGCTAAACCACCTACTGCAGCTATTGCAATAGCATGGTTTTGTGGTAGAAGACTCCAGTGCTGAACTAGCCTGCGTGCAAAATTTGGCATATCATGAAATGAAAAATTTAACTATCCTCTATCAGAGAACAGTGGGACCACATTTCTCTCCCAAAAGAACAGAAACTGCTCTTTTGGGAGAGAAATGACTGTTGGTAAAAAACAGAGCAGATGTTTCCCTGTCCCAACTTTTTAGAGAAAAGCTGTTATCAAATTTAAAATGAGCCAATATTTTTTTTCTTAAATTGTCCATCTTCTCAGTTTAAATCACAATGGATCATAGAACATATATCAAATGATATATGTTCTATGATCCATTGTGATTAAAATATAAGATTATGAGATTTGCAAATCATCGGATTTGATTATTTACACTTATGGGCACAATATCCCAATTTTTTTGGAATTGGGTTTGTATGTTTCACTAGATCTGGACTGTGTGGGATTTCTTTCAATGTGACCACAAAGATGAGACCCACAACCAACACCCCCCCCAGCAGACCTGACTGAATCCTGCTCAGTCTATCAACAATGTATTTTTGTGTTCCCAAACACAGAAAGTGTTAACGTGACAGGACCTTCCAGTCTCTCTCCAGGCCTCACTTGCTGCCAAACCACATTCCTCCAGCAGCTGCCATTTCTTACATCTGCTGCATTGACGTGGTTACACTTGACTGTAGTAAGGAATTTATTTAGATTTTCTATGATGAAATATTACACAGAGACACCAGGCCGTGCTCTCCTCTATGTCTTATTTGTGATCCCCCAGTTGTCATTATGTTACGGGTGGTTGTGGCTTCTGTTTTACTCTGGAGTGAAACAACATAAGTCAACGTAAGCCTTTATGAGTATTTTGTACATTTACTATCACTAAACGAGTCTTTTTGTTATTTTTTATACAGCAACTTGTGGTTAAAAAACTTGTAAAAATGCTTTTGAATTCTAATTATGCTCACAATAATCATACATAAAGAGTAAACAAAAAAACAAAAAATGCCATCAACAACCTAAAAATATCAGTTAATGGTACATCCAGTGGATCAGTGGCAAAAATGACTGTAATGTTTTGGCCAGTATAAAACACTAGCACCTCAAGATGAGATCATTTTATCCCAGATTTATAATGAACGTCAATGCATAAGTATAAAAATCCCCATCTAACTTAAATGATGAGCTGGTGTTGTGTCCACACATAACAGACAACTTGTGTCTTAAAGTGTATCTTTAGACACTTTATTACTAGCAGCTGCCATTAAACATATAATTTATTCCTATTTCTTCAGCAGACTCTGTGAAAAATACCACAGATACACACGGGCCCAATTATTCAGCATGACAATCATCCCAAAGACACGGTCATATCGGTAAAAGAATACCTGGATAGAAGAAGAGACAATGAATTAGTATCAGTCGTAGATTGGCCTCACCAGAGCCTCAACATTGTTAAAGGCTGTACTGAGAATTTCAGGCTTGTTAGAATTGCACAAACCCTCTGTGCAAACTCTATATACTGTATTTTCATGTATGTTTGTATGCTTAATAGCGCCTGTTTCCTGTTTTTCTACCAAAATATAAAGACATTAGTGTGGCTCAAGACTTTTCGACATTACCTTACAACAGAATGGATTTATTAACTATATCTAAGCAAAAATAAAAAGAGAGAGAGAGAGAGAAAAGTTAAAGTTGTGTGCCCATCTGAGTAAAAAATCCAAGAACTCCTTTTTTTTTTTACATGTGGAAAGTGGGACCATGATGCACCCACCTCAATGAGGCACTCTGTGTGCAAATTGCAAACCTTGCAAGATTCCACTTTCCTCAACTGCTCAATACATCAGGCTAAAACCCACATTTCAGTGCCTGGCTGAGGTTTTACCCCACATGGAATGGGGAGCCATATCAGCATCGGAGGGCAAAGTGGCTGCTGGTGACACCACAGAATGCGAAAACAACAATCATGCAATCATGGCTTATCGTGCCGCCATGAGTGTTATTTTTGAATTATGCTGCCTCGCTAACTGGCAACACCCAAAGTTCATTCACAGGAACCGAAATAAGACTTAAATGAAAGGTTTCTTCCTGCGGAACAATAAGGCCTGTTTGTAATGAAAGTTATGAAACCTCATGACCATGTCCTTTGCCTGTACACCAAATTTTCTAACTCTTCCATGTTCCAATACGACTGCTATATTAAGGCCTAGAAAAAAGTTGTTTTCGACAGTAGCTGACACTGTTTTAGGTGACATGACATTGACAGTGCCTTTGATAAGACAGCGATAATTGTGCTATTGTGTCCTTAACTACAGTAGCTGAATTTAGACTAGTCTAACCTTAACCTTAAACCTTGAGTGATGTCAGGTTGTCATAACACACACACAAAATAATGGCAGCTTTGCATTAAAAAGTACACAGCTGAACAAATGACACTTAAAGCTGGGGTATGCATCACTGGGGAAACATGCAGTAATAACCTTTCAGCAAACTGTGATTAAAGTTGTCTGAGAGGAAATTTGACTTGTGCACCTCCTGTGGGATCTGGTTTCAGGCTTCAGAAAAAGTGTCCACATTGGCAGTGGGATGTGGTGGATGAATGGGTTAAACAGAGCAGTTTTACTAAAGAAAGTGGAGTTCCTGTCATTTGTAAAGCCAAATGTCTATGTAGTGTTTGGCGTTACTATTTATAGGGTGTTTCTATGCACATGCTGGTCTGGTTGGAGGGGTTAGACGGGAGAGAGAACTTTTTTAAAATTCTAATCTCTCCCCTTTGCCAATTTTGACTCCCAGGCTGGGAACCAGTGTCCTAGCATTTAGACTGCTGATCATAATGGTGCTAATCTATGGAGAAGCAGATCTAGAAAATCGTGTTTGTTAGTAACGCATTGTGAAAGTAAGTACAAACTTGGGGCGAACATTGAGTCCTGAGGCATTTCAAATCCTTCCACGGTTCCCCTTTGGATCTGAAACGAGATGCATTGTACTTTGATGAGGCTGGATGCTGGAAGGCCAGCAGCAAGTTTGGAGTTCGTCAATTCCAAAACAATGACTGTGAATAATCTCAAGTCCAACTCAAAAGAGAAACTGAGTTCAAAACATTCTCAGGGTAATTTTAAGTGCTGAAATATGGACATACCGACTCCCATTGGGGGATTTCATGTGTATATGAAAATAGATATGTCTTCTTGACTTTTGTTTGCACCAACACAAGTAAAAGTACCAGTTCTCACCCCTTGGCTTGCATGTCATCCTGCCTGTCCCTGATCCCTTGTTGGCAGCTGTATGTTGGCTTGGGAACACAACACCTCTGGAAGGGGTGTCATTGTTTGTAGCAGCTGTTTAGTCGGCCTGTCTCAGGAGCTCAGGGGAAGGCCAATTACCAGGATTTAGGCTGTTGGGAAACAGCTGAGGTGCAGGCAGCTTAACTGCTTGTGCAGCATTGTTACTATCACTGTGTGCGTGTGTGACACTTGGATGGACTGAAAAGAGGGATCCAGGGAGGAAATTCACAAGCATTGTCCTCCAATAAACAAACAGGGAGCTCTACTTCATGTGGCGGTTCATGGTGGGCTTGTTTGGATGGTAGAGTGAAACAGTAAAAGATCTGACTAACCTCTGGACAACAGCGCTGAACATGAGAGCTGTTGTGTTGCAGGGCTTTGCGGTGAGACTGCGACTGGGATTATGTCAGTTTACGGAGGAGAGGAACACACGATTTGCGTGGTTGGACTTTGTGTAAGCATTTTCTTGCCGACAACACGGCGCGGCACATGTAGGAGCGCCTGCGGTCAATGAAATCATGTGAATGAAAGCTGAAAAACTTGACACCAGGTATCAAAGCATAGATTTCCTGCCCCCGAAGACCCGTTCGTGTTCCGTTTCACGAAGAGCATGTCTCTCTTTTCTGTGAGAGGAGTTTACTCTGGCAACTCAACCACCTACACTTATCCATTTCCTAGTGCTCTCAGGTCAGAACAATGTGCATGCCTCCACATGCTGTTCTTACAAGTGCAACTGACCTTTTTTGTTTCAAACTGGCATGTGTCACAATTTTCCCTCCGACCCTCTCTCAAAACAAAACGGAGATGATGTCCACCTGTAACAACACCCAGCGTGTCCTCGTTTGGCCAAAACCAGTGTTTACTTGCGGTTCCGTGTAAGCACGGCTCTCTCCGTCTTGTTCTCGGTGGTTTGCGAAGACGTTTATTATGAGAAACGAAGACAGGAAATATTTTTCAACTGCCTTAGGTTAGCTCAACAAGGAGAGGGAGTCAGAAACCACACCACAATAAAGCGCAACGCAGAAGAAGTGCAGAGAAATGTGGCTTTAATATAATAGTGGAATCAAGAAGAGAAAGGCGGAATGTGAGTGATTTGAGGAAATGATACATAATGAAAGAGAACGTAAGACAAGACAAATGAAGCGTGAAAGGCAGGAGTTGGATTCCTTCTTGGGTGAAAAAAATGTTGTCTTCACTGTGAAAATGAAATATCTACAGGTAAAACAAAAATCTGAAATAATGAACGTAATTCTTTTAGTTTGTTATCTATGCGCTCACTGTGCAGTGCAGTTCAGCTCATTCTTGCATGTCTACTCAAAGCTCCCAGACTAATGCAAACTTAAAGTGAAACTGATCTACAGTACAGATGTGCCCATTGGGAAAACATAATAATTTATAGGGTCTAATTTGTAATAATAAGGCTTCGCTGACCCTTTTTCCCTCCCATGTGATTAGTTCTGTTCACACAGTGTCCGTGATCTAAGCGGTGGCCTTAATGTCTCGCCTTCTCAAACACCCATGAAGTTCCAGTTGATCCAAAACAGTCCCAAACCTGAAATGATTGCAAGGCCGGATGAATTTTTTAATCAGTCAATTCTTTCAGGAATCTAACAATTAGGCCCAGCGGTTCCCTTGTATTTGCATCCAAAAGACAAAGTCCTGGTTTGAATGAACAGAGGCTCCTCGAAGCATCCTTCGCAGCAAGGTAACTAATTACTTCAGCATGCCACTGGAGTCGTGTTTCTTCATCGAATGGGGAAATGGTTTTCAGAACGTCTGCTTTCTTAGATTTCCCTCTGTGTGGTTTTACCTGGTGTCAGCGAGAGTTTAGTTTGCAGCAAAATGGCGAAGGTGAAGTCCAGAGAAGTCTGTCTCATGCGCTGAGATAACCGTGCACTTCCATGCCTCCTGTCAAGTCCTTCGCCAGCAAATGCAGAGAAGCCACAGATAAAAAGGTGACTGGGAAAGCTATAGGCAGAGTGGAATATCACTTAGGTTTTCAATGGAAAATGTTGCTCAGGGAATCTGGGGTTTGGCCAGCTAAGTGCAGTGAGGGATGAGAGGTCAAAAAAGCTGAAAGGATTCTTTCAGGAAGTGTCAGCGAGAGCCATCTCGCAGGTCCAGAGACAGCTGTGTAACAGGAAAACCGAAGGGACATCCTGATTGGTTCTGATTCGTAATGAAACCACAGGATGCCTCTTGCAACACTAGCCAGATTGTGGTGTTCACTCCCTTCAGTTTGGTAAAAGCTCTGTCACCATCTTACAAAACCCTTGCAGCCTTGTTTCCTCTAGCTTGTTACCTCTCCTGCCAAGAGAGAGGTCTTGGCCTCAGCTCCGTGGCAGAGCTCAGGTTTGGGAAACGCAGTGGCATGGTAGAGCCATTAATATACAGGAAGGACTGAGCCCCAAGGAAAAGGACACACCTCGGAAGTGTGAGGCATAAATTCAGTCTTTCCCCTGGACTTCCTGAGGTGCCACATCACTGTATAAAAGCTTGTTGCTTTGTCTGTTGGCTTTATCATGCAGAATCCACTGTACCGCAAATGTTCAAATTATAGTCGCAGACTATAGTAGGTATCCACATCATGACAGAGGATATAGAAAACCAAAACTTTATGAAACCTATATTCAAAGCCATTTATCTCCTTCTGCTCTCTTCAACTGCAAAGAGACAGATTTTGATGTGATCCCAAGTTGAACAAATAAAGTCAAACATTCTCGTTAAGGTAGCAAAAATACACATGAGATAGCAAACGCTGGGGCCCAAACCACTAATGTGTGGTATGCGGTTGACGCAGCTAACTGCTGTGTACATTCAGCTCTCCCAATGGTTTGTCATGATTAGTTTGTTTAGCTCTTAAAAACCACCACGCCTTTTGTGTCATAAACAAACATCTCCTATATTGCATTTAGTGTCGAGCCGTGGCCCGTAGATGGAATTAAGACTTTGGCCTCCTTACATATACAAAAGAAGGCTAAAGTTGCCCAAAGTGACTGTTTACAGAATTTGTGTTTGCATGTTCTTCACTCATCAAAACGTTTGAAATGATAAAAAATAACACTCCTGTATGTAATTTGCGGCACTTTCATTCTCTCTAAATACTCTTACCATGTAAAATTTCTTCAGTTTGCGTTTAAATCTGGACTATAACTGAATAAAGTAACTGAACATACTATTAGAGGTTTCGCTTATTGTTGTAAACCCAAATAGATTTATTACAAATCTCCTCAGTTCCACACAGGCTATATATGTTTTTGTGTTTCTTCTTTCTTTTACATGTAGAAACCCTACATTTGATCGCACATTTCTCACCAATGTTCTTTACATCTACGATGAAAGCATGACTTCCGGTGATTGCTGATATTGCTAACAGTTTAACATGTTAGCAATTTTTTAACATTTAAGCTTTAATTGTATATGCATGTACCCACCTTAACCATCTGTAGCTTGTAATAGCCTGTTTTAAAGCCTTAATTTGAGAATTGCCTTTTTGTTTTTTGGGGTGTGTTAAAGGATCAGAGGGTGGAGTGCTAAGTTATCAGTTAACACTAGGAAGCTTGGTTAACAAGGCCAGATGCACATAGTTGTAAGTAATATCACAGCTCAGTCACACTAGAGTGAAAATAGAATGGCAGCCTACTTACCACTAGGAAAAATTGTTGGTTTCTTGTTTTATTTCTTCTTACTTGTTTTTACTTTCAGCAGCTGATTGCAAGTAGTTACAGTGACCTGTCTCCAAACAACAACAGTCTGACTGCAATCACTGTCAGACAGATTGTTGAAGGTTTGCAAATCATTGCCAACTAATTTCAAAATGTGGACAGATTGCCAACAGGTTGCAATCAGTCAGAGTCAGCTTGCACAACATGCATCTCTTTGCATGGCTCAACTTAAAAGGTTGTACTCTTGTTTTCTTTTCAAACCTATGAGCTTCTGGCTTGACCTGCAAGCTAATGTGAAATTCCATTTGGTGCAATTTTTGTTGTGTATGCAGACAACAGCAGATTTGTGATTCCTCTTCTATTTATCACAGTTAATCGCCCTATCAGCACAAACAGATACCTGTCTGCGAAACAGAGGGCCTCAATTGGCCAACTGAGGAAGGTTACAGGAACTTCCACATTGGCTTAATTTTCACCCGTGGAAGTTGTTGCTTGGTATTAAGTTCGTTAGTGAACCAGTAACATGGAAAAAAAACAAACAAAAACAAACCCCAAACCCCATCGATTTCATTTAGAGGTTTATTCATTGCTTTCATCAAGTAACAACTGTTTTTATAAAAGATATTTTACATGAGAGCAAATCGGACAAGATGAGGAGATATGTGTTTGGTCATTGGATTGAAAATCCAGTCTCTATCAAAACAAACAAACAAATAAACATAACATTTCAATTTATATAACTTAACAATAAAAGAACCAAACTATGGTCACCACTTTCTTTGTTTCGACAAAGTCTGAAATAATAATTTATAAGCTTTAATATACGTTTGCTTTCCATTCGTCAGCATGGTGAAAGCATGGGTTGTGCTGGAGAAAGACATATACAGTACCAAAACTCTTGGCTTTGTTTATACTTGTAGGGTTTTCTTTGGGGGGGGGGCAGGTAGGAACAACAAAGGCATCTTTGTTGTCTCTGAAGCCTCCGTCCTTTTGCTCTGCCTCTTCCCAGAAAGCGGGTATTGTGTGAGGTGTGAGGGTCACGAGCGGCCCAGAGGTTCAGAAGTGCGATTAGAAACACAAGGAGCGGGTCCGATGGTACCCCGCAGCCACCCTGCCTGGATCAGGTGTATAAAAAACACATGTGGGAGCCCCCCCACCTGCATAAGCAAATAGTGCCTGGGGAGTGGCTAGTGCGATTCATTCCATAATACTTCCATAGTCACACTAACAGGAATAACATAGAGTTGTCCTTCATTTCTCTTTACTTCCATTCATTTTTATGTAAAAACACCTCCACTGAAAACTGTAAGTGCAGCTTTTTTTTTTTTAAACAGTTTGCACATTCAAGACACATAAAAAGGTCAAAAAGTTACTTTGTGCAGCTTCACTCCCTCTCAAAGTCCTTGACCAGATGCACAGTCTGGGTTTGTCAAAAAAAAGAAGGAAAACTGCACAATTTCTGAAGGAGTGTACATTTTGACACATATAAACAGTACCTTGAAGATATACGTAAAATTAAAAAGTCAGCACAGAGAGCCAACTTCAACTTCTCCCATTGACTTCAATTTCATTCCCCCTGTTTGTGAAGTTGGCATCGGTCCCCCCAAACGTTTCTAACATATGCACCGTACATTAGTACATTCTAGATTCTTTCCATTGGATGACAGAAGAAGCGCTTGATGCTTAAGAGAAACTGAGTTTTGATCAAGAACAAAACAGACACACACACACACAGACGGACAATAACAAATACTTGCTTGGCCGACGAAAAGATAATACTGAAATGTATTTTTGAAGTCAGGGGTAAAAAAAACGGAGCGAAGGGGAAGAAAGTCAAACTTTTAAGCCTGTCCTCTGGCTCCTTGTAAACAGCAATTAGAATGTAATGCTAAACAGCTGAGAGGGCTGAGGATCAAAAGGCTGGGGGTGCTCGTGGCGGTGGCTTTTTTTTCTCATACTAGACCATCTTGTTCTGAGCGCAGACGTGAAAAGGCAACAGTGTCCGCATAAAACACTGATAATGCAAAGCAAAAACATCCCTTTTAGGTCATGGCATTCCTCCACTGAGCCTTAAAGCACGCCTCTAATGCGTATATCTTTGTCACCGCGTCTTCATTTGGGTCCAGCTGAGTGTCATGTGCACATTTGAGCAAGTAAAAAGCCACGATAAGAAAGGAATCCTTCGCTGGTTAATGAAATCCAAGGCCGAGATTTGGACAAGGAGGAGAGAGCTGGCTGCTTATCTGCGTAGCCAGCAGTTGCTGTTGGCCCGCCATCGACGTGGCTGGGACTGGGACAGAGTTCAGTTTACAGTCAAAATGAAGACTCCAGTCAAAACAAGAACAATGCCTTCAGAGGATTCACACCGGGCATTTTCCCAAGCCCAGTGCGCACCCGTACAAGTGTGTGCCACTCGAGTTCGTCGGCGCCTCGGATTGCTGAGCTCACTCAGCCCTTAAGGCACATGCTGTTGCTGGGAATTTTCATTCACAAATTGAATCCTGAATCCTGAATCATGACTGGGACCCTAAAAAAGTGTTCCAGAGGCACATCAGTATCTGTGCTCCACATCGACCACAGTCAGTGAGTTATTTGTCTAAACAACAAAGGCACATTGGCAAAAAGACTCAATTTGTAGCGTTAAAAAAAGAAGAAATAAAAAATAAAACATGAAAAAAAATAAGTTAACATTACAAAAGTTTTTTTCTTTTTTCTTTTTAAGGAAATACTGCTGCTAAAACTAGTACTCGCAAAAGAGAAGATAGCCAAGGCCTCTTATGAACCTTTTTTTTCAGACATCAATAACAACCAAAAAGAATGAAAGTTCTTTTTCTGCCTCACACTTCCTGACTTCAAATACCCCCACCCCACGACCACCCTCCCTAAACAACAGTTCTTTTCATTTTGGGGTGGGGAGGGGGGAGTTTATTTGGACTCTGGTGAGTTTGCTGAAACAGGAATGTTTGCTGGTTTGCATAGAGGGGACGGGAGGACGACGTCCAGGCTAATATTTCTGCACCAGCGGCACTTTGACAGTCTTGATCTCTGCTATATGAGAGGACTTCTGGATAATGCAGCTGGTGGTCCCGGAGGCACTGTCCTTCCCCTGTGCCAGGTTGGTCAAGGCCATGGCGGCGTTGATCTCCTTCCAGTATGTCTCGTCTTTGCCTTTCGCCTTTTCTTTCTGTGTGGCTCTGGGGCCACCGCTGCTGCTGATGAGCGAGCTGACCATGCAACACGAAAGGACAAAAACAGAGAGCGTTACGATCAGCTCGCAAATGCAAATGACTCGATCTGGTCTGCAGCGTTAAGAGAAAGGCTGCTCACCTGTCACATTTACTTGATCCATGCTCTGTGGTTTCTGAAAGCAAGGAGAGAGAGAGAAAAAAAGGTTAATTTTGCTGAGTTCATCGGGGTCAATGAGGATTTATTGGAATGTCGCTGAACATACACTCTCGCAGTGTGTGTGTAGTAGTGTGTGAGGTCTATGCTGTGCGCTCTTATGCGTACACCCTGCTTTGTGAAAACATGTGTTGCTCTGTTTTCTCTCTTCGCTCAGATGCTGGACAAAAAGGACGTTTTTTTTGTTGTTTTTGGGGTTTTTTTGCAATAAGCCGTCAAGAAACAAGGTGACTAATAGGATCGAGTTGAAAGATGTTTCTTATGACTCACAAGCTCCATTCTCTAATATTTTGTTGGAAAACAAATGGGCCCGGGCCAACGTAATTGAGTTGTCTGAGGAAATCAGATCAAAAATGACTGAGCGCAGAAGATTTAAAGGGGGAATGAAAAGGCAGCAAGTGAGTCAGTGAGAGAAAGATGGATGCCTGCTCTCCCTTTCTTTTTTTCCTCTCTTCAAATGGGAGCAATCTTTATCTCATATGTGAAACATTAGCAGAGGGAATAGCAGAGTCATTAAACAATGAAACCCAACTTCTCTTCGGGGCAACCAGTGTGTTTATTTCAGCGTGCTCTTGTTGCCTGAATGCGTGTGTGTGAGTGAAAGAGGAGTTCATTTGGGTGTTTGAGCTGAACCTGTCCTGCTGTCTTGGTTCCAGCCTTAGGTGAGATCTGCCGAACAGTGAGTATGAGGACACAGGCTTGGCGTTTCATGAGGCATTAACCAAAAAGAAAAAAGAAAAAAGCAGAGCATCTGGATTTTTCTAGTCGCGTCGCCCCCGGGCGCTCTCTTTAAGTTAACTAAACACGCGTCTGAGGCCCCATGAGCTTTTAAGAAGTTCGGTCTTGACCAGATATAGATGACTGGATGACTCAAGAATGTTCAAAGGAGGGCAAACTCTCCCCAAATTTTCATTTCGTCCAAAGATAACAGAGTTCGTCATACCTGGGTTGTCTCCTGCTCGGCTGTCAATCTGATTTCCTGAATGTCCTCACCAACAGCACATGTTGGTGCTGTTGGTGAGGACCAACACCAATGTCGCATTTCCCCATAAAGCAAGTGTCTAAACCTGAGCTAGTGTTTTAACGAGACCCTTCCACCAGCCACCGTCACCACAAGGCAGCAGTTGGCGGGCGTGCATTAACGTTCTCCTTTGCTAATAAAAATCTGCACCCTTCATTCTCGCTGGAATTTCATTTGCTATCGTGGTAAGAAGGGACTGGAAGAGGTTGAGCGAGGACACTGTGTTCAGGCTTCGACATAGCCAACAGAGACCCACTGAGAGCAAAGGAGCCAAAGCTCGTTCAGCGACGGGGAAAGCACATGCAACATTTAACCATTCTGTTGTGTCACCTCTAACCTCGCCAAACCCTCCGTAGATTTTCCAAATATCTGGATACAGCGTTCAGGCTTGAAGCGCCTAATTACTCCCAACGCCGCGCTCTGTTCCTCTTTCATGACAGCGTCGGGGTTCAAGAGGCCCCAGAGCTAATGCGAGCCTGATTATAACATTTCCTGCGCTTTTCCCGCTCATTCCGTAATAGGTGTAATCCACAGAGAGAGGGAGAGAGAAAGAGACAGACAGAAGAAGCCAATCATTCTTAGACAGAAGAAGAGCAGGAATGTGTGTGTGCACGTGTGTGAGAGCGATGAGGACGTGATAACCCAGTACTACAAACCACAGGATGAGATTTGGGGCTTCAGCGTGTAAGTGTTCCAAAAAAAATCCTCTCATTCCCATCCGACCACAACTCCCTGCTGTCCCGTTTTTTGCTATGCCTTTATCTCACTTCATCAGCGAGTCCCCTTTTCCTTTACTGATGTCCCCCAGGTCGACTGTTCACCTTTTGATTTGCTGTAATACCCCCTGATTGAGGTACTCGTCAGGAACCAGCCAAAACAAATGCAATGTTTCCCGTCTGTTTTAATAAAGAGTGACTCTGTGCTATGTCAAGAGCAGGTTTTTTTAAAGCCCCTGATATTATCCATCTCTTCTTAGTCTCCAGTTTTTAATCCCTCTATATTTCTTCAGCCATTCTTCAAATTAATTGCCTAAATTGCCAGTGTCAACTGAATACTTGAAAACTGTGAAGCCATCCTCCCTGCACCCTATCTCCATCTTTCTTTCCTGATTGTTGCCAGGGCTCCAAAACAGATTGGTCCTGATTAAAAATGTGCACAACACTCCGTAATCACAGTGCTGTAATTAGAGGCCAAATTACACAGTTTTCATGCGCTGCCCCCCTGCCTTCGAGATACATTAGCTCAGTGTTTACGGCTGTGGTGCCCGGTGTAAAGATCGGTTGGTGACAGCAACTGATAGCAGCAATATCAAAGACAAACAACAGGCAGAAGAAAAGTGTGTGTGTGTTTGTGGGATCTGAAGTGCAGCGTTTGAGACTTTCCATCCACAGCTTTAAGTGTTTCCAGGGTGTGTGAGGCAGCCACTGTCCAGATGATTCCTTTCAGAACACACACATAAAACTGTGTTTTCTGAGCTTTCTAGCAGGTGGATGCAAGGATGACCTTTGCCACCCTGCACTCCAAGGCCCTCATTGGGGACTAGACACCAGCTCTCAACCCCTTGGACCCCAGATTTTGAAAATGCACCACTGCTTGCAGAAAAACTCTGTTTCCAAAGCCCTTTGCCTAAAACATCTAAAACTGGGATTTTTAAAAACAAGAGCAGCGCCAAAGACTCAATAAATGGCCAATAAATCACTGAAGATTTTTTTTTATTATGTTCACTTTTTTTTCTTTTTTAAACTCAACTACTTTGCTACTGAATACTCAGTCAACTTTGCTGTTGCCTTTGGGCTTCACTGACAGTGGGGTTGCACGGACCGCCAAAGGGGAAAGCTAAGAAGTCTGATGGTTTCTGGCATTGTGCTGGAAGTCCAAAAATACTAGCTCACTTAACATCACAGCGGGACGATGGAGGGGAAGGGGGAAAAGAACATAGGAGAAAAAAGAAAAAGAAAAAGTAGCTTTAACAAAACTTGGTAAAAACGAGGGAAACAAGCAGGGGCTGACAAATTATTGAGGTTATGAGGTTCCACCTGTTAAGATGGCTGCAGAGGAGAGTGGCTGACTATCATCATTACCATCTGGAGCTGTTGTTAGCAACTCGCAACAATAAACAAGGAAAGCTGAGTTGCACAAACCGTGGGCTGGGCTGAATCCGACAGACAAATAAGCACACACACACGCAAGGGCATTTTATGATATTGCAGGCTTTTAGCCTTAGTATTATCCAGAATAATTTCTCGTCACCATGGATAGTATAAAGAGTCTAAAAATAAGAATGGAATAGAAATTGAAAACAAATGATTACCTAGAAACAGAAAAGATGGCTCAATTTTAAAGCAAGAGGGTTTAACAATTCTAACACTTATAGGTCTTTTATGCTAATTTCAATCTCCATATTTTTATTCTCTGGCTCTGCTAGAGTAGGTCTGCATGATTCACAGAGGTGTATAATCCTTATTCATCTTATATCGTGCATTGGTGCAGCCCTGTTGACTGAAACAAGTGCTCTCCCTTTAAGGCAACACTCCCTTTAAATCTTTCTTCTAACAGGCTTCTCCCTGCAAAGAGAAGGGCTGAGGTGCATGCAGGTTGGTGGGGCTTTGGTCTTCAGTTTGAGGTGACTGCATGCTATCAGCACTTTTTGCTTGGAATGTTAGAAGCGAGGAGAAACAGCTAGCTTGGCTCTACCAGCATGTCTACAGCTTAAGTATTAACACACTGGATCTTCTTTTGCTTAATCTGTACATCATAGGAGCATTGTATCAACTGTGTGTAGGGAGTCCTTAGAGAAGCCTAATCCATTTGAAACCTGAACATGTGTTCACTTTAGATACATTTAAAGATGATGCAGAAATGATGTGCTTTGTCTGGATATGTAAGACTACCAGTATGGATGGAAAGCTAAACTAACAATTGTCTGGGCTGCCAGTTTTGAAATAAATCATGAATAAATTCTGTGAATCTTAAAAAGTTCTTCTCAAAATTGGCTAAACTGACAGATCTGTTAATTATTTATTATTAAATGTATTAAGCTATACTAATAAAGGCAGTGTAGAAAGTCACTGGGTAGAAGGGAAAATATGTTTACTTTGCTCTGAATGAGAAAATATTCCACCACTGGACGAAGGCCGGTGAATCTGGACGCAGAGACAGAATCCAAACTCGACTGTTAAAGTAGGAAATGAGCTAAGCTGATTTCCCCTAACAGGACCTGATGAGAACCAGAGTGGTGCTGCAGACTGGACAATCTGGTCACCGCTGACCTGTGCAACCACAGGATAGGAATGGACCATCATGTCATTAGGCAGCCTCTTTGAAGCCCGCCCAAACCCGAGGATGAGTCAGAAGTTACCATCACCACAGGTGAATCACAACGCTGCGCTCGACCTACAGGATAGAACTGTGATGAGCTCACCTGATGTGAAGTCAAATCAATATCAGAAGATGCATTAATTACTTTTAGCCAAGTCAAGAAGACTTGGCTAAAGGAAATGCCAAAAACCCTCAGGTGCTGCGACGCCTTTTTGAGCTTCTTTCTTTCTGCCACTTTAAGCCCGACGTGCGAGCCTAAGATTTCTCTTCTTATTATATTTCTCTGATGCTCTGTGCTTTTTTATAATGTCAAGAAGAGTCTGTAAATGAAGTTAGGGATGCCTTGGCACTCAGCTTGCCTCGTGCGCTGCCAACCCTACTTTTATATCACCCCTCCCAGCCATTCCTTTCCCCGTCTCTGCCGCGTTTGAACAAAGTCTGAGGCTCCAACGAAGCAAACTGTCAATTCCACTCAGCTAGCCAAAGACATCATACATGGCGTGAATTTAATGCCTTCTCCATTCGCCCTGACAACACTTTCATCGCTTACAAAAATATTGAATAATTAGCTCTTAAACTATTAAATCCAACATACATGCGCTGACACGGCCAGACAGATACTGAGCTGCTGCCCAAAAACGACGTTCATCTCCTGCTTTTTCTGTGCTTTCTTTTTTCTTCTTTTTTTTTCCTTTTCCATGTCTGCCCGGCAGATGACACACTGGTGCTGTGGCTGCGGTTGGGGGCAGATAACCAAGATCCTAGCATTGAGGATTGCCTTGTGTCTTCTTGCTAGATGGAGAAATAATAACAGTGCTTGAAATGTTTAAACGCTGCCAGGTTGTCATTGTGTTTACGAGTGCCAGTAAACAGAGAGTAATCAGGGCCCCCTTAAATCAGCCAAAATAAGGAGCGCGTCTCGACGAAGAAGAAGTAAATACGATGTTATGGCAATGTGTGCAAGTGTCTTGTCTGTGTGGCTGTGGGTGGACTGCCACAGCATCCAAAAGAGGAACCAAGGGGAATTAGGAAGTGGAATGAGATGTGAGCATGGGTGGCCGCAGAAAGATTAAAAACAGGATCACGTTCGACTGGGACACATCGCTGATGATGAACAGATGAGCCTCTTATCACCGCTTTGACGCGGCAGGTACAAAAGAGATTTAAAAAAGCGGGGCCCAGTCTCCTCAGGCAGACCCTTTCATCACAGCTTTCTCAGCGACATCCTCGGGGATGAACAGCAACTGCTTGTGGTGCAGAAAACACACAAATTAGGACAGGGGAAAAAAAAAGGAAAAGCGAAAACCACAAGTAAACATTATTCAGATTTTTAAGTGTTTACATGTGTGCAAAAATAACCTTTTTTTCAGGGGGATCTGGCCAAATGATATGTTTGTGCTGCACACACTGCATTATTATGTTGCAATTGTCTGCAGTGGTAGTTGCAGGGCCCTCTCACACTCTTGGGGGATTTCTGCGTATGTGTGTTCCGCGTCCTTGCTGGGTCACACCTCGACTCGCTCGTTAAACTCTCTCCTCTCTCCTCCATCCCGTGGGAACGCGATGGCAAACGATTGTTCTCGACATGGCTGGGTTTTTAAAATGGAAACAATTTGTGTTTTATACGGAACAGGGCAGCGTGGCTCGGTTTCTCTGACTAGGCAGGCAGCTGTGCTTTCTGAATCCGATGAAATGATTATGTGTGTGTGTGTGTGTGTCCGTCCCTAGAAGCCTTGGTGTACTGATGATTTAAAAACTATCAGCTTGTGAGGGCTTATTATTCTGCCCTCTTCAAGTTCTATGTTAGGCAGTTGCGTATAAACAGTGTCTGTGCTGGTGTTTGTCTGTTAACACTTCTCCACAGGATGAGCACTGTCTCAGTCTGCTGCTGTCCTCTCTGGTTGCCTCTCATCCAGCCTCTGTTTAGTGGTCAGAAGCCAATATCCCATCTTCCAGTCAGAGAGGTTCACCATGAGGGTTTTTTTTCTTCCTCTCTGTCTTTTTTATCCACCTTTCCATTTGCCTGAAGCTGTCCCACAGCTTAATGCCAGGATTATGCCTAACTTTTGCCAACTCCTAGTTGTTCCCACCGTTGGACCAGCCACACCCTGAAGGACACTTATGTGTCGTATTATATGTGTCTAATCTCGTCCTTTCTTAGTTCTATTTTCTGCTGTGCGTGACAAGACGGGAAAAAAAACACAGCTGCAGCGGTAGGACACTTACATACCTTAATATACTATGTTAAAGTGGACCTATTACACCCATTTCTAGCTCAGTATTTTTTTTATTATTAATGAACTCTGCTAGAGTAGCTCTACATGAGTCACAGTTCAAAAATAATCCTTATTGGAAGGCTTGGTGCTGCTTTTATTTTGTTCCATTGTCTGAAATGAGCCATTTTAGCTTCTTCTCCCTTTAAGCCAGCTTTCCTCTGATTGGGCATGAGTTCCAAACAGAAGTTTTAAACAGAGGGTGGGTGGTGGAAAGGCGGGTGGAGCCTCTTAGCTCACAGTTAGAGCTGTATGCCTAAAATAACTGTATTGAGGCTGAAAGTCATACAAATCAAAGACCTATCAAAGTCAGCTATTGGTTTATGGGGTTTACTTGGAGTTTGCCAAGTTTAATATGACCGTCCACCACTGTAAAAACAGAACATATAAAGAAAGATAATAGCTGCTTTCAAAGAACAAATTATACTGAACATTACGAATGCATTTTTATCTTGAAACCTTTCGAATTCATCAGAAAAAATGCTGGAAAATCATTACGTAATACAAACAAGAGCAGTCCAAGCCTGCATACTTCCAACAAAGCTCAAAATTCATTTTGTACCACGCATAAACTGAGGCCCTGGATCTAGAAGGACATCCATATTAATTTGTGATATTTTCTTGGTAAATTCAAGCAATG